>NC_084600.1:5327500-5677500 GCF_033807715.1 Cololabis saira | reverse complement strand
GCATACATCAGAATTTGAAGTATCATAAATATACGCAAATATGGTTAGTATGAGTTTTCAAAACTGGGGAAGAGTGTTTTCTTTACCTTCCCCAAAAAGGGGTTAAAGGCACACTATGTGAACATACTCCAGATCAAATGCGCCTCCTTGCTTCTTAATATTCCCTTTCCCTCTGTCATTGGCCATAACTCAATTAGGGGTTCCCTGTGAAAGCTCCAGATATTAGGCATCGTAAGATATTTGTTGGTAGTTCAAGATGGCTTGTACTCAAGTTCACACGTGACTTAGTTCACAATGGATCGTTACTCGCCTAGTTACTCTTGATACCATACTTGTTTAGGACAACCCAGAAGATGCTCAAAAACTGGGTTGCCTTTAAGGAAGTACATGGAGAGTTACAACAACTGGAGGGTATACGATATGTCTTGTTTTAGTCCACAGAACTGAGGATCTGAAGGAGCTTTAAAGCCAAGTTAGCCATGACGTTTGTCAAGGGAAATCTACAAGTATAAGGGACAAGACTGATAGTCGGCTGCCTTGCATACTGGTCAAGGAACACAAACCGCAGATTTTACTTCAAGAACTCCAACGCCAGCCAAAGCCGGACACCGAGGCTATGAATGAAATAATGCCAACTTCATATGGCAATAGTGTAGCTTGAGTGTTCACATTCTACACTGCAAAAACTTTAAGAAAGTAAAATAGCCTTCTTTAAGGAAATTTAGATGGGATTTTGCTAGTTTTTGAAATTCTAGTCAAGAAATGTTTTTCTTACCCCATGTCTGTCTGTCTGCCACATTTCCAACATTGCAACAGTTTGTCAAGTGTTTCACCAGAGGGAATAAAGAATTGGGGTTGACATCTTGACAAGTGTGCCAGAGTCAGTTTAGGAATCTCTTTTTTTGTGGAGCGGGAGGATGACGGGTGGAAGGTTTTTGGTTGCAGAAATGGGACTAGAGTATGGGGTCATTTTGATGGCAACAGTGTAGTCTAAACTTTCCAAACAGCAGAAGTCAATGTCTCTGTGATGCATTGTCGGCCTTTTTGTTTGGATAGTTTGTTATGCATGAACAAATATTTGTGGAAATCCTGTAAAAAGATTTCAATAATGATACATTTCAAACTGCATCACAGAAATTGAAAAGTCCTGTAGCGTTAAAACTCAAGGACTGTTTACTAATAACATTATCAATAACTTTGTTCCGTTTCAGTGTGTAAGTCACAACAGTGTGACAGCAAAATGGCAAAGCTCTGAATAAAGCAACCCCATGTTTTACTAATGCCCCTTTTTTCCCTCCTGGAACATATACAAATATGTTATATGAAAACAACTTGTTATTATCAACCCTTATTAACAAAGAGAAGAGTCAGTAAGGATAACATTTTTCATTTCTCATTCAAACTTCACATATGGAACTTTAATTTGTGATTCGGTTCAATTAACCAAAAACTATTACTATGGAAAAGGTTCTCTGTATATAGCATGTTTACCAGTTTAAAATGTAGAAGTTGAAATACTTTTGAAGCACATTTTGTTTTGCTTGTTAGTGTTCTTCTGCAGGACGATTCTCATTATATCACGCCGGCATGATTCATGCTTGTTGTTGCTGTGAAAGAGACGGTAAAACTGGTCTCTGCGTTCACAGTTAAACTATTTGTTGCCTCCTTTAATGTGATCTGCTCTGAAATGGCAAAAGCAAAAGTCTGAATAGTCTGAGGCAATACAGCACAGTTAAATGTTTGAAACAGAGTTGATTCATATCCTCTGCATCTCATGCTGTTTGTCTGTTGATTCACTGTTTTAGTTGATAATAGCCATATTTAAATGCCATAATACAAGGATAAACCACGTTTTTCTCCATTTTGCAAGTCTTACAAATGACAAGTACCCTGGAAGAGAATTTTTCTACCTGCCTAATAATGTGATAAAATAGTCATTCTAGTGTGTAGACGGACAATCTGCACAAATATTCAGTGGTTCAGTCTACGGTAATAAAAACCTAGTTCATTTATGAAAGCGCCTTATAATATGGTGCACCTTATATATGATTGTGGCAGGGTGGACGATTGGGTGTGGGCTGCGGGGGATCAGCCACTCAGCTGATTGGGCACACCTGTGCCCAATCAATCTCTCCACCCTGGCTGGCTACTTGAACAGCGGCTGCACACCAGCAAGGGGCTCTGCTGGGAGGAAGGAGAGCTGCTGAAGGTGCTGAGTCCTGGTACATGTCTGGGTGAAATAACACATTTCCTCCTTGAAACCCTGTGTCCTCTGTCCTGTCGGTTGACCCCAGTGGCACGAGATTGCTACAGTGGCACCCAACCGCGGGGCCCGACAGGATGACGGAGGAACGGGCCCTTGAGACGCTGGCGCAGGTGCTGGTGGACCTGGCAGCCCTGCTCCAGGGCCAGGCGGAGCAACAGACCACAGCGCTGCAGGCGCTGGTGGTGCAGCAGCTGGCAGGCCGTGAGGCGGAGGCTGGAGGCCGCCAAGCGACGGCTCCTGAGGCGGCCCCAGCGACGGCGGGACCCGCAGAGCGACCCACCCCAGCGCCACGCCTGAGGTTCGCCACGGCAGTCCCGGAGGCGTCTGTCCCCGAGGCGGAGGCGCCGTGTTGGAGGCGCCACCTTCTGTTGCGGAGGCGGCCCTGGGCGCACCTCGGCCAGCTCCGCGGATTCTGTCTGCCCCGAGGTCACCCTCGGCCCAGTCCCGAGAACGGCCCTCTCGCCGGTCGGCCCTACCCAGAGGGCAACCTCCCGACCTGTCTCGCCGATCGGCCTGACCCAGAGGGCGACGTCCCGAGCCGTCTCAGCGGTCGACCCAGCCTGGAAGACCCGGTGGCCCCAGGCCAAGGGCTCGGATGGCGGTCCCTGGCTTCCTCTCCCGCTCCGAGGTGGGTTGGCCGGATGGTCCCCGGCCTGAGTCGGGCGATGGGGTGTGTGGCAGGGTGGAGGATTGGGTGTGGGCTGTGGGGGAGCAGCCACTCAGCTGATTGGGCACACCTGTGCCTAATCAATCTCTCCACCCTGGCTGGCTACTTGAACAGCGGCTGCACACCAGCAAGGGGCTCTGCTGGGAGGAGGGAAAGAGCTGCTGAAGGTGCTGAGTCCTGGTACATGTCTGGGTGAAATAAAAAATGTCCTCCTCCTGTCAGTCGACCCCAGTGGCACGAGATTGCTACAATGATCATTACGGTAATTTCTGTTACTTTAGTCAGGGGGATTTTGGGTACTGTAGTCGGTTTCGCCGAAGTAACGGCGCTAAAAACGGCGGTAAAGGCAGGAATCATCAGACATTCAAGACAACAGCAGTGACGCTGACTCGCATAATGGCGACTGTGATGAGACGGAGCCGGGACCATTGGAGGCCACACTCGCCCAGCTGTTCCATTCCGACACAGAAGATGAAGATTTCAAGGGATTCGGAGATGGGGAATGAACTGAAAAAGTTCCCCTCTGCGTTTGTTTTGGGAGTCATCGAAGTTTTCAGAAAGCTGCTTTTTATTATTTTTGGCTCTCTGGAAAGCGTCTAGAGACAACATCTGTTGTATTATACGCTATATAAATAAAATTGAATTTATTTTGATAATGAAGTTTGACTTACGGTACTTTGCTCCTTTTTTTTTTTTAATTTCCTATAGCATTTTGTAGCATTTCCTATAGCGCAGCTCCACGTAACTCAACCCCAGCCACTATAGTACGGTATCTTACCATATATTCCCTGCGCCTTATAGTGCGCCTTGTATATGGAGAGATTTTTAAAATAAGCAATTTATTGAAGGTGAACCTTATAATTCGATACGCCTTATGGTGCGGGAAATTTGGTACATTTCACCCCAGTTCAGACTGAAACAGGGAACCTTCTTGGGGGTGGGTTTAGCATGTGCATCTTACATGATGCTGCTTATTAAGACCATGGTCATTGGAAGAGGTTTGGTCCATTTTTAGTTGATCGGGTTTCACCTTTTATACATTCCCAGATGTGTAACTGTGGGTCCTTAAAATCATCAAAATCACTAATGGGTGGTTTCTCACTTGGACATCATGTGGTTGGGTGGAGGCTGTATGAATCAGACGACAGCATAATATTTGCACATTGCCTCTGCCACTGGTCTGCGAGAGGCTGGCCTGAGCAGATAAAGCCGAACCGGGCCAATAATTCCAGTTCTGTGCTCCGGCAGCCGATGTTTTTCTAGCGACTGTTGAAGATGAATGCTGGACAGGTCACTCATGTGTGACTAAAGCTTTGCAGGATCACAAACTTTTCTCCATGTCCATATCAAACGTTAGCAGGCATCAAAAAGTGCTGTCAATGTACAACAAATGTGTGGATGGAAGAACAGAGAGGAACAGTATGGAGGACACCATTGCTGTCGTCCAAAACATAAGTGTGGCGAGCTTTGTTTTTACAGAAATTCTGGGTTAAAAGAGTAAATATGAGCATGTTTCCATTAACAACCATTAAGAATTTCAACTTGGATTTCCACTAACAACATAATATTAATTTTTTCTTTTGGTTTACTATTTAGAAAATATTCTTATTAAAGAAAAAATAAAGCGGTTGATTCTAAAATGCTGTGAACACTGCTGCTTAAAGAGGGCGTGGAAAGGAAGTGGGAGAAGGGAATTAGGATGGATCAAAAGTAAAGTACTATTTTCCTGTAGGGGTGTCCTGAATAAACCCTTGGTGGAAGATATAGAGGAATGAGCTTTGGCAAAAGAGGGGAAAGATTTGTTTTGCAGTGATATGAATGGATTAGTAAATATGATTATTATGGAATTATTACATCTAATTATTATGAATTATCACATAATCCTAACTATATCATACAGTGCATCATATTTCAGAAATAATGGGAGAAAAAGCCCAACAACTGACCAATACTGCACCATTAATTAATTGGGTAGGCAAATAGCTGTGTCAATGCAGTCGAATGATGCTAGCCTGTAAGTCCAGGTGATTTTAGGTGGCAGTTTTGCCATTGCGCCAGACTGCAGCTGCATACTTGGCAGACTGCTTCTGTCTCATCATCACGTCCTCACATGGCTGATGTTTGTGGCATGACATGTTCTTATTAACATCCAACATAAACTTAAGGATTACTGCAGGACGTCTGTTTTATCCCAGGTGAGACTCTGTTATAGCACCCTTTCCATATTTTTACAGTGCAACAAAAAATACAACATGCTGACAAATGTATGTCACAGTTACATTTTGCAATAAAAAGAAGAAAAAAGTAACTTAAAACCTTATCTAACTTTACAAGCAACCTGCATTCAAATGCAAGAGCTCGCGCAATTTGTATATTTTGACAATTACGCAGTTGAGATATAACAAATGCAGCATTTTATCTACACGTACAGTGCCTGAATGAACTTGATCTCATTATTGATGGGGATCAACATCCAGGTGCTACACTTGTATGAAGGATGCTCAACATATAGTTTTTAGAAAATCATGGAGAAAATGAGTGAGAACACACAACGGGTGTATTTGAGATATACAGCTGCACTGGGACTCTTACAGAGGCACCGAATCAAGTATTATGCAAACAAAGTATGGAGAAATAAAGGGCCATCTGGCCATGGATAGAAATCACACAGGAGATATAAAACAAAATGAGAAGGTCGTGAACAGCATCCCAGTGGTCTAACTAATGAGAGCAGCAAGAGGTCAGATAAACAGCATTTACGCTTCAAATATCTCCAAATGGCAATTAAGGGGTCTGGGACACAGTTCCTGCTTGCTGCTACCTCAGATGTTTTACTGTTTAAACATACCCTTTGATGCAAAGCAGACAATTCATTTTTCATAGCACAACTTTTAACATTTGACAGTATTTACGGTTTTGTAAAACCACATGAAATACCTAAAATGTTAAAAAGTATAAGCAAAAGCCAAGTTCATTTTATTCATTATTTAACTAATATATAGTTGCACTTATTTTCTTTAAAAGTGTGTCCCAAAGCCTTAAAGTCACTCTATGTAACTACACCACTTCTGACCACATGGGAAAAACATATTACAATTAAAATCATGTGCCAGCCCTAAGATGTAAGAGACAACCTCCAGTTGTCCTACTTGAAGCCCGTGCATGGATATGCAGTTGACTGCATCCAAAAGCAAAGTTCAGTCTTCACTGGTTTCCACGTTAAAACATCCAATAAAAAAAAAAAAAGGCTTGGGTCTCCATAGCAAGATTTCGTGTCTTACTGGGGTGATTTCTTTTATGTTTCTTGTTAAATTAAATGTGTAAATCCAAATTGTTTTCCCCTATTTTTGAGTGAAATATGTATTTCAGTCTACAACAAACTTTGCACTTAGGTCTTTATTCACTGTCCAGAAGACAAGTTCAGCGAAATTGCTTAACAGAGCATGATGTTTTTTGTCTTTTTTAAGATAATATATCATGTTGTCCTGTTAATTGTACTAAAAGACAGCTATGACTGGCTCTAGGTAGCCTGGAAGGATCTGAGGATAATGCTTGGCTAAGCAATAGGCAAAAGCTCCCTTCGCCGCCTACCAAAGGCTCCTACCGGGGGACACTGGAAGACAGGTCTGGTTAGTTTGATAAGCATTGCCTAGAAACGGGTCACCATGGAGCTCAAGCTGGTCTTGTTTCAGCTCTGGAAGTATTTGTTTGAAATGGTATTTTGGTAGTAACATTAGAAATGAGGATAATTGCACAGATTCAGTCGGAATGAATGTCGGTACCAGTAAGCGACAAAAATAGGCTTCAAATTCAAGGGAGATTAAACCAACTTTTTATACTGTCTATAATAACTCACAATGAAGTGCACGTCTGGTGGATTAAAGTGGTTTTACAAGACATACTGGCCCGTTACTGATTTCCACATCATCGTCAGTGACTCTTTTGTCAACACAGTGGATTTATTTACCCCATGCAGTCAGAAATAGTAACGCCACATAGAGTGGATGTAAGTAAGACATAACATGATCAGTTGATTCATTTCCCAGATGTGTATTAATTGAGGGAAATTATGACAAAAGAAAAGACCCAAATCCGACACATTCTGTGAACGTAAACAAACACACTTGCACAGCAACAACACATACATTTATGTGTTTCTGTCAGATGTTATTTAACTCTCTTAAACATTTCACGAGGGACCAACAGTGCTGATGTATGACTCTATTACATAATATAGTCAATGCAGCATCAGCACCTGAAGGACGATGAATTGGACACCATTAAATATTACATTCGTTCTACTAGATCAGGTAATCTCTGAATAAAATGTAATAAAGAATAATTTAGTCTAAATTTATTCGCTCCATGAAATTCCACTCTCCAGGAGCACTGAATGAATTACGTCACATGAGAAAATTAAGGGCTATAAAAGGCCCTGATTTGTTATATTACCTCCAAGTCCTGATCAGGGAGACCCCAATTTCAAAAAGAAGCAATCTTGTGTAAAAATAATTAATCAACTCTCTTACTCTGGGTATATTTGGAATACTAAATGAGTGATTATTTTTCTGCATCACGGAACTTTGACTGGTTTGTTAAAAATTCATACCAAGTTCTGATACTCTGGTGAAATCAGTAATTAACAGCTCCTGCGATGTGTAAATGAAACAGTGAAAAAAGAAAAAAATCTATAAAGTTTTAATCAATGTGTAAGGAACCACAGTTGGGGGTATTACAAGGAATTGTCACTTTCTTTTGATGCGCTTGCATTCTTCTTTCCTTGTCTGCAAATGTATGGATTTGCATGACTGATTTTTTTACTCCACCCTTTTGATCCAGACTAAATGATTTCAGTAGCTCTGGCAGGCGTAGGCAACCCTGCACCTGCTAGAGCCACAGTCCTAAAACAGTGTTTTAGACGTGTCATTGCATCACCACACCTGATTCTAATTAATGGTCATTAGCATCTTCTAATCCAGCGGTGCGTCCGAAATGCCATACTAAACAGTATATACTAAAAAGTATACTTAAATTCGGCACACTTTTGAGTAAATATCAGTAGTGTGCATTAATTCGGACGTACTATTAAGAGCGCACACGTAACTTCCTGCCGTTGGGAGGGGGGGGAGTTGTTACCATGGTAACCTGTCACAGCAGCAGTAGCAGCTCCGCTCCGCTCTTTCCCGTTTATCCTGGCCGAAACAAAGATGACATTATATAATATTATTAAATACGAATATTATAATATTAAAGCGACACTATGTAACTTTTCCACCTTAATATCATATTTCCAGAGTCATTGTGATGATCAACTTCCAACAGGTTTAATGAACCTCTGTCAAGGTCTGAGGGGTCTGTATCACCTTCACCGGCACGATGTAACTTTGAGGAGCATGGTAGGAACCCTGCCACACTAAAAAACTACACATTTTTACGGCTTTGACTGCTTTACGGCATTCGTCACTTCCCCCTCCTTCCCGATTCGCAGTCGAGACGAAAATGGGCGGGGCGTGGAGCGCAGAGCTCAGCAGAAGCTGGTAACCCGTTGCTGCGTTGTAGCTTCAGCAGCTCCACACAACAGACGTGGGGAAAAGATCGCTAATGGTTTAACTTTTCAATGCTTTCCTGCTTGGAGGAAGAACCACGGAGACCGAGTATCTGAGATAACAGAGTAAAAGAGTGAAAGAGTCGTCGGCTCGGTTGGATCGCGGCTGTAACGACCAAACATAACGTTCCACACATGATCACAAACAAACACTCACACAGACCGGGGTCGGATCAAAACACAGGTTTTATTCCCCACTTCTCCAGCTGAACGCAGTTGCTGGCCAGCTCTCTGTGGTGCAATTAACCCCAATCTTCAGATAAAACCAGTTTGTTGAGGAAAAAATATTAACTCTTATTTGTAGCTGCAGAGGAAAAAAATAATCTCACGAGGAAAACAAAAATATTGCTCACGCCTCGGAGCCTCTTCAGCATAATATAGCAGTCAAAAAAAAGAAAAGAGAAGTAAGAGGGATACAAAACATGTACTGTATGTTGTACTATTATACTAATTTATTGAAACACATGGCGAGTCAAACATTTACCAAAGCAGCTGCCAAACACTCCTAAACAAAACCGTTAATGATCATTATTTTCTCCAAATGCTGCTCCCTGGCTTCCTTGTTTAAGGTATCCCGGTAAATTCCAGTTCCTTTCCAGCAGTCTAAAATCTTTTTTTTGCGTTCCGTCTGTTCACTTGGTGAAACAGAAAAGTCCGTCCCGTCTTCATTCACTATCAAAACAAATGCACGCGACAGGACAGGATCTTTCCGGCAGTATGCGCTGGTGCTCATGGGAAACGTAGTGTTCTTTCTGGTAAAGCACTACCGCTTTTGTCCAAAGGATGGCGCCAAACTCAACAAAAGCTGAAAGTTCCGTTGTCCTGCTTTAATATTATATAATAATATTATTATACTTAATATTATACTTATGACATATACGCATCTGCGCAGCACTTAGCAACCAAACACCGCTGCATTGCATTGTGGGAAGTTTCTGCTTAGCTAGTGTCCATCAATCCACACTAAAAAAAATTCTCCGGAATGAGTATGGATAGAGAATACTATTGAGTACGTACTAATGTTTCAGAGGCACTAAAAAATCTCGCATACTCATTTTGCATACTCATTAGGGTGGAAGTATGCGATTTCGGACACAGATCATGTCTGCACAAGTCTGTTCATGACACAGTCCTTTGTATCAGGGTGTGATGAAGCAGAGAAACATCTAAAACATGCAGGACTCTCTAGGACCAGGGTTGCCTACCCCTGAGCTATGGGATCAGATTTGATCATGACCCCCACCCCATGTCAGATATCTTGTTTAACTGATATCACTTTATTTTCCCGCCCTGACTTATCCTGTGAAAGTACCTGTTACATAGATTTAGACAAAATGGATCAGAGGCATTAACAGCGCTCTGATCAACCCAGACTTTACATCTTTAAGAAGAAAATTAGCTCATCAAGTGTGATTTTTGATCTAATAAAACATTAGTATTGGGGGAGTTTATCTTCCAACCTTCATGGTACGATGAATGCAGCCTGATGTTGTGAAATGTGTTTGAATAGCTAACTGACATATTTAAGAAGCCTGTTCAACTTGGTTACTGTTTTAATCGTTTGACAAATAATATCTAATAAAATGTCATAATTGTGACCCGACTTCTCTCTGACATTTTTCAGAATATGTCCTTGTGAGGAAAATCTTCTCGTGTTTGCTAATGCATTAGAGACAATTGTTCAAACAGAGCTTTCTGAATGTTCTGAGCTGCTGTGCAGAATGTTGGCAGCTTTTGACTATTTAAGACTGGACTGGATATTCTATTTGTAAAAGTTGTGAAGGTTGTCTGTAACTGTAAACCTTTAAGTCTCTGCCACCTCAGTGTTTGTAAAGTAAATCCATTCTACTAGTTACCTACCGTTGCTTTCATTTGTAATTCCTTTTGATAAAAATTCAGGACGCATGTGTTCCTGCACTCACAGAATGAGCTGACCTGATTTCTGAAGGATAACGAGATAAATTATTTTTCTAGCTACATTGTCCTCTCTGTCACCTATAGCTCAATAATTATGAGGCAGCCTATCAATATTAACCCACAATCTTTAACTAGCAACACTTTTTAATCAATATGTGTCACAAACACTACACAAACAAGCTAAGGGATCCATATTGTAATTCAGCAGCGCATTGGCATCATGTCAGTAAGCGAGGAAAATGCAGCCAGCGCTCATCCCGTGTGATTGGGTCTCAAGAAGCCCATAAAGGAGGGGTGTAGGAAAGTTAATTTTCTAAATCAAATGAGCTCCCTTGTAATGACCAAAAACTTAATGGTTCAGATTTTAACTCTGCAGGATTGAGAGTTTACAGGAATGCTGACTTGGACCTACAGTAAAACTTAATGGATATTGATTTTTTCTCTACAGGTATCTCAGTCATTATGCCTTTATTAAAAAAGGCATTGATTAGTATAAACAGAAGGTAAACCTAACCGCATTGCCTATTCAAGTTGATGATACTACATCGGTGAGATTTCACTTTTGAATGGCACTTTAGTTTAATCTCTATGGTTTTGGACCTATACATTTCCCAGACTCACAATCCCCATCTTTAACTTTTTAAACACTATTTATTTGGATTAACTAAAGCCACGTAACACCTAGGTGGATTTCCTTTATACTGAAACTCTTACAACAAACGGTACCGCTGTGGGGGGCCGGTGTTTCCATTGAACTGTTTTAATTTATGTTTTCATTTTTTCATGAGTATAACTTTGCTAGTTCTCTCTTTGTCGTACAAAACTTATCTTCAAAAGAAAAAAGATTGACAAAAAATCTTTAGTTATGGACAAGTTGCGACTGCTGATGCCGCTGTTGCTGGGAAAATTGTCAACAAAAGACAAACGCAGCGGATAATCATTCAAATGACCATTCAAAGGCAAAGCCCTTATGTAATGCAGTAATGCATAATGATTAAGTAGTATTATAGCACAACCAGATCTAATAAATGCGGCCGACAACAGCTGGTAAATACATTTTGATGGCTTTTGATTGACTGACTGGAAATGCGGAAAAAAAAAAAAAAGTTTCCATTACACTTTTGTGCTAATGTGGATTTTTCACTACATCTGAAAAACCACTGTCACGGCCTGAGGTTGAGTGGGTGTGTCTGGCTCCTTCCCCCCTACCTGACAACACCTGCAATCACTCTGGTGCAATCATGCCCACAGCATTTAAGCCTCAGTCCCTCTTCAGCCCATGCCAGATTGTCTTGTGTTCTCCAAGCCTTCAAGCCGTTTACCAAGCCAAGTGAGTTTTCAAGTTTTTGACCTTTTGATCTTTTTCTGCCCCCAGACCACGTTTTTGCCTAGCCCTTGCCGGTACCTCTGCCTTCGCTGACAGCCTTTTTGGACCTTGACCTTTGCCTGCCTGCCCCTGGATGGATTTTTGCCTGACCCTTGCCTGCTCAGATTTACTCAAATAAATCTTTTGAACCGTTTTCCCTTTGTCTGCATTTGTGTCCATTCCTTGTGTGCCTGACAACCACGTCACGAAAGCACAAAAAGGTTTTCGTGAAGGTTTGCCATTTTGTTCGAATTAGAGGTGTTTCTATTACAGATTTATCTTTGCGAATTTGGGATTTTCCACAATTCTAGTGGTAGTTATTGATTTATTTGGAGATGTAATTACTCCCACCCACCACCACTGGGACAACACATTAAAAAGGCAGTGTGATCAGTGCTTAGACACAAATAAGTTGCCTCCTCATGCTGGAAAACCTCTCGCAATTTGTGGTGACTTTCAAAAATCTTTGTAGGCAGTTTTGCAGGCGAGGACATTTTAATTCAGGTCGCAGCACAAATACTTTCACTCTGTTTCCAAAGTGTTTTTCTAGCTCTGAATCATTGCTAACCTGGCTAAACAAGGGAGACATGAAAGCATTGCTCCTTGTGAACTATAGTCATTAGCAGCAGTAACCTCAGGAACTGAGTGTCATTGCGAACAGCACCCGGCCTAATCACTGGGATAACAGCTTGATTTAACCAAAAGCAACAGAAGTCTGACAGTTGTGTGAAGTTTTACACTCAAGGCTGTGTACGTACCACTGTATGGCTCGCCAACGCCTCCAGCTGGATGGTCGTCTGAGATCACAGCCTCATATTCAAAGAGATTGAAACACTCTCTATGGAAAATCCTGCTTTTTACATCTAAGTCTGTGTAAACTGACGTGTAGCTTCCAAAAGTATTAGCATGAATCACAAGAAGGCCTGTTTAGTCAAACACTTCATGCTGTACATTGATGAATCAAAGTGAATTTTTAATGACAGAAGACATAATAAGAATACTAATGAGTCAAATTTACCCTAATCAAAACTGGCAGAAGTAATTGTCTTTAAAATATCCATGAAAAATTGAAATCGAGTTATCCACCTCTCTCACTTAAACTGCAGCAGCATGAATCATCCACTGACTTTGAGCAGATGCTTGTTTTAGAAAGTAATGTTCAAAGACTGGGAACAGTTCCTCCATTTCCTGCAGACTCAGTCTTCATTGGCAGCCCTCAAGTACTAAGAATTGTCAGGAGAGCAGAGGCAGAGGCTGTTTTACTGCTCAGCACAATCTTAATTTTTAATTTAATTACATGTTTCCCCGAGAAAGTCTTTGACATCCTTCATGGTAAGTAATAATCATGTCGGTGTTTCTGCAATTGATTTCTCATAAATCAATGTGAATGGATCTTTGAGCGCAACTTCTACCCAATTAGGTACAAGGGTTTGTGTAATTTGCCATTATTCCTCTTGCCTTGCCCTTGTAATTGGCGTTTTTAGATGGAAATAATTCCCTG
The DNA here is from genome assembly GCF_033807715.1 of Cololabis saira. Classification (NCBI taxonomy): domain Eukaryota; kingdom Metazoa; phylum Chordata; class Actinopteri; order Beloniformes; family Belonidae; genus Cololabis; species Cololabis saira. The sequence goes on along the minus strand of NC_084600.1, from coordinate 5,664,178 downwards.
ACAATGTGATGACACACAGTTTTTACCAGGTCAGTTGAGCACCTGTAATTATGTAAATGGAGTGCCTGGAGGTGGGAGATCAAGTTGGTCAGGAGGTTGGGGGAAGGGATCACGGGGACCCCCGTGGTTCAGGATAACAATAGTGCCGATTTCATAAATATGCACATTTGTTTGGATGAGGCATGCTAAGATAATTATAGTATTGTTTTCATCTAGGTGAGGCAGTGTAGCCATATCTTTGTCCCTGCCTCAACATCCTCAAGGACATCGTTGGGGAAAAGACACAACAATTCTAAGAGATAAGAGTTAATTGATCCACATAAGATTCCATGGCTGCAGCATAAAATATGCTGCATAAATAACATAATATGGGTTTAGTCAAAGGATAGAAAAACAAATTTTAGGTGCAAACAGATGGAGCTGAGGAGATGGCGAGGCGGCAGGCAGGTTGTGGTGGATCGAGTCTGACCTGGCTTCCTGTGTGGCGGGTAACCTGAAACTAATGGATCAAGGTTACTCAACAGCTTCGACAGACAGTCCTAATTAAACTGTCTGGTCTATAAAGTAAGACAGCACGGCAGCGAGGCAGGAGGACCAGGGGGAAGACCACTATGATAGACTGCTGAATGAGGAAGGATGTAAACAGGTCTGCCAGCAGCTTCTGCTCAACAGCCAGAGCTTAGGAGGAAACCACAGACGGCTTCTGTCATTTCCATACCGCTGGCACGTGATCCAGCTGGAAGCACGAATGAAAGGAACAGAAGAGGAGCATACAGTATTTCTTGCATAAAGACAACCAGGAGGCTTTAGCTTAAGAAAAGCCATATTTTTCATTAATCGTTCACAGGATATACCACAGAGAAAATAATATCTATATCTGCAGTCATTTGCTGCTTAATTAATAGCTAGTGTTGATTCATTGACTTTATCAATCCATAAAAGAGGACAGCATTGCCTGATGTACAAACAACTGTGCCGTGTATGCTGGAGCTTGCGTGGCTTTATGATTGAAGCATGTGGCGTACACACCTGCTGATAAGCCCTTTGAATAATGCATCCCTCCGTCTTGTTGGCGTGTAGATCCTTACAAATGATAAGGAAATGGACAAGATGCTTGAAAATGAAATTACAGGGACCATAGCAGAGATCGTGACCATTGTTGGTGTCCCCAGGTTTTTTTAGATTATACATTTTAAATTAAGTACAATACTGTTCAAACTTTCCAAAAATGGTAAACATGTACGATAGGACGAAGCTGACTTGGTGCACTTTTATGAATAAATCAATGACTGGCAAAAAGTAGCCAACATTCAGAGAGATGTATCCAGCAAATACAGGAGTTTCCACCTCTTGTTAGAGGAAAAACTGACTGCAGAAACTTGTAAAATGGGCTTTTAGCCTGAAGTTAAAGTAGCAGGCTTTTTCCCCGCCAACCAAAGGCACACTTAATCATGCATGTCTAATCATTTGATCACATCAGTTCAGTTTAATCCATATTGGTAACTGTGGAACAGATCATGAATAAAAATTCTAGCCCAAAACAACAACATAATCTTTTTATCATGCAGATTGCCAACCCCTATCTGTTAGCGATCTGGGTGGAATTTAAAGTTGTGTAGAAAATTTGGAAACAAAGTGAGAAGAAATTAGAAAAGCTCTATTAAAAAACCCTTCTTTGTAAACTTATTAAAGACGCCTTTGCAGAAAATGGTGAAATTGCCCCATTTGTGATGTTTTTATTTTCACCATGCACCGAGGAAAGCTGGAGGACTCATCCAAAGAAACAGGAAAACTTTGTAACCATAAATACTCCTGAGTCCAGTAGATGTACACCTTGCACCCTGGCTTCGAAGCAGCAGTGAAACTAAGCATGTCCCGATCCGATCACATGATTGGAAATCGGGCTCGATCATGTTGTTTCAGACTTGATCAAAATTGGGCGTTGCATCCCGATCAGGGATCGGGTGGATATTTTATTCTCAATATTTTGATCAGCGCATCAAACAGATTATGGAAAAAATGCTAAACAGCTGGGGCCTCATTTATAAAGCTTGCGTGCGCACAAAACAGGGCTTGAAAGATGCGCACGCCACCTTCTACACAAAGATTGAGATTTAAAAAAAAAGACTTAACGGGAAAATGTGCGTATCTTTACGCAAACTTTGATCCTAGCGCACAAACATTTTGAAGATATGGGGAACTGGCGACGCAGGCGGTGAGGTGGTGAAATGAAGACAGATTCATGTCATACTTTTAATGTCATCACATATCAGACTTATAATATAATAGCGCTGATCGTGTCCCTATGTCTTTGAAGCGTCAGTCAGGACTCTGCTGCTGCTGCAGCCGCGGTGCAGGACACGCCGGGCCGGGAACCTCCTCGTCACCCGCCATGACAACTGGAGAGTGCCTGAGGACAGAACAAATGAGTGCCGGGCCACTCTCCTCTTGGCCTCCACCTTCAGATCGCACCACTTCTTTTTTATTTCTGCCACAGATCTGTCCGTGGCACTCACGGCGTTTAGCGCAGCGACGACGTGCTGCCACTCATTCGCTTTCTTTTTGTCAGTGATACCACTACTGTGACCACCAAATAATGTGGTTTTCCTGCCTCCACCTCATTCACAATCTCGATCTCGGTCTCCGTGAAATTTAGTGGCACGGTGGCTCGACACGTCTCATTCATCCTGACGCGCAGCAGAAACAGACTGCAGGAAGCCGCTGTGCATGCTCAGCAGGCTCATTTATATGCAACTACAGTCATCAAGTAGTTTGCATTCACCATTTATGGTAGAAAGTGGGCTTGTAGAGGGCGGGATATGAGGCGAATTCACGTGCACAACCTTCCAGCTGGACTGTGATTTATAAAGAGAACATTGCGTGCAGATGTGCCTGCACACGGTTTTATAAATCAGGAATTTTTTGTGCGCACGCCATTTTCGGCTTTTGAGCGCACATACACTTTTAGTATGGATCTTACACACTCTTTTATAAATGAGGCCCCTGGTGTATTAACAGGAAACAGGTCAGTGTAATTTTGCGCGACAACGCTGCTAATATGAAGAAAGCTATGGGGGAGGTGGGGGTGCGGAGTGTGGGCCGTGTCTCGTAAAGTAAGTTCTATAAAGTTGTTTGTTTATGGTGATCTGCGCATGCGCACAGCAGTGTTGCAGCGGAGGTAAATAAATAAAAGTTAATGGGGACCTATTATGAAAAACAGGTTTTCTCTTGCTTTAACATATATAAAGTGGTCTCCCCTCAGCCTGCCAACTCAGAGAAGGAGGAAAGCAACCAAATTCTGCAGTGTCTGTAGAGCCGTCCGGGTGAGCCGTCCAGTGTGATATTGATCTACGAGCCGTTCAGATTCTGCTCCCTTTCGTTACGTAACGAAAATGCGATTTACAAAGGTTGGCCTCCGATGCGTGAAACTACGCCCACAACTAACTCTGGCCGGAACAACAACAACTAACTCTGCCGTCCGGAGCTTCCGCCATTTTTCCGTAGCGGTGTATCGCGTCATTCAGGCAGCCAATCAGCACAAAGCCTCATTATCATAGCCCCGCCCACTCAGAATCCCACATAGATAATGAGGTTAGAGAATAGGAAGATAAAGACATGGCTCAAAGGCTTAATTTCTAATTTATTTAGCAAAAAAAAATCTAAAGCTTGTTTTTAAGACATTGTAGGCCTGTTTAAAATAGGTATTAGATGCCATAATAGGTCCCCTTTAAGTTACAACGGTGACTGAAACCCGCAAGCTGTGTCGTCTTCCTCAGCTGAGCGTTCAGAGAAACGGCACAAGCGGGGCTGTGCATTCTGTCAACTTTGTGTGCACGAGCGTGATGGAAACCCTGGTACCGCGAGGAAGTCTGTGGGTCACTTCAAACACAAACATTTTATTCTTTAAGCCAGAAAAAGACAGTAAAAAGTAAAAGTGCAGTCTAAACACCACATTACTACCCTACTTTATGACTCACTTTTATTTGCTTATTTGTTTACATGCCTGCTGCGTATTTTAAGTTGAGCTGCTGTTTTTATGTTTAAATTTGCACTATTTTTACTCGTTAATAGTTGCACTATTATTACTTGATTGTTCAAGCTACCTCAAGGAGAACTGCTCTGTTTAAGTGCTTAATGATAAAATAAGGTGAAATAAAAAAAATTGGGGACAACCTGGATCTGTTTATTTTGTATTTGTTCTTTTTTTAATGTGTAACGAAAGTATCGGATCGGGATTTGGTATCGGCAGATACTCAAAATCAAATGACTCGGAATCTGAACGGGGGCCAAAAAAAATCCATAGTGATAACCAAAACATTATTCCACCACAAAATGAGCTTAACCAAGAAAAAATCCAAGAAAGTTTTCTATTAATTTTAAGTGTTTCATTAAGAGCAATAATAAAACCACGTTTTAGGCCTAGGGACAATGAACGGCATGTCTAATAGCGCTCTTTCAACATCATCTTCATTCATCTTCGAAAGGTTGCATAATCACCTTGATTTACAAACTCAGCTGCAAACAGCTTATGTAAATAGTATGCAGCTCAGTTCCAGTAAGCACTGAGTCATAAACACATAGGACTGCTGATAATTAATTTTACAGCTTTGGGGTGTATAAAAAGAACAAGTCCAAAGCCTTTGTGATGTCTCACAGACATTTATGAAAAGCCAGTTTTCTGGTCATCACCATACTTTTATTGTTGCGGGTGACTTCAATCACTCCAACCTGAAGACAGTCCTCCCCAGATTTCATCAACATGTTTCCTGCCACACCAGAAGAGACAAGACTCTGGACCATGTTTATTCCAACATCTCAGGAGCATACAGAGTGACACCCCTCCCCCACATAGGACAGCCTGACCACCTCTCCCTGTTTTTATCACCTACATATTCTCCCCTCATCCAACGTGTGAAGTCACAGTGAGGACAATAATGGCGCTTATCCACTAGTACCTACTCAGCGCGCCCAGACTTGGGACGCCTCGTCCCGCCTCGTCCCGCCTCGTACCGCCTCGTACCGCCTCGTACCGCCTCGTACCGCCTCTTCCTCGTTTGTTTTCAACACCCAGGTGTGAAGTGGGCGGTTTGGAGCGTTTTATCCGACAGGCAATGGCAGCGCAAACGTCTGTTTCATGATCCAACTCTTAGGTGCAGATGTTCATAAACCTGGTGGCTGAGGAGAGAATTAAAAAGGGATGTAGACGGGCGTTAAGGAACGACCAGATCCACCAGGCGCTCGGTCACTTCATAGCTGCTCACGGCTACCAGCTGATTTCTCATCAGCGCCGACGAACAAAATTTAAAAAAAAAGCGCTTGGAGCTTCTCTCACTCTCATTTTTTAACTTGATATCGAACACAAGCCACAGACCCAGCAGTACATCTATCATCTCCTCCAGGTTCTACATCTTTAGTGTTGTCTTCTCTGTTTAGATCACACAATCAAATACGTCACAGTAGCTTTGCTCCAACCCGCCCACTTCGCCGCTTGGAGCTTCTCTCGCTCTCATTTTTTAACTTGATATCGAACACAAGCCACAGACCCAGCAGTAAATCTATCATCTCCTCCAGGTTCTACATCTTTAGTGTTGTCTTCTCTGTTTAGATCACACAATCAAATACGTCACAGCAGCTTTGCTCCAACCCGCCCACTTCTCACCTGGGTATTGAAAAGAAACGAGGACGAAGCGAGTGGAGGTGGTACGAAGCTTGGCACTGACGGACTTATTCAACCTGTCCCACCTGCTTCAAATCCACCACCATTGTGCCGGTACCGAAGAGCTCCACACCAGTGTGTCTCAACGACTACCGCCCAGTGGCACTCACCCCCATCATCTCCAAGTGCCTAGAGCAGCTGGTCCTGGCACACCTCAAATCCTGCCTGCCCCCCACCCTGGATCCCCACCAATTTGCCTACCGCAAGAACAGGAGCAAAGAGCATGCAGTCTCTAGAGCGCTGCACTCTGTCCTCTCACACCTGGATAACAACAACACTTATGCTAGAATGCTGTTCATAGACTTCAGTTCAGCATTCAACACTGTCATCCCGTCAAAGTTGGTGGTCAAACTTGCGACCTGGGCATCACAGCTCCCATCTGCAACTGGCTACTGGACTTTCTGACCAACAGGCCACAACATGTCCGGTTAGACCGCCACTGCTCCTCCACACTCACCATCAACACTGGCGTACCACAAGGCTGCATGTTGAGTCCATTCCTCTACTCCCTCTTCACCCACGACTGCAGACCTGTACATGGCTTCAACGCCATCATCAAGTTTGCGGACGACATCACCGTGATTGGCCTCATCAGGAACAATGATGAGGTGGATCACCTGGCTGCATGGTGTGAGGACAATAACTTGAGGCTCAATACCTCAAAAACCAAAGAACTGATTGTGGACTTCAGGAAGAATGCTGTCACTCATCCACCCATCCACATCAACGGTGTGGCAGTGGAACGTGTGACCAGCTTCAAATTCCAGGGGATCCACATTTCATATGACCTCTCCTGGACAACAAACTGCTCCAACCTGGTCAGGAAGGCTCACCAGCGCCTCTTCTTCTTGAGGACTCTGAGGAAACACCACCTCTCTTCAGACGTGCTGGTGAACTTCTACCACTGCACCATCGAGAGCATCCTTACCAACTGTATCGTAGTCTGGTACGGGAACTGCTCTAGCGCTGACCGGAAGGCCCTGCAGAGGGTTGTGAAAACCGCCCAGCACATCGCCGGAGCTTCACTTCCTGCCATGAACACTATCCACAGGAATCCTCAGGAGAGCAACCAACATTATCAAAAACTCTTACCACCCAGCACACAGACTGTTTACCCTCCTGCCCTCTGGGAGACGCTACAGGAGTCTCCGCACACGAACCACCAGGTTCAGGAACAGCTTCTTTCCCTCAGCTGTCTCCCTGCTGAACTCTGCCCCCTCAGGCCCCCACCCCCTATCACTCACACACACCAACCTACCATCCCTCCATCCCCCCAGAAGTGACAAAGAGTTAGTGGGCTAGTACCCACTAACTCTTTTTCACTATTCTGCACATCTGTACATAATATAATTGCACTGGACTTTTTTACCAACTACCTCCTCACACTACTGTAAATACTTCCACACTGGGAATGCTGCAATCACCCATGTACATACTGTAACTCAAATCTGTTGTAAATCATATAATCACATGTCATCTTTTTATTATCTGTTTATAATATATATTATCACTCATTCATGTCTGACCTGCACCTTATAACAACAGTATTTATTAATCTGCACTGTGTACATATATATATATATATATATATATATATATATATATATATATATATGTATATATATATGTGTGTATATATATATATATATATATATATATATATATATATATATATATATATATATGTGTGTATATATATGTGTATATGCTGTAAATTGTGTTTATTTCACTGCACAAGCACTTCCGGTTAGATGCTAACTGCATTCCGTTGCCCTGTACTTTAACATGTGTAATGACAATAAAGTTGAATCTAATCTAATCGACTGGCACAAGCAGACTCAACCAAAATTCCTCAATCCTCAGTCTTTCTCAGTCAAAAGCGTTACCGTGGCGACGATAGATGCCAAAAAAGCGCACCCCCCCTTCATCTGATCCATATTTGATAGTTCCTACTTTCTGCCATAACTTTTGAATGGTTTGACATAAAGACTCGTGGGTGGTGTCATCGGAAATGGTTTTGAGTCCTTGAACATAATTGGTGCAAATTAGCCCCGCCTGTTCTTCCGATTGGTCGATATCTGATACTCCCTATTTTCTGCCATAACTTTTGAATGGTTTGATATAGAGAGTCTTGGGTGGTGTAATCCGCTAAATGTCCAGGCCTGAAGAATCTACATGCAAGTCATAAAAGCGCTTCCACTGCAGCACGCCTGAACGTGCACAAGGGTGCGAGGGCCTGTCTATCGCTGCTTGCAGCTTTAATTTAACTTTACTACTACTCATGCATCATCTTTTCCCCCGTCCTCATTTTAGATGTTGCTACCTAAACAATATCCGGCTCAGGGAGTGCTAGAGCTAAACCAAGGATTTCCTGACCTCCACCTCAGGTACTCCACCTATTCAACTACTTGCTGGAAGGGTCCAGGCTAAAATACAAGGGTCACCCCCTGGCTTGTCGCAGGTTAGTCTGGAGGCCAAAGGCGTCTCAGCAGGGAATTAACATTTGGTAGTACAATTAACATTACAACAAGGCATATGATCTTGAAAATAAGATTTTTGTCTTTCTTCACAACTCAGATTTCAAGTTTGCTGACAGTGGCAAGTATTTGGAGTAATAACAACTAGAAATTTGACATCATAAAATGCTATGAAGCTATCATAACTATGCCTAAATATAATATATTATTTTAGCTGATGAGGCACATAAAACATTACCTTACATGTAATGGTGATGGATGTGAAATCTAGCAATGAAGACCTAAATTGGAAATTGGTTTTTGGATTGCAGAAGTGCCAAAACGAGGACCTGCATGTTTTCACACTTCCACATTGGAGTCAGTTTTAATTAGATATACCCCTTAATTACTACACATAGCATTTATGCACGAACCTTGTTAAGGTAGAATATCTATGGTCTGTGATTCAGATTAAATTAAATGTTTGTTGTTATAATTTACCAAAATAAATGTATGCATGAGGTTTAGCATCAGACACTACACGTAAGTGAGGAGGAGGCGTTAAAGTGTTGCATGTAATCAAATTATATTATGTGAAATTTCTAGAGAAAGACAGTGGGAATCCATCTGCATTTTTAGATTAAACCCTGTTACTTTCCCTGGATGAAGAACTCATGTTTGACGTGTGCTGGTCAGTGTAAATGCAATGAGGGTCTCACTGGTGCATAGAGCTGAGTTGAGGTGGGAGTCAAGAAACATTAACGAGTGATAGGGCGTAACATGAGTCATGACAGCCTGTTTGGTTGGCCTTGTTGGCTTCACCAATATTGGAAGAGCTAGCTGATGCAGAACAGAGGGCAGAAGACAGAGTGGGTGCCAGATCAAATCCTACCCTGAACAGCAACAGGATTTAAAGAATGGCCTGGTAAAGCATCTCCAGAAGGATGACTGATAATTTGATCATGTCCATGGCCTCTTAACGTCAGGTAGTCTTTGACTGCAAAGCATTTTCTTCCATGTATTAAATATGAGTGTTGCTTAAAATGTCTGTAAATGCCATGATGTTGAGAAACCTGATAGATTAAAGCTGAAGGTCCTGATTGTGGTGTATAAAGACATAATGATACAAACTGCTGGACTAAAAGGCTGTAAAAAAATAAGATAAAAGGGAATTAGGAGAGAAGGGATAAAGGGAAAAAACAGAGCAGAGAGAAGGAGAGCTTAAAATGGAGAAATGGTGGCAAGAGAGATGATGGATTGAAGGAATGAGAGAGAAGGAGGCAGGTGTCCAACTGAATGTTAGTATAGATTTCTCCAGGTTAACAGAATACATTCTCACGCGTTGCCTGACCGAAGGCTAAAATCAAGTAGCTCTTTCATCTATCATCAATCATTTGCTGCAGAAATGGCAATCAATACAGCTGTAGCTGGTGATTGTGGCCTCATTATAAAGAAAGTGTGTGCCTTAGTTAGGAAAAAAATAAGTGATTCTTAAAAACTTAAAAGGGACCTCAGAATCTTTAACAAGGAGGCATAGAAAATAATACGTGAATACGTTTCTTAAGTGCTACATGTGTGAAAATTAGCGCTCTCACATGCTCTTACTTAGACCACCTGCTAATGTAAAGCTGAATTGTAACGAGTCATATTTATTCCATCAACAGCATTATACTACACTATCCTAAAATCAGTTAAACCTTACAGCATAAACATTTTAGATTTTATTGCAGGGCTCTTGTATTGCATCTTAGTATTCAACATAATTCCATATGCGGCCATAAGCACTGTATTGTAAAAAGGCAACATGTGATCATTTATATGGGATGCCAAGGCGCAGTCCCGATGTGGGACATGATCTTGAGTCTTTTTTTTTTTTTTTTTTTTTTACAGGAAAAAACTAAATGGGCACACAAGCCTTTGGAATCTGAATCTGAGAAAAAACAAACACGAGAACAGGCAGAGACACAAGCAGCAACCATTTCAGGTCCCTGAGGCTGAATCAAGACTAGGCTACTGCGATTATCTGTCCCCCAAAACTGCGGAGTGAGTATGTAGGTGAGTGAGCAGATGTGTATGTCTGTGTAACTGTGTGTGTGTAAAGTCAAAACAATGCTGTACCTGAGCTGTAACTATAGTGGAGGAGGGAGGGCGCAACCACGCTACCCGAGAAACCAGAAGCCGACAAGGAAGAAACCCGAACCAAGGCCACCAGCCGCCACACGGAGGACCAGAAGAGGGCGGGAGGAAACCCCCCGCCAGCAAGGCGCGCCCCCTCCCAGTGGCAACAGAGGGAGGAGGCAGCCAGTAAACCCACGGTGATAGACCAGGACCCAGCCGAGCACCAGACACCCGGCATAGGCCGATCACGCGACCAGGAGGCCCACACCCCCCAGGCCCATAACCCCCACCCAGCGAGATGCCAGCCCGCGGGGCCACCTCGACCATCGACCCCAGACAGGCCGCCAGTCCACCACAGGACACCTACCCCCACAGACAACATACACTCACTAGTAAAGACATGGACACTCTCACCACTTCCATCTCCCCGCTGGAGGCCCGGCACAGCCCAGCAGACCCCCCCCCCCAGGCAGCACGGCGAGCCCATGCCCGAGTCTGGCCATCAGCCCCCTCCCCCCCCGTGATTCCCGGGGGGAAACATGGGTGGAGGAAGGCCTAACTCACACCCCTCCCGAATTGAGGCCAGGGGCATTTAGGGTGTTTGAGTCTTAGCCTGGCATGAATCGTTAGCGGGAAAATGTCTAACGCGACACATGCTGATGTAGATTTTTAGTCATTCAGGTCATTGTAATCCTCAATAGTTTGAAACAAAAGCAACTGGATTTCTTTTTCTTGGTTTTAAAAGATGTTTCACTCACCATCCAGAAAGCTTTGTGAGTTCAGGTTCATGAGCTGCTGAAGTCAAATACAAATCTTTGACCCTCGCTTCACTGGAGGGTCTGTCCTTGTCTTTTGTCCATTATAGTTGTTTGCCTGGTCATTTTGGTCACATGAAGCTCACTGGGTTGGAGGAGGCCAGTTGTCTTGGGTTCAAATTTTTAAGATCAGTTAGACTCATTTTAAGACACCTTCAAATGTTTAGGTCAGTATAAATGTTGCTACGCAAATGCAGATTATTTAATTTTCTATTCACAAAATTTGTAAAAGATTTAATAAAAAATGGAATATAGACTTGTGCAGACACATCCAGTGACAGTTTATTGTTTATCCCCATGTTTCTGCCTTACTTTCATAAATAAATGTTAAAATGGCCTATGAAATGAAACATGCATATTAGTTTAATGACGTTCATTTACACACAGTATGTATATGCAAATTACATGTAGTGTATTGCAACCAGTGTCATCCTGCTTCTTTAATAACTATTAAAAAATGCTGCACTTTAAAACAAATTTGGGCCCCACTATGAGGCAAGGTGTGATAATAGAGGTGTCTAGAAAAGAATGTAACAAGCTTTTTAAGGCTGCTAATTAGAGCTAAAATGAATGCCCACAGGGACATTAACAGGGTTAGATCCCATCTGGCTCTGATTCATACCAATACCAACTGTAGTGGGTTGTCAGTCTAAACTAAAGAAAGCTTTGACCTATGCAAATGTCCCTGAAATCTAGTTTTGAGTGCTTTATTTTTGTAATGGGGATTGTGTCCCTGCATGTGGAGAGCAATTGTTGAGGCGGTAGAGTTTGTTCCAAGGTAACTTAAAGTGAGCGTGGCACCTGCTTAGATCCAAACATTCACATCTAGATTAAAAGCAATTTGTCTTTCATTATAATTAAGACGGTGTTGTAATGCTGTAAATGCTTGCCAGGTCGTGACGGGTAAAATAAGCCACATTGCCATTTGGCAGCTGCAGTAAAAGTGCACACAAGAATACTGACACAGCATTCAAGTGACTGTGACAAATGCACAAACTGTAAAACAAGAAGAAGGGAGGTTTTTACAGTGGGCGTGGAAACAGGGAGGGTGAGAATACATTTGTGTCTCTGCCAGCAGAGACTTAGGTTTTCAAACAGCCAGATGGCTTAGGCTGGTACGTTCTTAATTTGCCTATTTGGGGCAGATAAGAGAGATAATGACACATGTTAGTGCTAGAGTGCCAGTTATATCCATTCCATTGGAAGAGTGCAAGTATGACTTGTATTAATTACTAAACAATACATCTAGCTGAATGTTAATAGCAACACGTAACAAATAGTATTTAAGTAAGCTGTAGTACTTCTGTGTCTAGTTTCCAGTTTTGGAGCATAAACACACCAGACAGCTACGTGACTGCTGCAAACTGATTTTGCTGTGGAAGTGAATAACATCTAGGGATACAGTGTGTGAGGCAGACTGGTCAGTTGTATAATGGAAATGTTTACAGAGGTAGCACACCGTTTGTGTATTAACATACACATTCAGTTTACACAATATTACACTTGGTCTAAATGTATCACTAGTATATTATGCAGTATTGAAAACTGCCCTTGTGTTTCCTGTGACCAGGGATATTGACATTTCATACTAATCTACTATATTAATTGAATTACGTAAACAATGTTATCATTGACATTTATATGTGAATTTCTGTCATGTGCCCCTCACACTCACACACACACACACACACACACACACACACACACACACACACACACACACACACACACACACACACACACACACACACACACACACACACACACACACACACACACACACATTCACCCAGTTAATAGAGCATCCATCTCCCATACAGGAGATCCAAGTTCAAATCCGACAAGTGCAATGGAACACACAGTGTATTTAAATATCTTCCATTTGGGTCGTTAGACAAGACTCTTAACACTACTGCCTAACTACTTCATATCATGAGTGCTACCCAACATATCCCAGCTCAGACGTCTCCCAGTCAAACCAGGTCTGGTCAGGTGCTGAGGACCCAGGGCACTATGGTGAGAAACAGGCTCTCCAAACCCTAGTGCTGCTCTACATGAAGAGAATATGGGACATCAAAACAGCTAGTTGCTCAGTGTTCCAACATACACAAATGGCGACTGCTATCACAGCTAGACATCGAGAAGGTACAATAAGGTAATGTTACGTCAATGGAGAGCCAGGATGATAGGTCAGAAGGGGGAGTCAACATCAACTCCCAAGTCCCATCGACAGGGTCAGGGCAAGGCAAGTTTATTTATATAGTACCATTCAACAACAGGGTGATTTACAGTGCTTTACAAAGACATTAAAACATACATAAAAAGCACAATTTAATTTCTGAACAAAAAATAATAACAACAAGAAGATAAATAAATTAAATAAATTAAAACATAATAGAATTTATAGGATTCAAACCTGAGGGACTCTAACCCACACTCTCTTGGTCTTAGTGACTCCGGTAGCAGCAATTTGAACTACTGCAGCTGGTTGATGGAGGTTCTAGTTTTCTAAGTTCTGCAGAAACATCAGTTCTTGAATCTCCGATATGTTCTTTAGGTGATAATATGCTGACTTCACTACTGTCTTAATGTGGCTGTTAAAATTCAGATCTGAGTCCAGAACCACTCCCAGATTTCTGGCTTGGCTATTGCTTTTTAGCTTTACTGCTTGATGCTGAGTGCTGGATTTTAATCTTTCTTCCTTGGCTCCAAACACTTTTATTTCTGTTGTGTATTCATTTAACTGAAGAAAATTCTGGTACATCCACTCTTTAATTTGATCAATGCATTTGATCAATGTTTGAATTGGATTATACTGTAGTCTCCCTGTGAGATGTCTACAGAGATTTGTGTTTCATCTTATAGTTATGGTAACAGATTTTGTTCTTTTACATCATTTGAGCAAGTGGGAGCACATAGATGCAAAAACAACAAACAAGGTCCCAGAACTGAACCTTGGGGAATTCCACATAATATCTTTGTTCAGCTCAGATATGTAGTTACCTAAAGACACAAAATAGTCCCTGTCTTTTAGATAGGACTCTAACCAGGCAAGTGCTGTGCCAGAAAGTCCCACCCAATTCCTCAACCACTCTATCAAGATGTTCTGGTCAACCGTGTCGAATGCAGCACTGAGATCCAGTAAGACAAACACTGAAATGTCGCCACTATCCGTATTGGAGTGGATGTCATTAAGGACCTTTGCTAGAGCTGTTTCAGTGCTTCTGAAAGATCCCCAGAAGGGAACAATCCACAACAATTGTTTCTCCACAACATGGAAGCTCCTGTCAGGCATCATAATGGCTAAGATAAATCGACACATGGATCAATATGTAACAGAGGCACAGAAAGGCATTGGTAAAAAAAAAAAAAAGAAACAAAAAAGCTGTACAAGGTGAACAAGACTCTAAGAGCCTTTGTTGCAAATTCATTCAGGCTCTTGCAGATCACCCTTGAGGACAACTTAGGGCGATTGTACAGGTCTCCATCAAATGTGGGCTATACCAAGGAGATGCTCTGTCCTCCTCTCTGTGCTGTATAGACCTGAACCTCCTCAGCCAATTAATCAACAAGACATCAAGCCGTGCATTAAGAGTGAGTAAGACATTGCCCCACTGATCCACACCACCAGGATCTACAGCAGGGACATTGGGCTAGAGAAATGTGGCTGGATGGGGACAAAGAGAGGGAAGGTAGTCCATACAGAGGGCAGATTAGCAGATGCTGAGGAGAGCTACAGGTACCTTGGAATACCACGGGCAAATTGCAACCATGAAGAGGCCACAAGGAAAGCTGCAACAGTCAAGTATCTGTAACAAGTAAGGCAAGTTTTGAGAAGTCAACTCAATGGTTGGAACAAGATCCAGGCAGCACAGTGGCTGTAATCATGGCAGCACAATAGCAAGCCTTGAACACCAGAGCAATAGAGGCCCAGATCTTCCACAACAGGCAGGGTCCCGGGTACAGGCTGTACAAAGAGGCCCCTGAAAAAGTCTAGCACTTAACAACAGGGTGTAATATAATAGCAGGAAAAGAATACGTGGAATGCCATATGTCATGGTTTCCCAGTGTAGTTTTTTACTTTAACTCACTCCCCTGTCTTTCCAGATCCTGCCACCCTAATCAGCCAGAAATCCACTCATTCCCTTCACCTGTGCTTCCCCACCCAGCTCCACACCTGGTTTCCCTCATCAGCAGTTCCCCTTATATACCGGCCCATTTCCACCTTTCTGTTGCCAGATTGTCGAGTGTCTTTGCCTTGCTTTCCAGCCTTCCTGTCATGTTCTGTTTCTGCCTGGCTGCCTGCCTGTGACCCTGTATGACTCCTGGTTTTTTGGATTTTGCCTGCCCCTTCGGATTGTTTGCCTGACCTGCCTGACTACCCGGTTTTGACCCCTGCCTGCCTTGGACCCGAATAAAGCCTCTTGGACTCTGATCTGCCTGGTGTTGTGCATTTGGGTTCTCTGTCCTGTCTGAGCCGTGACAGTACAATCTGGCCAAAAGAATGAACCCAGCCAACATGGACCCACCACGTAAGGATGTGGATTTATGGGAGTTTTTTTTATGGGCACCAAGTGGTGTTCTACCACCGTATGGTGAAGGGGACAGGGACATGCCGCCAGTCCCAGCCTGTTGCTGTTCCCGAGGTGGTCCCGGACCCATCCCAGTCTCACACGCCTGGCTCTGGGTGGGCCCAGGAGCCTGCAGGCTCAGGGGAGGCAACGATGACAGCGTCAGCACCAGCCCCAGCCCCAGCTTGCTCCAGCTCCTGCTCCTGCTCCCGTTGCTGCTCTGGCGGTGGTCCCGGCTGCACCTCGTTCTGCTCCGGCAGTGGTCCTGGACGCATCGCCCCCGTTCCGGCTCCGACGGTGGTCCGGGAGGCTCCAGCCTCGGCTCCGGCCTCGGCTCCTGCCTCGGCCTCAGCCTCAGCTCCAGCTCCGGCCCCCGTTCCTGCGCCCGTCATGGCCCCGGAACACCCGCAGCCAGCGCCACGAACCCGGGCTGCCCCGCAGCCAGCGCCACAAACCCGGGCTCCCCCGCAGCCAGCGCCACGAACCCGGGCTCCCCCGCAGCCAGCGCCACGGACCCGGGCTCCCCCGCAGCCAGCGCCACGGACCCAGGCTCCCCCGCAGCCAGCGCCACGGACCCGGGCTCCCCCCTCAGGCAGCTCTGAGGACCCGGGTCTTCCCGAACCAGCTCCGGGGATCCTCTGTCCCCCAAAGCCGGCTCCCCGCCTCCTGTCAGCCCGACTCCGGCTCTCCGCCTCCTGTCAGACCCGACTCCGGCTCCCCGCCTCCTGTCAGCCCCAACTCCGGCTTCTGTGGCGGTCCCGCCAGTCTCGGTTCCTGTGGCGGTCCCGCCGGTCTCGGTTCCTGTGGCGGTCCCGCCAGTCTCGGTTCCTGTGGCGGTCCCTCCAGTCTCGGTTCCTGTGGTGGTCCTGCCAGTCTCTGTTCTGGAGGTGGTCCCGCCAGTCTCTGTTCCTCTTCCTGAGGCGATCCTGGATGGATCTGCCCAGCCCCGGACCGACCAGCCGGACGCGCTCCCAGACCGACCTCCCGACCAGCCTGCCGTGCCCCCAGACCGACCCCCCGACCAGCCTGCCGTGCCCCCAGACCGACCCCCTGACCAGCCTGCCAAGCCCCCAGACCGACCCCCTGATCAGCCTGCCAAGCCCCCAGACCGACCTCCCGACCAGCCTGCCAAGCCCCCAGACCGACATCCCGACCAGCCTGCCAAGCCCCCAGACCGACCTCCCGACCAGCCTGCCAAGCCCCCAGACCAACCTCCCGACCAGCCTGCCAAGCCCCCAGACCGACATCCCGACCAGCCTGCCAAGCCCCCAGACCGACCCCCGGATCCGCCTGTTACGCCCCAAGGGCGACCCCCCCCCCGAACTGCCTTGCTGGTCTGCCCGGCACCGAGGACGGCCCCCGGAGCTTTGGCCGTTTGTTGGCCTGGGCCCTCCTCCGGACCCCCTCCCCCTTGCCTGCCCCTTCGGATTGTTTGCCTGACCTGCCTGACTACCCGGTTTTGACCCCTACCTGCCTTGGACCCGAATAAAGCCTCTTGGACTCTGATCTGCCTGGTGTTGTGAATTTGGGTTCTCTGTCCTGTCTGAGCCGTGACACCATAAGAGGGCGATGAGGAAAGATTGTTGTATATGTGTGTATGTATGTGGAAAATGTACCTAATTCAACTCTTCTCATCAAATGACAGCTGAGGAGCTACAGCCCCTGCTGTCTAGTAAAGAAGGAGAGAGTCAGAGAAAAAGAGTGAAAATTACAGGAAATTGTTATCTGTCCTGCTAAATAGCTGTGACATTAAAGGAAAAAAGTGGCACATATTTAGTATCATAAACATAAAAAGGTGTTTTATGATTCAATGGACAACATTGATGGTCAAAAACCACCTTCAATATAGTCAATGGTGTACAGGGAAATCCTTTGCAATGCATTGCTTTTGGCTGAACAAAGACAAATGAGTTATCTGACAGTCGATTAAGCCTTGCAGGGGAGACTCTTCAAATGACAAACATATTTATTAGAAGAAAAGGTTTTGGTCTACAACAAAGTATTTGAGTTTTTTCCAAAGTAGATATATTCATTGGAGCTACGTGTTTTTTGACCAGCAGTTAAGTCGTAAACGTGTTTCTACAAGCCTCAGTATTGTTTTCAAGGGAACAATAGGGAGACCAATAAATGATATGACTTAATGCGCTTGGACTCTTTTTAGGAGCTTAGCCAATCAAGCCAAAATGAGCTCCAGATCAGGAGATGTTTGTTGTATTTATCTAGAAAAAGACAACACAGAATTTAATAAATGGCTTGTTAACCAGAAGAGGATTTATATAAAAAGAAGAGACCAGAACAAAGACTGCGAGTTGATTGCCAAGTTCAGGAGGTCTCCGGCAAGCATTTCTATCGGGCTAATGAATGAAAAAGAAATCAAGAGAAATAGTCCATCCATCCACTTTCCATGCCAGATTCATTCTATCCTGAATCATAAGGAGAGCCTATCCCAGGTGTCATGGAGCGGCCAGCAGGCTGCAGACTGGACAGGTGAGCAGTCTATCACAGTCACACAGAGACAAACGAAAACAACCATGAACGTTCACATCCAAACCCATGGTCAATTTAGAGCACACGTTAGGCAGAATAATAGTCCAAATAGTACAAAATATTACCTTGGCCTGCTGTGCAATGGCCATTATGATCCTGAATATTAAAAGAAGTTTGAGAAGGAAAAAAGAAAGTTAATTCCAAACAACTGTTAATGCCATTTTTATCAGCTGATAGAAAATGCATTTTATCTTCTTGATTTCAGAAAAAAAAACTTTCAAGCGATGTTGTACGAGGAACACATCAGTCTTCACCACAACAGCACAGCAGAGTGAGGTTTACTTTATTCTCAGTGCTACAGCATTT
Organism: Cololabis saira; assembly: GCF_033807715.1. Classification (NCBI taxonomy): domain Eukaryota; kingdom Metazoa; phylum Chordata; class Actinopteri; order Beloniformes; family Belonidae; genus Cololabis; species Cololabis saira. Next base: position 5,645,649 of record NC_084600.1, on the reverse strand, counting down.
GACAAATCACCAGCCCACCATCTCCTCCGTCTCAGTTATGACCGTGTCATAAAGGAGAAGTTGCCAGAAGTGGACCAAGAGGATCCCAGAAAACCTCATCTGTGGATGCTTTTAAACTCACAGCCACAAAGGAAAACTGATACATCCTTTGAGTTCAAGAAATTATCATGTGTCAATGGGGCTTTTTCATTTTTCAATTTAATTTTTCTTTAAAAAAAAATTTTTTATCCCAGATTTTTTCCCATTATATCACCCAGTGCTCCTCTACCAACCCTGGGAGGGCCCTGTACTGAGCTCAGGTCTCCTCCTTTAATTTAATGTTTCTATGGCCATCAGAGGACCTGGGAATCACTAAGAGTTTGCAATTACTCACAGCCTGAAAATAAAAAAAAACAAATGAAAGGATGATGTATTGTTGTGTATTCAGACCACGGGCTTTGGAGTCACTTTCCAATTATGAAACAGAATTTGATAATTATCACAACTTTGTAAAGAATCTTACTTCGACTTCTGTATGGATGTTTAACTGGATGCACAGCTATTGATGCCAGTATTCAGTTTGTGATGATGGGATGTAATTTCTTATTTGCATATCTAATCTGTCATATTTTGGACATTAACTTATTTGACATAAAAAACGCAACACAAATTCAAAATCCTCTTATATTTTTAAAGAGCTTTCAAAAATACCCATCTTAATAATCTCTGATTCATAATTTTTAACACATTTAAAAGGATTACCGCTAATCAAGGGGAGGGTTGTAAGCCCTTCCCACTGAAGCGTTTTGTGCAGATTAAGAGAGACCACATTGGCGCTTCATTAGTAGCTTGCATTCGCTGTCTTAAAGTTATATTATTCTATGTTGGTATCTGCTCTTGATAGATGGGTATGCGGTTGTTCCTCTTACAGCTGACAGGAATCTACACTCAATGGTGTTAACTGCCTCCAGCTGAAATTTATTTTGTGCAGAAATGAAGCGAAAATGCTACCGTAGATTTCTTGCCTCTTTTCAGGAACTATCGGGTGACATTTCTAATTCATGTACCTTATTGCAGTCTCCCAGAGGACATCTCTCTTTCTCTTTTATTGATATTTATTATGTGATAGAGTCTCGGTGTGAGGACTATGACAGCTCACTTTCTAAAGCAGCACTTGGATTGTTTGCTGCTGTGCGCAAAGCAATAATGTATTTGTCACCCGCTGCCAAATGCCATACGGTCTGCCGTTCATCTTTTTGTGTTCCATTTCCTGTACAACAAAGAAAAAATATGTCCTACTTTCCCATGCCGGTGAGGGGAAAATATGGAGATGTGAAATCTCAGTGGCTTGGTTAAAGTAATTATTACAGAAATAATTGGCTTAGTGTTTTCTTCATGAATGCACCTGAAATATAGTATATTAAACTTTCAATATTGCATGAGATACAGTGAAAAGTGAGGCAATGCACCTATGCAATAAAAATAATAACATTTGTTACATCAGCCTGATTGTCATCATTTATGGTTATTATATTCTGTTTTCATGAATTTGTGATAGGGCCTGTTCACACATACCCCATGCATCCTAAGATGCATGGGGTATATTCATTCAATTTTGACTTTACAGTACGTTTATAAATGTCTCCTGTACATACAGTACATCATACTGGAAATGACCCGTCAGAGTGGCATTGACAACGTGTGGAGTTTGACCAAAAACAGCACAAGTCACAGGCTGAAATAATCCCAGGATCTGTCAGGTAGCTGCACACAGCTACTCACCGGCACGTGCAAAATTCCAAAACATTCAAACCAGAAATGCAAACCTTTTATGTTTTCATCATCATCATCATCATTACAGATAAGGTCAGCACTGAGGAGGCAGATTACAGTTCATTGCTGACAAGGTCTTGTGTGTTTGGCATCTTGATCTGTCAATGGACTGAGGTGAAATTAGGAAAAAGTAGGATTATATAAAACATTTTCCTAACATTCTGGGATTGATTGAATAGTTTGATTGTAGTATAAATAGTGATGACTCCTGAAAAAAAGTGAAAAAGCAGCAAGAGACACCCTGATATGGGTGGGATGGTTGTAGTTACAGGACCAGATGGATTTGGGTAAAGAAAAAAAAAACCTTGTTAATACTTCAAATGTTGTACTGTTCATTTTTAAAGACAATCTTAATAACAGTTGAGATTATGTACTTCTTTATGTTGGTTATATAAATTAGTTGCTATTTTCAATAAAGGGTGTACACGTTGCACAATTTAAAATGTACATCAATCCGACAAGTAGCCTGTATTCAGAACACCTAATTAAGCAGATTAAGGGGAAAAAATATATTGTAAGGACATTTTCAGGATAGGTTAGGAATGACGCAGGGGCCAATTGATGGGATTTTGGTGGTGATCCGAATTGCTGTCTGGATCCAGGAATGTTGTGGAGGGGGCTGAGCTGATTGGTGCAGGTCTGCGCTGTTGTTTTGCTGCTGTTTACGAGAGACATGTTTTATTTACGGGAGACATGTTTTTCTCTGTTTGCTAATCTAATAGCACAAAACAACCCTTCTGTACACGGGAGACAGAGCTGAACAGAGCATTTTGGACAGTTCAATAAACACACACCTGAAACAACACTGCCACTAAAATTAAATGAAGTGGCAGAAAGATTGATACGTTTAAGTTGGTTCCTTACACAACCACAGGCATAACCATAACATGCCACGGTGGGCCAGAATACATAAAATAAAACCACTGTCTTACCGGCAGATGTTACACAAGGGAGAGTTTCTGTGCTTTGAGTTAAACACACCAATAATGTCATAATAATCCGAACTGTCTCCATCTGCTGCAGCACCATAACCCAACTTTTAATCGCTGTTGAACTTCCCTTAAGTGTCTCGAGACATCAGTCAATCACATGATAGATGAGGTTCCTTTATATTTTTGTGTTATAAATAAATTAAATAAATAATAAGTTATACATGCTGAATTTTCAAGAAAATAAAAAAGTGAGGTTTACAACAAAGTAAATTTAGTAAGAGATATATTTTTAAAATGTTCATGGCTCTCGCTGTGTGGGCAATCTGTCAATCAGCTGGTGGGCGCGTGCACATGCAGGCCCACCCATAGCTCCGCCCCTAGGCTACATCCACCTTTGTGCGGTTTCATTTTAAAATGCTTAAAATGACATCAATCCCCACGGTCCACAAAAGCGTTTCGGCTCAATGCTGGAAAAGGTCTCCCTACATACCTTTCCTCCATTATTAATGTATGTCTGTGTTATCTTCCACTCATGGTGAGATGACATAGACTCACCTGAGAAGTGTGAAACAAACGTTTCACATTTTAAAATGACATTAGTTGACATATACTATATTCACTTTCTTTTGGATTAACTTTAAGGAGCAAATTCGTAAAATTATGTATTTGTACGCATGTAGAAGCCGAATTTCCTCCCCCATTTTTAGCTATGAATCAACAGGGACCTTTCTGCTGTAGTGTGCAATAGAAAGCCCAGCTTGCACTGCAGCTAAACATGACAATGGAAGCATCAGCAAAGAAGAAGTTTATTTTACCGAAATGTAAAAAAAATGACACATACATCACATGCATCATGAAGTCGAGGAAAAATGTATTTCACTTGTTAACAGATCAAAAACTGCTGATTGGAAAACAAAAGCTCTAAATGCAAAGCAAAGATATATGAACAAGAAGCCGAAAATGAAATCAGCTCACACTAAATAAAGCCTCAGGGTTACAGAAGGAAACCAGCAATCACTGCATCACCCACAGGTGATGAACATGTGGTGTGCATAAGTGATCAAGAGGGAGCCACATATGTACAGATGGAGCGTGGTATATCGGCTGTTTCTTAAATAGACCCTGGAAGAATAAAGCAGCAGATGAGCCAACCATCATTTCATGCCAGAAAGTCATAGAAATCTCTAATCATTTGTTTTCTTATTGAAGTTGTTTTAGAAGGGTTCTTCTGACACCACACAAATGTCTAATTGATGCTTCAATTTGACGGGAAAAACCATTTGTGTATCTGCTGTTTTTGTCATGCTACATGACACTCTCTCTCAAGACTTACTCACAAAGAAACATCCTTGTATTTTCATCCTATGTACAATGATTTTAATGTCCCCCATTTGTACAGAGCATGTTTTTACAGTGGAATATTGGGGTCTGGACTCTTTTGAAATGGTTTTCTTCTAACTTCTAGAAATGTCAAATTCATGTGCTTTGTGTGGATGTGCGCAGACCTGGCTGATCCAAATCTATGAACTCTTGTGTGAATTCAAGGGTCTTTTCATAGTGCTCTATCAGTGGGGGTTAGTCTTTGTGTGGAAAGGTGCACTGGTCTGTCACAATAGTGGGAAGGAGATAATTTAGCTGGAACTGAAAGATTGCGGCTTCCTCTGTGATGGTATAAAATGGGAACTGTAACAAAGATGTCACAGCACCTAAAGAGAAATCATGCGGTTCTGCCTTACAAGAATGTTTCTCACATGAAAATGAGGCTGTGTCAACAAAAATGACTCCCAATGGATCCTGTCCCTTTAGGGTACAAGTTTAATCACCAATCACCAAACATATAAAATATATTTTGCTGAATTTTGTGGATTCAATTGTGAATCTTATTCCTAAGTAAGCCAATTTAAGGCTGAATAACAGCCATAGAGGTGATGGAGCTTTGGCAGTGGCTGCCCCAAAGCTGTGGAACGGCTTACCCTGTCCTATTGGCTCTGTTTAGACTTTAACTATGTTATAGTCAATGTTAAAAACATATCATTTTCTTTGACTTTCAATTGTGAGAAGAGTAGGACACACAGACAGATATAAGACTGGACTTCCATTTTGATTTTATTGTGTCGTCGATGCTTTATATTATATTTTTCTTCTTTTAAATTATGAGTTATGATTTATTGTTATCTGATTGTAAAGCAATTTGGTCCATCTTCTTGATTTTATTTGTGCTATATACATACAATTGACCTTGACCATGATGACCCTTGTTGTTGTTTGTAGTACTATTAATTATAATACCAGCAATGTTGAAATTATAATTTTTAATATTATTATTGATAGCCTTATGGCTGTTGTTGTAGATGTTTTAGCCATCACTATAATTATCATTATCCTCTCTGTGTATAAATGTATATGCACAAGTGTGCTTTATATATATATATATATATATATATATACTGTATATATATATATATATATATATATATATATATATATATATATATATAGTTTGTCCATTTCTCTTTATGTCTGTCCTTTTTACTGCACCACATTTCACCATGAAAATACAACACACAAACAACAGCAATCACCACACTATAGACACTGGAGCCACTGGTGAAGAACACAAACACATCATGGTACTTACAATGAATATACATGCAGACTGTTGTCAAAAGAAGAAAAGGATACAAGTTTATTCACTGATAATATAAAATATATTTAGCTGAATTTTATGGATTTATTTGTGTATCTTATTCCCAACTAAGCAAATTTAAAGGCTGGATAAAATTGAAAGTTCTGCTCCAGTATCGTAATTGTTTACGCTCTTATATCTGATTCGTCACCGTCTGGCAGCAGCATCTTGTGTTGTACAAGCCTGAGGTTATTATTTCTTTCCTTTTTTTGTTGCCAGTTTAAACTGAATGCAGTGAGTGGAATAAGATTAATTGTTAAGTCTGAGTTGGATTATATATGCTACAGTGTGGCATTTCATTATTTTACACTTTTAAAATGAAACATATTTTTCATTTGTAATGGCAAAAAAAAAGAGTATATTTCTAAAATATGAAAAACAGCAACATTTACTTCTTCCTTTTCTGTCCAATCTGAAACGTTTCAATATTCAGTCTCAAAGCTCATCTTTTCTTATCCACATGAAGCTTCCTCTTTTATGTATTTATGTTTGTATTTATTTTCCTTGGCTCACTTTACTGGCCCTGGACATTTACAGTCAGAATATTTTCTGTTAATTGTTTTGTTGCCTGGTAATACTTTCTAACCGGATTTTGCTGCAGTTTTTAATAATCGCTGCTGCTTTTTGTCTTTGGTCTTACAAACACAGCAGGGAAAACCTTTGCAGACAAGGACTGCATAATATACCAATTAACTACATATTAGTACATACGGTATTATTTTTGTTTTTGCTATTTGTAGTTTTTGCAAATTTAATCAATCGTTTCTTGTATTTGTATATTATTTCCTCTTAACATATGCTTAACTGTCACAATATTATCTGAAAACTTGACATTAGTCAGACATTGCATTAGAATTTTTTAAGAATTACACTTACTTGATTAATGCTTCCTCCATCTACAGTATTTTCCTTTTGAAAGTCCACTGGGAGAGGAAGGATTTCTGTTCAATTTATTTATTCAACTTTGAGCTTTTTAAAAAAACTAATTGAATATACTATTACTATTCCATCAGAACTAATTTGGATGTTTTACACACAGACTGTAAAAAACAATGGACAAAACAACCAGTCACATGACCCCTTGGTTTCTGCAGAGCTGTTTTAAAGCCTCTTTTTCTTCATATTAGGCACGTTGCTCAGGAAGTTGACAGGAACACACCCAATCACAGTTAGCTCTGGCTACAAGGTCCTTCGGCCAAATTAGCTGCAGGTGATTACAGGAGAATATCTCATTTCCCATGTTGACTCAATTGGAAAATCAAACATTACTGTTGCATTTGCCGGCTCTGGTATTACTGATGGGCAGCGGCATGATGATTATGGATGAGGAAAGGATATCAGCTAGCCAGAGGCAAAGCCGACTGTCAATCAATCATATTACATATCAATTTATTACTTTACACCCCAAGTGGCACTGAAACACTTGCTTTTTTGCCCTCTCACTTTATAACTGCATTTCTCTTCATGCACACAGTTTTTTCTCTAACAATTTTGTATTTGTTATTTTAATAGGGTTTAAAACCATTACTGTAGCTTTTGGAATTTAATTTGCTAGAAAAAAATATTGTTAATAATTGTGTACTAACTAAAGAGTACTAATTTTGTGCATTGCATAAATCCCAGCCTCCTTTTCCCCCGTCAACATGCATAGTGCTGCCAGGAAATGATGTCACTCCAGTGCCCTGTGGACCAGCAGTCATTCACCAGCACATAATTTGCAAGACACTGGTAACAATAGTGTCGTCTAAGCCAGCAGTACAACATGAAATCCCGATGAAAAGCGTGTTAGAGGCAATGATAAAGAAAACATGAGAGAGAGAGAGTGGTGCTGTTTGGCAGTCCCTCAGCTCTACCTCCACAACCACTCCAATCTGCCATAAACCATTTGCGTTCGCACCAGTTCATCAAACATGGTGGCAGCCTTGAGACTCACTCTGGGAGGAAAACACAATTACAGATGCGTGTGCTCCTGGCAGCAGAAACTGCAGAGAAGATATTTGTAAAGCAGGACATACCATTTGTTGAAGAAAAATCTGGTATAAATGATTCACAAACCACTTTTCCAATGAAAAAGTGGGTTCACTTTTAGGGAAATAAACTCTTAATAGCCGTACACTGGATTAATGCTCCTTTTAGCAATTGCAGCTAAATGTCAAGAAAGGAAAGGCCAAACAAACTGAGTTAAAGGAGTTGAAGGAGACATTTTAAAGCAGCATATTCAAGCCATCCAGCAGGGGGGGTAATGAGAGAGCAGTATCAACTTTTAATACCCCAATAAAGCATTTGTAATGTGGCATTCTTGCTGATAATTCTTGTTTTGAATGCTTTGTCTGCCATTACTACAAAAGCATCCAGATGCAAAATTCCAGTTGCCCAGATCTGACCCACTGAATTGTAGACCTAGACTGTACGTATATGGATCAAAACCGTAAAAACAGATGTTATATTTCTGTAGATCTGGTGGTTTGCAGGCAGTTCCAGCTCGGACTCAGCTCCCATCTGGACGTTCTCAGTGAGAACAGGGATAAAAGCAAGAAAAAACATTCTGATGAGTATCTCTGAGTGTATGGATGTAGAAATATATTATACGAACGGTAAGAGACAAACAAATTAAAAACTTGTCCTATAAGAAATTAAAAGTTTAATTCTTAAAAAAAACCCATCAGGGTTGAAAAGAAAAGTGATCATCTGGCTTGTTCTCAGCACATATTTAAAAAGCCAATGATTATAATGCAATAGGAGTTCACTAACGAAAAATCCTGAATGTAATCAACATCAATACAATGGTCCCTGTAGCTCCCTTCAAATGATATCATTCAAAACAGTGTGTAGAGCAATATTCACATATTCTGTTACTATAATTTTCAAGGAGTTGACCTGACATCCGCTTTTCATTTTCCTTCACAAAATCAAAGCAACCAAGCTTAACAGTGACTACGTTTACATGCAGTCAAAATTGGGGTTAGGGTCAATATTCCGGTTACTGGAACATTCGGAATAATCTGTTTCCATGTGTGAGCTAAAAGGGTTATCTCTGTATACATGGTAATTAATCATTTGGGATATCTGGATCAAACCAGCGACGCACGTAGAACATCATGATGCAATTCCCGTCATTTCCGCTTCTTCTTCCTGTATCCAAATTCAAAACAACAACAATAACAGACAAGAACATACGCAGAAAACAAATTCATTCATCATTCAATTCATCACTTTTGATGGGGATATCCCGTTAGGCGTTTACATGACCAAATATTCGGGTTAGAAAAAGAGTAACCTTGGGGTCATATTCCGGTTTTTAAAAACCGGAATATGACCAAATTCCGGTTATTCAAAGGGGTTATTGGTGTTTACATTGCCATGCGCAACCGGGTTATTGCTAATATTCTGGTTAGAAAAGGGTTATTGACTGCATGTAGACGTAGTCAATGAAGCTTGACGTTTATAAAAGTACTTAATCTGTATTACCAGCTGCTGACCCTGGTTTCCTTGGCGAGTTTTAATCTGAACAGCATCCACCTTGCCAACTTAACACAGACCTCTCAGTCAACAGAATAACATTCAGTCATCAGATATCCTAAACCATTGTAATTGGGCTGCCATATTGGCAGGCATTATTGTTTTCTACCATCAAAATCAGCAGTGTCCTCTTTGGCACCAGTTATCAGGTGTCTGCATATGAAGGTGGGCTGTTTTCAGTTCTCTCCAATCACACCCTCCACCATCCTTTGCTTTTTTTTTTTAATAATTGGTTAACGGCACATTATGTGCAAGCCAAGTACTAGTTAATGTAATAAATCAGTTTGATGAATGTGCTTTCAGTCAGTATTTTCAAACACACATATATCTATAATCTGAAGATTCTTTGTCCTTATGGAGGCATTCAGCTATCTGTGGACCCAACTGATCTCATTTACTATTCACTGTCACAGCAAAACAGCACTATAAGGTCTGGTACTGGTGTACTTGTACTGGTATTGACCTCCGGTATTAATGCAAGTAAGTGAAATTCTCCAGTAGGGCAGGTGGAATGTGTCTAGACCCTTTTGAGTTGTTTTACACTGTATCTTGTTTCAGACTGAACCTTGAAATGGACTCAGTTCCTTTCATTTTTCATCAATATACACATGAAACTACAGAGAAATAAAATAATGAGTGGTTTCTTAGATCTATTTTTAAAGATATAATCGAGTATAGCAATAAAAGGACTGAGCATCACCTCATTGGTATCTTACTTGCGGCGAAACATGGGGATGGCGGCATCATTCTGTGAAGATGGACACCACTCAGAGAGAAAGTAAGATAGATGCAGAATAAACATTTTCCAGAATACTCTGAATACTTTGAAACTTGGTGAAACTTTACATTTCATTAAGAAAATGTCCCGGAGTTAGACACGGGAATGGCTTTCTGAACAGACCCCCCCTGACCCCTCCAAAAAAAGATTTAGGTAAGACTCCCCATCTCCAGCCTAGAAGAGGTTGAACAATTCCTATGAGAAGATTGGGATACACTTCCAAAGTTGTGTCAAGAGATAACTGAAGCGGCTGGTGTTGCACAAGCTGGTATAACCAAGTCTGTACTGAGGTAAATATAAAATGTTTCTTTCCTTTTCAGATGCAAATTAACATAATTGTGCATCTTGTAATCTCTTTTGGCATTGTGGAGAATTCTATCCAAATTGTGTGAAAATATCTGCAGTATATGTGCATTCTCTGGAGGCCCCAACGGTCCCATGAAGTTGGTAGCAGAGTCTGGCAAGCATCCCCAACAGCTGCCTTCATTATGAAAAAAAATGTAATTAATCCAGTACTCTGTAGTTTTAATTATGTTATTCCTTCCTTGTGTTAATTTTAACACAAAATGAGTGTCTGTATAGTTGAGATTATAGCACCAAATAACATTACATGAACAGAATGAATATTAAGAACAACGTACAGTATACTGTATTGTATCTATTGCACAGCTCTCACATGATTTATTCAGTGAAAAAACTGTTTTCCAGCAGTGTCCTGCATAGGATAATACATTTTCCTATTTGTGTTCATAATAATTCTTTACTAATTCATTTGTTGCATAAATAGACACATCTCTGGTGGCGTGGCTAACAGGATGTAATCTCAATGTGTAAAACCAACACTGGAATTATCATATACAATGCAGATACAAAGCGACAGTTAAACATGCCCCGATTAGCAAGTGTGCACAAATGTTGCTGCATTAAGAGATGGTGATTTCGTACAAAGTTGATGAAGCATGTCAGAATTCTACCGCACAGGGCATTTTAATTAACACATTAAGAATTACAAGATGGCACCCTTAGCCTTTTTTTCTGGTGTAAACAAAAAGGTTGCAAATTTGGGCTGTGTGCGGGCATGTGTCTGTTTATAATATGCATTTGGGTGTGCTTTTACAGATCTATTTTATAGATAGAACTAATTAGAAGTTGGAAATGCGGTTGCAGCCAACTGCCAAAAGTGCGGCAGAAATGGTGTCAGATTTTTGCTTTTTTAATTCTGTTTTGGCTTTGGTGATATTTGGCATTACGTCTTGGGACTGAATAATAGAGGCTTCTGGAGCACATTCTGTGGAACGGCAATTCAGTCCAATATCCAAGACCTTCAAACAGCTCTAATGACACATTTCCCTGACTGAGCCGCCATGTGCTCATCGGCTTCTTTGCTCTGGTATCAGCTGCAAAGACACACAAGCTGTCGGCAGCACAGCCAGCCGCTTATTGTGAGTCAACAAATCTAAAAATATTACCATGTCAGTACTGAGGTAAAAATAGACCAACTTTTTAAAGTACACTGTACTTTTGTACTCCAAACTTAATTTTTTTGGTTCATTATTATCTGAATTCCATTCTCAAGTACTCTGTAGTTGTAATTATATATTTATTAGCTAATATTTTGAACTTCTGAATGCGAAAAAAAGATAAAATGAGGAAACTCATCGCCAGCTACTTCCTTCTCCTTGTTCTCTATAGATGTTTGTGCTGCACCCTCATTCACACCCCGTTTGCAAACTGTGGACTTGCATATTATTCAATGATGCAGGTCCTTTTCTCACTATTGTGTGGCAATATAAGCATCTTTATCTATGCTTTAGAATATAAATGGAAAAAAGAAAGGAAAAAGATAAAGAGATCAATCATATTTTATTACCACTGTTTACTGATTTTGACTGCTTTTTGATTTAGTAAACAAATAAGCACAACACACACAACTCCATCTCCGCATACAGATGCATTACCACTTAAGCACTTCTCTCTATAATTTGCACATTAGTCTGAGTAAGAGTAGGCTAATGGACTGGGGTTGTGACTCCTTTAATGGGAATGGCATTCCCTTAATTTGCAGTGATTCAGCATGCAAACACTTGTGACAAATATTAATACGCAGCTTCTCAGTTTGCAGTAAATGTATGCTTTGTGTTCCAGAACGACACAGCATATGGTGGTCACCATCACAACACACCCACTGAACTTAGGAGAGTAGGTTTTATTCAGGTTATCCCGAACCTGAACCTGTGAATATTATTCACACCTGGTTCCACAAAACACAGGTTATGTTTATCACCATGGAAACTGTCTGTACTAGTGACAGGGGGTACGTTTTGTTCAGGTTGTGTTGAGTATTTCAAGCCTTCATTGACCACGGCTTGTGTTTGGTCACATAAAACATACAGGGGCAAAAATAGTCTGTCTGCTTCACACCAATCTGTGGGACTTTCTCACCTTGATGATTTTTTAATGTCTTTTATTGAATCTTTAGTTGGCTATATTTCCACAACATTGTGCGATCCATTGTTTCATATTTCACACCATCAAGCTGCTCAAACATATATCTAAACACGATTCATTATTTATTTGGGCAGTACCAAGAACAGCGAACATCATGGTGTGGTAAATGCTTGTCGGTTGGTGCATAAATTTGTCTTTGCCTACATCTGGGACACATCAAGGGAATGGGACTGGATTTTAAGGGAGAATATTTATTATGAACGGATATTGCACCACAGCAATGGCATTTTCAGGTTACTGGCTAGAAGGAATTTCATCTGCAGTATTTTGGGCTGCCCTGTTCGGGTATCATGAAACAGCTCCACCACAGGGGTGAAGGGGGTCGGTGCTGGTTCATAGCCAGTAATTCATAGCTGCTTTTTTGGAATTGACAGGTTGGGTTCAGACAATGAAAGTTCAAAAAAGCTGGAGTTCAGGATTATTCTCATGGTTTGTTAAACCTCCATTCGTGAATCCTCCCCTTATCTACAGACCAGCAGCATGGACACTAAACGGCCCTACTGTACAATCATTACTAGTTGTTACTTTGTATTCTGTTCATTTCCTTCTTCTTTATTTTTCTTTTGGTCTTCTAAGATATTCATATTTAAAGAGGAATGAAAATAAACAGAAAAAAAACAATACATCACAAAACATCCAAGTCCAGGAAATTCTGCCTGTTTTCAAAGGCTTAATTTATGCAGACTGAAAATATCACACTTAAAATGTTGACAAAATATGGTTTCTTTTTATGAAACTTTTATTTATTGTGTCTGTGCATCCTATGCCTGAATTACCAAGAGAGACATAACGCAGAGAAATAACCTTCATCCTACAGTTGACATGAAAGGCAAATGAGAAATCCCCTGTGGGCTTTTTCTTGTGAGGAACATATGGACGAAGCATTTTTATATCAAAACTTAATAACCTGCATTGTCTGTAACATGAAACCCCTATGACAAACCTGTTCCTGTGCTGTAACAAGACTACTCTTATTCATATCTGGAAAGTAACCTTTTCATATTGCAGTAATAAAATTGACATCTACAAGCATCCTTGAACAAATATAAATCATATGTGCTTGTTTGCATGTCAGTGAATGACACCAACAAATTTCTTCTTGTGATTCTTTGCTGCAGTTGCTTTTATCCTGAGTAATGATAAATCACAAGAAGCAATGATGGTGCCCCTACAAAATATTGTTGGAGGGGAGATTTTTGTGGTAAAACATTAGGCAAACATGCATGAATGTCTCTATAAGTCTAATGGCATACTCACGGTTAATGACATGTTTGAATGCATGTCAATTCACTTTAGTTCAGTCATTTCATGACATGCACATTAGAAACAAGTGTCATTGTACAATGGGATTTTAACTTTGTCAATAGCTACAATTCAGCACGCACACACACACATGCACATCCACGCATGCACACACAAAATAAAAACAAACTGTCTGAATTTCCAAATCTCAAAAAAGCAACAAAAACAAAAGAGTATTCAAATGATGACCCACACAGGTGTGACCTGTTACCAGCTCTCCTCTATAGCCGTGCTCTTCATTCCTGGTCCTCAGGGCCCTCTGAGGTTTCCTTACATCAACACACCTGATTCTAATGGATCATCAGCTGGTCATCAAGGTCTGCACAAGTCTGTTAATGACGCAGCCATTTGTATCAGGCTGTGCTGCAGCAGGGAAACATCTAAAACACATAGGACAGTGGGCCCTGAGGACCACGGCTGCTCTAATGTTGTGTATTGTAAACAACTTGCAAATGTGGTTAGGTTAAAATGTGTTTGAGGTCTATGGAGCTCCCTCTAGTGGAAACCTCTGATAGCAGGTTGGTTATGTAGACAAAGAGGAGAACAATTATGCCCTCATAGAGCTGCTTGCATATGTACTGTAAGTGTGTGACTAAAAGACCTTTGACATTAAACGTTGTTCACATTTATGCGTATACCTTTAACAATCACTCATTTATTAGACTACAGGTTGCAACCTCAAGGATGTTTATTCGCTTAGGCAAAGGTGTTTTGAAAGTTGTTATACATAGGAGGCTGAAGGGGAGGAAAAAGTAGCCAATAAGCATCCATTTGGCAGTCTTAACCCCTGTCGACATCTAGAGAGTAAATGTAGCTCATACTGACGGCTGAACCAGCAGCCGAGGTCCAGCAGGAACAAAGACATTCAGTGAGCAGACCTAGCCAGTTGTGGGAAAACTTGTACTTATTAAACATTTTTCTAAATGTATTTATCTTTTTCAGCAACCATACAACATTCATACTGGTCATTTAAATTATTAAATATATTTTTTTTTCTTTTTAAGTGCATCTCTCATGTTGAGTTACTCAGTTCAGCCTTGACCAGAGAGGGAAGTCCTCTACCGCTACCGGGACCATGTCATAAAGACTGCAATTTTGATTAATACTTAGGATTTCAGACTCCTGTCCATTGTATTTACTCACTTCAATCAATCAGATCACTAGTTTCCTATAAACGGAGCTAGTCAACAGGTGTTTCATAGGGGTAACTAGACACTCTTGTTACCCCTATGAGACATCAGTTGGCCCAATTGTTCATTTTGGCCAACAATTGAAAAGTTTAGAGCTTGGCAAAATGGATTTGTTGAATGTGACCATGTAAAGTTTGCAAGAATACATTTGCAAGATAAGTCTTAGGCAGCCATTCAGCTTTGATTTTGTGGTGACAATTGCTTTACAGCTGTTGCAGCATGTAAAACAGGGGTGCACACAAGCCGGTACTCGAGGGCTGGTCTACTGCATGTTTTAGATCTTTCCCCGTCTTCAACACACCTGATTCTAATCACTGGTCGTCATCAACATGTCATCAAGGTTTACACAACTCTGTTGGTGACACAGCCTTGTCTATCAAGGTTGTGTTGAAGCAGGGAAACATCTAAAACGTGCAGTAGACTGGCCTTCGAGTACCGACTTGTGTGCACCCCTGATGTAAAACCTAAACTTGGTTGTATAAAAAATGAAATACTTTACATATCAACTGCAAAAACATCTTGTGTAGTTAATGCATAGACATGCGCTAGAATTGGATTAGAAACATGCAGTTCACAGGAAAAGAAAGAAGAAGATAAGCTATTAAATGTGCTTTTACTAATCTTGTCAGTGTGATTATGACTGCAGGACACAGCTGAGGCTGGATCAGCCATTTGTGCACAAAGGCTTGTACCGTTGTTTGCTCCACAATGCCTGGCAGAGTGCACATCATTCAGCTGTGTTGCTGACAAAATCAGCCTGACTGGTGGCAACAATGGCAATAGTCGCAGCTGATCTGATTGTAGTGCGAGAGCGCACGCTTTCATCTGTAATGAGGGAAAACAGATCATGTAGCTGGAGTTCTTATCTTGGAGATGGATGCTGACAGCAAGCACAAGCTCTATATGCTTCCTTCTGTTTTCTTTCTGCGAATGCTTAATCCCTTATTTCCTCCTAGGCACCCCTCTCTCACTGCTGTCCTTTTGCTATCCATTTTCCTCCCTTCTTCCAATCTTTTTTTCAATACCGGCTTCCTCTCCATTTCATGCCTTCACATTTAATGCAATTCTTTCCATCTGCCGTGCATTCTTCTCATTTTTCCATCCTCTAACCTCCCCTTCTTTCCATTCATTGCCTTGGCCTTATTTTCCTCCCTTTCTCACCTTCCATCCTAATTCAATACCTTTCCCCCTTTCAACGCCCTTAATCGCCTCTCCCTTACACGTTTATCCCCTTGTCCACACATTTCTTACTTTATCAGTCTCTCCATTGCAAGCTCCAGCCAGCACTAAGAGCCACATGCGGCCCCTCTTTCCCTGATCTTGAGACGATAGCTGATCCCATTGATGCTATTTTAAGTCTGCCATGCATACTCTCCCTCCCTTTTCCTTCCACGAAGAGCTGGCAGCAACAAAGAGAGACATGAAACATGCATTCTTTCCTCGCAACAAGACTTTCTCCTCCTGATTGTGACTTTGAAATTTGTATAATTAACAGTATTGTCCAGGGATGAGCTAGTCTGGCAGCAGATTTCCCTCCATATGCCGATTCTAAATAGATGGTTTAATGGCCTTGAAGTTTTCGTAAGAGGACTTGGAAAAGGTTCAGTAGAAGATAAGCTTTTAATAACTTGTAGATTTTTCTTTTTTTTGACAGACATTGTATATCTGCGTCATTCACTGCATGAAAAAAGGTCACTATTTCCTGCTCCATTTTATTTCCTATAACTGATTAGTTTCTGTTGAATTCCCAATGGCCAGCAAAAGAATGGTGTTCTCACTGACTTTAATAGGCATCATCTACATGAACAGAATAATTGCCCAGAGCCGAATAAATCTCCATATGATGATTCGGGCATTATAACATTTTGGGATACCTGAGAATACACGTCTTTTAAGGCCCTTCTTTTATTAAAGGTATTGTGACATCATTTTTAACATGCTTTTAACACTATTAAAAGTCTTGGCCAACATCCCTCAAATGTGTCTAAAAGAGTGCTACAAGAAAAACTTCACTCTAGTACTCTTTTCCTGGCTTTTTATTACAGTGTTTTTTTGCGCCGTGAAAAATGCTTCCTTTCCCCCTTTCCTGTCAATCATTGCTCCGCTCCTCCTCCAAACCTCCTCCTCCTCCAGCCATACGCTCACAGCGGCGTCGGAGAGCCGGGAGCGACAGGCGAAGCATGCACGGAAAAGCAGGAGGGCGAACCACAGCAAACAATCATAAAAATAAAGGCATGTAAATAAAGTGTCCCCTTATCTTAAGTCCAGTCAGTGGCCGCGGGTCTTCTTAGCAGTTTTCCTCCGCTGATGAGAACAGAAGAGGCTGTAAACAGCTCCGTGTTAAGCCTGATTTATGGTTCCGCGTTAAATCGACGCAGAGCCTACGCCGTAGGGTTCAGCGTACGGTGCGCGTCGCCGCGTAACCCTTCGCCGTAGGTTCTGCGTCGGTGTAACGCGGAACCATAAATCAGCCTTTATGGTGCACTGGAGAGGAGAGGAGGCAGGGAGCTGGGTGGAGGGGGCGGTGATTTAGCGGGCCGTTACGTAACGGCCCGCCAGCAAACCAGGTGCGCCGTTTTTGCACAGTTATGCGGAAAATCCCAGAAAGCACACAATACACTGAATGTTAAAAGTTCGTTGTTTTTTGGGTGTAATTGATGTCAAGACACCCAACAAAACACAAAAAATCAAGAAAAATTTGTTTTTCATGTCACAATCCCTTTAACAGCAACAACAATTCTTAATAATTAATAAAATTGCATTTCTACATTTAAGAAAATGGTGCGCCACTTAATGACTAAACAATCTGTTTGTCATGTCATGCACATGCAAAGTAAGCACAACTGACCTTTCTTTAAATTATATTATCCCAAAGTTAATGAAAATATTGGCGAGACTGGAAAAAGTAGTAATACTAACAGCAGTCTGTGGTCTCACAGATGAACAAACAGCAAATTTAACATTATCTTCTTCCAGCTCTCGACGAAGGCGGACGCTTTTTCTGCTCTCTCCCTTATCTGCCTGCCCTGCTACTGCTTGTTGACTTGTCTTCAGAGTCTCTTCTTTTTCACTCCTCCGAAACTCTACAATCATGGAATTGATTAACTGGTTTCTCAGCACAATTGACCAAATTTTTGCAACCAGAAGACAGGGGGTAAGGGAGCCCTCTTGCCCCGATGGGACATTTTTTCTGGATATACAATGGCTTCCTACAAATACTGGAAGCCTTTGTGTCTCAAAATTCTGTCTGTCGAGGATGTTGAAGATGCCTTCATAATTGGAATTATGATAGCAGGATTTCTCCTGATCATCCTCCTGATCGGAGGGGGGGGGTTCCTGGTGTATCGACAAACGCGTAAGACGTCGACAGCTGTTTTGGCTCTTTCAGAGCTGCCGGACGTGGCTGAAGGGTCAAGCAAGGCAACCAATGCTCAGACTCTGACGTTGGGGGAGCAGGGCCGTAAGCTAGATGTGATTCTCGAACAGAATCGCAGGCTAGCGGCAGTGTTTGAGCTCATTGGCAAGATTGATAACACCCTGGAGAAGTTGGAAGGTCGGCTTGGCGGGAAGTGATCACAAATTTGTCTGATTGGAGTGCCATTGATTAACCTAGAGACTTGAAGGCAGACGGAAAATTGGACTGCCTGTTTTTCAATATAATTGTTGATTCTATAATCTGCCCTTGACAGAGCGGTCTCAGGCCGATCGCTCCTGGTCACAATCTTCCTGGTGGAATGTAAACAAGATGACTTTTCCCTCACTAATCCCTCCCCCTCTCCCATGAACACCTGCGGATCCCTGTCTCAGAACCGTACGAGCCGCCTGATAACATCAAGGACATTTGGCTGAGAGCAGCTCTGGGCGAAGGTTCACGGACTTATCGCGTCACAGACACTTACTGAAAAACACACACACTTCCCTCAACTTCAACACCTTCCTTGGCTCCTCCCTCTTATCAGCCACCCCCCCCCCCCACCCCCCAACAGTCTCCGGGTTTCGAGCGCCAGATGGCGATCACTAGGATGTACTGTGCGGGGACCCCCCACCCCCACACCCCACACCCACACACCCACATGCAAGTCTCTCTGATGTCTGTTTGTTCTGTGTGCTGCTAAGTAGCAGGTGGCTTTGTAAGCCCTGGTATGCTGCTGCTACTTGGGGACAGTCTCAGAAATACGTGCTTACTGTTGGCGAAGGGTAAATGAACTGCATTCACAATTAGTGCCAACCAACTAACCTCCGGGTTGAGGCTCATAGGGGACTAAAATCTGTTGCAGTTCCTCGACTGGCCCCTCGAGGCTGGTTGCAAAAGCAAGTCAATCTCCATTTACTTCCATATTAAAATGTCCAAGTTTAGACCAAAAATAAACATATTTATAGCCATTTTAATGGCCATTATCACTTCCTCAGCCAAAATGATCATGCTACAGTGCTTAGCAGAGCAAACAACAGTTTAGAACTAAGCCAATGTCAGCTAAACATGACAGTCATTTTTATTTCGCCATTGAATCGACATTTAAAACGGGACATTCTACGGTAAACGTCTAATCTGGGTATCTTTCGGCAACAATCTGCTGATGGATGTGGTGGCTATTTTTGATTGACATACAGTGGGCCCGTTCTCGTCCCGGAGCAACATGACTGCGCTCAGTATGAAGAAAGACGCTTCAAAGCTGCTCTTCAGAACCTGTCACGTGACGTATTGCTTCGTCCAGTTTTTTTTTCTTTAATTTTACAGTCTATGATTCACACAGTGCAGTGCTTTTATATTCTCTTGTTGACCATTAAGAGTGTTTTCAAAGTAAAAACTACAAACTACCAGTTGAGATGACTGTTTTGAACTGCTGTGGTACAAACACATCGTATCAATTAAGGTCAATCTTGCATAATGGTACCTGGACATGTGTCCCATGGAGATCAGGAATCAAACCACCAACCTTTAATTGGCAATTGACGATTTGTCCTCCTTAGTCCCAGACACAGCTATTACTGGTACTCCAGTCTTGTCCTGCCATGGGAAAGAGATTGGTCTTAGTAAAAAAAACAAAAAAAAACGGTTTTGTCGTGTGAAAACAACATATTAAGCATGATAAAGACTCCCTATTGGATTTATTGTCATTGATTGTCACCTATGCTTCTCTCTTATGCTTTGTTCCTTTTGTGATGGCATCTGTTGTCACCTCCCTTCTGGCCATCTACATGTAACACCATCTCCAAGGGCCATGAGCTGTTTGTTTTTAGAGGTGTGCCAGCAAGCCTGTATGAGTTTGTTGCACAGCTAAAGTCCTTCACTCTCTGCGGGGTGACAGTGACCTAGACCAAAAAGGCACCATGGTTTCATTAAACTTCACACTTTAAGGCCCTCCGGGAATTTCACGGCACAGTTAAAGCCTCTCTGTCTTCATCAGTTCCTTGCAGGACCTTCATTGTTATCTCAGCTGTACTGTCCAAAACAACAAGAAAATGAATCATTTATGTTATCAGTAAATATAATCAAGGCTTCATTTTACAAAGGACATTATCAAAATGAGTTTGAAAAAAGTTAACAAAAATCTAATCAGATGATACCAAAGTGAATGAATCTTGGCAATAATTGGAACAAGTAACACTGGGACTGTGACTCTTTGTTCCCATCTCAAATGAAATATTGTATAGCTTCCATTTTAATTGTTCTAGCTGGATTGTGAGTATTAACTCTGTCCACCAAAGAAAATATTTAAATTAGAATAAATCAATGGGGAATGTGTGAAGAAATTAGCTTAATATTTGAATTTGATGCTGTTTGACTTTTCTACCAAAATGGAGTCACTGAAGTTGAAAAAAAATGCAAACTAACATGGAGGTTTCTTTCCTATTGTCACTTGGTGCAACAGAAAAAGGAGCCAAGCACAAAACACACAGGCAAATAGAAAAATCACAACGAAACTTTAATAGAAGTCACTGGAGGGGCAATATAAGCTGCCAGGAAAGCATTCTCTGGTAAAAGGCAACGTTATCTGAGCGGTCACAGTCCATCGCAGGTTAAATCCAAAGAGGACGCAAAGGAAAAAGGAGTAAACAAATACTGAAAAAGTAATTTGAAGACAATGGCACAGGCTAAGGAAACATCAAGGTTAATTTGAAGTTTATTTGAAAATGTGAACATGTGGAGAATCCAGAAGATAAAAAAATTGCATTATGAATCTTGAAAAGCGTCTTCAGTATTGATCAAATTAAATTCTGTAGCCGGATGATGTTGACATCACCGTGTGGTCAGTGGACTGCACTGTGAAGCCGATGATTCGTACCTGTGATGGTGATATCAAAAGTTGGAAACTTGCTGGAAGTTCAAACACAATGTTGAAAGGCTACAGATATCAAAGTGTTCAGCTCAGCAAAAGACAGGACTGAAGCGTACGTGACAACGACAGTGGAAAAGTCATAAATAAATAAATACATTAAAAGACACCCACAGAAAAGTGAACATATAGTTCTAAATTTTGCAGTTATGAATTTATGTATTTGTATCATATGGATGGATAGAATTTATGTATTTAACTATGTATTTATTTGTTTATGTATTTATGTATGTGTTTTGGAATTTATTTATTTGTTTATGCATTTCTATCTCTGTGAAGTAATAACAGAATCAAAGAACTAAAGCAGGATTTATCAGGATTTATCAAATAGGAGGAAGACAGGGGGAATTATTTTTGACCAAGCTAATGCCTCCTGAAGTGGATCTACCTCTGGTTTCTTACTTGACTGGAGCTGCAGGACGACCATCAGAGGGTGTTGTAGTGGGATGTCCTACTAAACCACCACAACATCCAAATAAAAAAATACTTTATTCAATACGGATAACCCGTAATCACACAAAGACAAAAACAACAAAAAAACAAAAAGTTAATACAGAGAAGAGAAAAAGAATACAATATTCAACAAATAAGATGCAGATAGGAGCTTAAAAAGTTTACTGATGTGCAGAATTAAGTGTTATTGTCCTATGTAGAAAAAGGGGAGCAGTTGAAAAGTTTGATAGCCATCCCACCGCAGGTGCAGGTCGCAAAGTGCGTGCTCGCTGACCAGATACTGAGTATGGACCGGAAAAACCTTAGTTATTGTCGCTGGTGACTTTAACAAAGGTAACCTCACCCACGATCTCCCTAAATACAGACAGCATGTTAAATGTCCGACCAGGGAGGACAGCATTCTGGATCACTGTTACACCGTTGTTAGGGAGGCTTATCACGCTGTCCCCCACGCTGCACTGGGCCACTCCGACCGCGCCATCATCTCTGTGAGGACTGCTGTGTAGCATCACGCACCAGGGTGAGTTACAACAATGACAAACCAAACTCCAAAGGTTAAGGTTGTATAAGGAAGGAGGACAAAGGCAGATACAGACAGGTGAGGTACAGGTTTAGCAAGGCAATGAAGGAGGCTAAACAAATGTACTTGGAGAAGCTCCAAATACCAACACCAGTTCTCAGCCAACGACTCTGTGTCTGTCTGGAAAGGGTTCAGGCAGATCACCAACTACAGTACAAGCCTAAAGGCTGAGTTATGGTTCTGCGTCGACGCTTACCACTTCACTTCACTTCACTGACGCCGTCACTGACGCCGTCACTGACGTGCACCTCCCACGCAGACGAGAGGGCTGAGATTGGTTCGCTTGGTAGCAATGCATTTCCGGTTTCACGTTTGAAGCAGAACTTTCAGCGCTCTTTTCTTCGTGTATGTGTGATTTGTTTTGTCTTGTTTTTTTGCACAATAGTTGTCCTTATCTCTTTGATTCAATGTGACCGGAAAAAGTTGGATAAACCATTCAGGAAAAGATCGCGAATTAGCGGTCACGGGGGGTACTGCACCACGGAGAAATGGAGTGACGGAAAAGTCCGAAGGGTTCACGACGGCGTCACGGTGACGGCGTCACGGTGACGGCGTCACAGTGACGGCGTGTGCACAGCGTTGTTTTGACGCAGAACCATAACTCAGGCTTAAAGCTCCCCATCTATCAACGACCGACGCCTAGCCAACGACCTGAAAGATTTCTACTGCCGCTTTGAATGACAATGGGACAGTCCTGCAACCATCCCCCACAACAACTCCCAACAGCTCCAGCTCCAGTGCATCACCTCCACCCCCGGCCCACCTCCAAGATCTTTAAATCTAGGAGAGGGACGTGAACAAACTCTTCAGGAGACAGAACCCCCAGAAAGCTGCTAAATGGTAAATGGCTTACACTTATATAGCGCTTTCCAGCTGTACTCCTACAGCCCCAAAGCGCTTTACACTGTAGACATTCACCCCCACACACACACATTCACACACCGGATGTCGGCGGAGCTGCCATACAACGGCGCTGGCCTGACAACCGGGAGCAACCGTGGGATTCAGTGTCTTGCCCAAGGACACTTTGGTGGACACAGGAGGAACTAGGGTTTAAACCACTGACCTTCATGGGCGAACGCTCTACCAACTGAGACACCTTCCCCACTAGACTGCTAGACCAGACTCTGTATCAACAGCCAGCTTGAAACACTGCCCTGATCAGCTGTGAAACATGCCATGTTCCAGCCTGCTTCACAACCTCCACCATCAACCCTGTTCCCGAGAAGCCAAGGACCACAGGACTTAAGGACTTCACACCCGTCGCCCTGACCTCTGTGGTTAGGAAATCCTTTGAGTGCCTTGTGCTCTCACACCTGAAGGACATCAACGTCCCCTCCTGGACCCCTCTGCAGTTTGCCTACAGAGCCAACAGATCTGTAGATGACACATTTAACCTGGCCCTGCACTTCATCCTCCAGCAGGATGCCAGGATACTGTTTGTGGATTTCAGCTCTGCCTTCAACACCATCATCCTGGCTCTGCTCCAGGACAAGCTCTCCCAGCTTAGTCTGCGCGACTCCATCTGCAGGTGGATCACTAACTTCCTGTCTGACAGGAAGCAGCGCGTGAAGCTGGGGGAACATGTTTCTGACTCCCTAACCATCAGCACAAGTTCCTTCCTTTGTTCACTTTTTCTCAAATTCTCAACCATTTTCATTTTTAGAGAATCATTTGATGACCTTATGCTGATTATTTCTTTCAGTGTTGCAGTTAACATCCTCTGGCTTATGTATACTTTCATTTCTTGAATGTGTACTATATTGTGGACTTTATTTCTACCATCCTGAGCTGCTCGGTAGCGCAGTCGGTTAAGCAAGCGGCTCATATACTGAGGCTACAGTCCTCCTGCAGTGGTCGCAGGTTTGAATCCCGGCCTGCGCACCTTCGCTGATTGTCAACCCCATTCTCTCTCTCTACCCCCTTCTTGTCTGTATACTTTGAATAAAGGGCCACTAGAGCCCCAAAAAAATTACCATCCTTCTTCTACCACTTACCCGCTTATATGATTACTTGCCTCTTATTGCCGAGCAGACAGTGTTGTCACGTTCACCATAAATCATGTGCTTTCTCATACAGCCTCATCAGAGTTCCTTTATTCTCACTTACACTATAGTTGTTAGTTTAGTTCTACTGTTTGTCAAATTTCCTGAAGTGTTGCAGATCCTGGTTCCTCCCTGAAAGCCTGCTCTTGCCTTTAACTACGGTAAGTTGAACTAAGTTGATTTTCAGTATTGTTGGATCATTATAACGTGCACGCTGCTCAATGTGCGTGCCTTGAGATTGAGAGTTTTCAAACATGACGTAGATTCCTGAGTGATCCATCACAGGGGCTCACTCGTTTTTTCTCAGGGATTTAATCACAAACTTATAGGTCGAATGCAGACAGTTGTCTGTCTTGTCATCACTGCAACATAATACAAGTAGCTTGTGGTGAATCTACATGTTTTTCTCACCTGCTTGTTGGAGAAATCTGTCAGTTTCGCACCACATTCTCTTGAAAAGACATGAAACGTCTTGCTGAAGTACACTCTTTCATTTACACCAGTCTCTCTGTAATGTTTAATCTACCTTTCTGTAGTTATCATTACGGTTTCGCCTCAAGCCACCATATAAGCATTTTTCACTGGTTTCCGTTTCACATGACACCTCACTTACCATCCTCTCCCCAGCCACCTCCTGCAAAATATATAACATGTCAGATATCTGATAAGGGAGTGTATAGCGCCACTGAACCTTAAGAGCCACATATAGAAGCGTTCACAGATAGCACTTTGCGACCACTGACCTGCATTTTGCCTCCAATCTAGCAGCTTTAGTCTTTAATGTTTTAAATGTCAGTGTTTTGTTTGTTTGCTCTAATTTATAATCAGCCAGTTTTTTTTCTTTACTTTTAAAACAATTCCCTAAAGTTAAACTCTTAACCTTCCTTGTGGTTCAACACCTATGGTCAAAAGCCCCACAGCACAATTAATATTGTCATTGCAGTGGGTTGTATATTCAATTTAAAAATCTCCTCTATTTGGTCGTGTATTCAACGCTCCTATGAGTTGTTTAAACTAAAGCAAATAGGAAGCTTACGTTTTGTATCTTAATTTGTTTTTAGACATCACAGGACTCATTATTTTAATTTCTGTTTCTATGTTTTTAAAAAAGGGGAAGCTTTTCTTCTCAATCAATCATTTTTGAGCTAATGCATGTCATATTCAGAAAAAGGAGATGATGAATGCTGATGCCCCGAAAGTTTTCAGTAAATGGAGGGGTGAACATAAGCTGGAACGGTCCAGGGCTACGTTACGGTAAAAGATTCTGAGGGGAAAAGTTCTCCAGTTAGATACCAGTTACCGCTCTGAAACTCACTTGAAAAAAACCAAAACACACGTCTGCTGAAGTTATACCCCCTTGAACAGCTCATTGTCTCTTTATTAACTGCTTCTAAAAAACCTTGCAGATATGACTCGGTGGGAGCTGAGCTCCACTATGTAACCGATCAATTTCTGTGTGGCCAGGCACAAAAGCACCGACACTGTGCCGAGCTGAGAGCAAAGCAAAAAAAGACATTACATTAACCTGTGGAGCCCGGATGTCTGGGTAAATAATTCAGAGGGTTTTAGGAGATAGTTAGAGCACGTAGAGGAAAGGTTCAGTTTAGAAGTCAAAAAGTTCATTTGATTGGACAACATTCATCTGTTTTATATGTATAATTTTAGAAGAAAGAAGACATGCCGTGATATATGTCTTTAAATGAACTGACCACTATGCAATCGTCATTTGACGTTGAAGCCTTCAGGTAAACCATAATCTTACGAATCAGGTTGAGGAGGCAGTGCTCAGAAGCTCTCCGCTTTGGAAACGCTCCCGGGGAGACCTGAGGACGGAGCACAATCGCTTCAGAACTGCTGTGAAACCAGAGCATGACCGTCCGTCACCCTGTGGGACCCAAGCTTCATACAGGAGCCACCACTCAAAGCAATCAAGATGGCCACATAGCTGCTAATAACACCTTGGATCAGCAAGTTTTACTGCAAAAACCAGCAACAGTCATACAGATGTCGGCATTCGTGCTCCACTGCACACCATATCGGATTTCTTTAGTTGATACTTATCTGCTTGTTGCTCTATCTATGTTACATATATATATATATATATATATATATATATATATATATATATATATATATATATATATATATATATATATATATATATATATATATATATATATATATACACAGGACTGTCTCAGAAAATTAGAATATTCTGATAAAGTCCTTTATTTTCTGTAATGCAAAAATGTCATACATTCTGGATTCATTAAAAATCAACTGAAATATTGCAAGCCTTTTATTATTTTAATATTGCTGATCATGGCTTACAGCTTAAGAAAACTCAAATATCCTATCAAAAAATTTGAATATTCTGGGAATCTTAATCTTAATCTCTGTAAACCATGATCAGCAATATTAAAATAATAAAAGGCTTGCAATATTTCAGTTGATTTGTAATGAATCCAGAATGTATGACATTTTTGTTTTTTTTAATTGCATTACAGAAAATAAAGAACTTTATCACAATATTCTAATTTTCTGAGACAGTCCTGTATAGGGTATGTTGTACCAAGCCCGTACTGAGCCGTGTAAATGTACATACTCATAGTCTATGTATAATCATCTGAGATTGAGCATAAATGCAACTCATAGGTCACTGTACAGAATATCTTGTTTATTGGTTGTACTTATACATTTTCAAAATGACTATATGCTTTGTATCTAAAGACTCTCAGATGAATCGTACCATCTCTAAAGGCAGACACAGAAACACGACGCCACACCTAGAACACAGAGCAACTCTCAACACTGACAACAGGCTGTTGACATTTCATGTTCAGTTATCTTTCAATAAATATTTAAACCATCAGAAAAGCCTGCGGGATCATCAGGCTTCCATAACCCACAATTACCAAAAATAATATCCCCATGATGATCGGTGGTGCCACTAGTATTCGATCTAAGTGTCCGATGAGAGTTGCTGTGTTTTACAGGAGCTTGGTCACATCACAGAGTTTTTCTTTTTAGTTGATAATGTTATACACTCGTGGAGGAACAGAAAGTATCAACACATTTGTGCTTATCTTTTTTTTTCCCTTCTGGTTGTCTTTTCTCTGTCAAACATCAGTTTTTAACATTATCTTTTTTTTTCACAAGAACAGACTAAGTTAAATCTGTTATAAATTTTGTATACCAACATGCTCACATTGTTTTTGTTGTTTTTTTGTCATTTTTTTTCTTTGTGTTTGTATACATGTGTGTGAAATCACATCAACATCCATCAAAAAGAATGCCCCTTATGTCAAATGGTAGATTCCAGGTCTGCCGTGGTGGTGTCAGAATAAAATGATTTTCTTTGTTGTTGGCAGGTTCGTCAAAAGCTGGAGGGGAAAAAAAACAAGGGTTGCAGTCTTTTACATTGGTTCCACTTGCAGGCCATGAACATAACTATACGAAAGAATCAGTCACAGACTGTAAATGTAGCACTACAAAATAAACTGACAAAACTTAACATCCATCCACTCGTTCTTCCTTTCACAGAGTATATTTGACTTAAAATAAAATTGCACTCACAATTTACCGAGAAAATTTACATCATCTGTTGTTCATTTCACGCCAAAAGAACAGAAAATGTGTTCTCAGGGTTAAAACCGGGCAGTTTACTATACAGTGGAA
Organism: Cololabis saira; assembly: GCF_033807715.1. NCBI lineage: Eukaryota > Metazoa > Chordata > Actinopteri > Beloniformes > Belonidae > Cololabis > Cololabis saira. The sequence goes on along the minus strand of NC_084600.1, from coordinate 5,617,828 downwards.
TAAATGTTTTGATCAAGACAAACATTATATGTGGCTGTGCTATGTATGTAAGGTCATTGATATATACCCCTCTCTCCCTCTCTTTAATACTTCCTTATTTGTGTGCCTTTGTTAACTTTATGCATTGTGCAAAAACAGCTGTACTTTACGCTAGAAGGCCACAGGTGTCTTAGTTTCTATCTTATCATTTCTATTCAGTGGCATGATTGAAAATGCTCTGTGACCGACCTTGGTGTTAAACCCTTGGAAAGTAAACTAAAAACCTAATAAAAAGTAAAAAAAAAAAAAACACAGGTAGAGTCAAGCAAACAATCTATAGCATAGCTTACACCCCACTTAAACTGAATTGAAGATAAGCAGTTCTCAAAAAGCAGAAATCCGCACATTGCTAACTGACTTCTAATCTTATGTGACTGGTATTTTACAGTTAGTTCAGACCAAGTCAAGCGAGATACAGATATTTTCCACTGAACCAATAGTTCATGTGAAGTGAAGTGAAATGAGACAAACTGACAAAATCTGCAATTCTGAAGTTCCGACTCTTGGCCTTTACTTAAGATGAGCAACGTTATAAAGGTTTTTGTTAAAATCATACTTGTAAAAATCTTTGCATTCTAGCTATTGATCTAACAACAGTTAAAGTTCCATTTAGATGTTAAAGAGAGAGTATGATTAATCACTCAAACCCATAATACACCTCCGGAACTGTTCTCCACAAAGTCTGATTATAGCCTATTTCCAATATGACCTCGGTCCAGTCAAAGCAATCAGAAAACACTTTTATATGGTAGTTTCCTATTTTGGGTGAGATGTTGATGGGGTTAATGTTGGGATAGTAAAATGCCTCTAGTGTGGTCTCTTACCCAGGTTTTATTTGTGATTGGTTTTAAGCTCTTCATAATCAAGGCCCCCTCTCTTTGTCTGGTTGTATTCGTCTTAAGCCTGGTCTCCAAGCACAAGCTTCATAACCGAAGAAGCTGCCAAGTGCCTCTATGACTGCAAAATGCCTGTAGCATTTATTGTGTTTCATTTAAGTGTGGGCTAAGAAGTTGGGGAGTTGGAGCCAGCTGCCTTCCAACCTTAAGGTCGACAGATTAATTCACAGCCCAGTTATGGAGCAAAGTGTCTCTGGGCAGGACACTGAACCTAACATTGTCCCAAGCCCCTCGTAGTGCTGGTCCCACGGCATCAAGCCCAGGGATATGGGAGCGTTTTCAGCACAGGCATGTGATGTTAAAAAAGAAGAAGAAAAGGAATAGGTAAAATCAATACACTAAACCCAACAACCCACGGTAGTGACCCCTATAAAAAGGGAGGGAAGGGTGTTTTGGTTAAATTTTACAGTTGTCGAGTTGATTCTTTAGAAGCATTTTTGCAGTTAGCAAGAAAAAAAAAGTAAAAGCCTGTGGTCTGAAGCATTAAACTCTGTCATGCTTGCTGAATATCTTAGTAACTGCCTCTCCCTGACTCAGACATATATGCTAACTTTCCACTTACAATACTGTTGTCTTGCAAATTGTCTGGCATGCCATTAGTTATAGCTGTAAATGTGTAATATGTTACAAGTGTGTGTTATATTTTCCTTCATCTGTCATGCGCCAACACTAACTGATAAAACAAGACTGGTTGTATTACGTTAGCAACGAACTACTGCATCACTAAGAACAGAATAGCAGCAACTCCCCATGGATCGGTGTGTCATATATACAGAGTATAATACATCGGTCTGCTTGGGTATGATTTATGGTTTTTATTTACATATGATATGTTGGATGAGTTAAGGTATTTTAGTGCCAACTGATATGATAAATTACTTTAAAGTGAAAACGTAATATTCCAGAAATGTAGAAAAATAAGTCATTTTCATTCTATCGAGCAAAATGGTTTGTCTGCATCCAACACCTACTGCAACCACTGTACTGCAGTAAACCACAGCAAACATGTGGATGCCAGTGAGTACTGCAACCGTCTGTCAAGTGCTCTCTCAGGAAAATCAATTTATGGGCAAAATAAGGGCTTCTGATGATATATTTAAATTAAAGCGCTTTAGATAGAAAAATACCTATAATAAAACATCTTAGTATGTCTTTTTTTCTAAATAAACTGATCTGTGCGGAAGTAGGCCATATAGTATGTTTTCTTAGTTTTGTGTGCATATAACTTAGCTTTGCAAAAAGCTGTGATTGCTTATAAACTACACTCATCTGGACTATTATTTATATGTTCAATCCCAAAAGAAAATGACTTAATTATGCACCACTTTCAATATAATTATTCACTTGTAGCTGGAGTGAGATACTTTATGTATGTGATTAACTTACGCATCGGTAGCAGAAAGATGCTAATCTCACCACTTTCTGTAAAACAAACTGAATCTGTGCCACTGTCTTGCATACTGTATTAGGAATTAGGATTCCAGATGTTTTCTTGTCATTTTACTACATGTTCAGTGTTTTTCATTTCTTTTACATGTCTCTCCTTAAGATCCAGTGTGTGTGCGTGTCTGCAATTTAGTGACACCAAGTGGCAAAGATGCAGAATGCATCCAACTGAATAGTTTTTCTTTTTAAAAGGTTCATTCTAAAAATATACTTAATGACAATATATGTGATAACATTTATTAGAAATTCATAGTCAATAAATGTTTGTGTACTATAACTTTTGTAATGATTTCAATCATACACTGGACTATTTTTTCTAGTATTTTGGCAATGACATATTTTCAAGGAAGTAACTCAAATAAAATACAAATCAACCTGTGTTGTCTCATGAACAAGTTGTCTTGTATTTTTTTTTGTTGTGTTATAATGTTTCAGAGGGAACCAGAAATATTTAAATAAATTCATAAATAATGGCTAATTGTAAGTTAAAACAAAAAAAATGAGTAGCTTTTCTTTGTCATGAGTTCTAAAGCTTCAATGATATCTGTAAAAATAACATCTATATCTTTCAACATTATCACCAGATTCTTCATCAATCTCAAATAAAAAGCTTGTATTGTGGAGATCATCTGTGTTGGCAGAGTTACCAAATGCAGCAGTCCTCCTTCGTTCTGTTTGTATGGTGGGAGTCATGGTGAATATGTCTTAAATGGCCTCATGAGTGCTTGCTCTTTGTGCCTACATGTGGGAGGGAATGTTTGTGAGTGCCTACAATTTTCAGTAGATGAAAAGGTTTGTGTATGTATGCGCTTAGTCTTTGTTGAACTTGAACCGAGTCTCTGTATTCCCCTGTTTTGACCATTTCTTTCACTTTGCCCTCATAATCTATGCCGTTTCTACATCTGGTCAACATAGGAAAAATGAAAGCAGCGAGTGGTAGTTTGACACTTTTGGGGCACTTTTGCAACATCACTGATAACTGAAGAAGAGAATATTTGAGATTGTGATGAAATTGTTCCTCCTTCTGCTTCAGAAAAACCCCAAGTATTAACAAAAAAGTAAAGTACTCAACCCATCTGTTTATGCCAGCCCAGCAGCAGGCATTTCTGGCTATATTTACGCTGAGAGTAATGTTAGGATTGCATGAATTATTAATGGATCCCACTGCAGAGTTTTCTGTGATGTACAGGCCACCTGGGTGCAAACTCACACACAAAAACATACATTCATGTATTAAATAAGTATTTTGCTTTTTGGACTGTAAATGTAGCTTCTGTGATTTTTTTTTTTTAATTTTTAATTAAAATGATGGCAGTTTAGTCCATTCGTCATCAGTAACATGAAGTGTCGCCATCAACAGACTTCAGTCGAGTCAGTTAGTTTGCCTGTAGTTGTCTCGTGGATTAAATTGTTCAAAGCTCTGACTCATTCAGCAAGTTACAGCACATACTACACTATACACTAGGCCTAAACTACATACACACACATACACCAATTGAATAAACTCTGTTTTTTCTTTTTTTTTTTTTATGATCCTGTTGTTTTTGATCCTGATGTTTTTTCTTCCAGAAACTCGATTTTTGGAAAAGTCATGATGTAAAAACACAAACTGATCCTTGGCCTTGTGCTTTTCTTCCTCCCCGTGTCGTATTTCCAGGTTCAGACGCGGTATTTTCTCAGCAGGTCGGCCTGCCACATGTACTTCCTCTCAGGAAATCGCTCGGGGATCTTGATCTTGTGGAAGTCTTGAATGCACTTTTCCAGCTCCTCCTCAACTGTCAGCTTCTCCTTCGCAGGCCTTTTCTTGCTGGTGGTGTCGCGGGAGCTGGCTGTGAGGGTGCGGAGCAGGTCGCTCTTCCTCCGCTGTTCAGACTGCTGCAGCATGGCAACCGGGCCCTTTTTTGGTGGCCTGTCCAGGGTTTGCACCTTGGTACGGGGGTGTGACTGACGATTGACCGGACCGCAGATAACAGTTCCCTGCGGAGAGCTGGCCTCGGACTGGCTCTCTGAGCTGGAGGTGGAGAGCTCATTGAAGGACGTGCCGCTCTCGCCTTCGCCATCACCCTTGTGGTTCTTGCAGCAGCAGTCACATGGAGGGGAGGACCAACGTGATGTACCACCTGGGGAGCAGAGTGGGAGCTAATATTAGATTCCACGCAGAGCTTCTTTTTACACCTTTTTTTTTTCTTTTTTGTCTTTCTAGACCAATAATGTAAAAGAGAAAATCTTGACAGCTGCACAAAGACAGGCACAAATTAGCTAGACAGGAAAAGAAAGACAAAGTAAGAATGACAAAGAGTGAAATCAGCTAATGCCGAGTGGCTATCACCTACAACAAAGTGACATGACATCAGGAATAACTGGCTTTGCACCCTCAGAATCATAGAACTCAGCTGAGTGTCTGTGTGACAAGCATTCATTGTTCTGAAACTACCCTCGTTTCTGTCACATAAGACAAGTGGAGAAGCAGAAACCTTTTGAAAACGGAAAGTGGTAGTAGATCTAGTATGAAATACTGCAATGAACTGTAGCTGGACTTAAGAAAGGACTTAATATAGAGTTTCAGCAGCATTTCAACAATGTTTTAGTAACAGATTTCCGGAAGGTCATACTTATAACGCAGTAAATGCACATTCATAAGACATTAATATGCTTCATACCTCCATGTCTAAGTGTCTAAGCTTCATTATAAACTTTTAGAGTTCCATAAGGGGCCATACATACATTAAAATTGTACCCTTAATGCGTAATAAAAATTTGATTCATGGGTTTATCATTCTGAATGCTAAACATACATTTTACCACAGAAAATGAATTGCTTAGACTTTATTATAGCTTAAAGAGTGACCTTGAGAGAAAATACAACTAAAAATGTTCAACTATAAAAGAACAAAAAAGGTGATGTAGAAATGAAAGATGAACAAATGCCAAGCTGTACAAAAATGTGCAGTCTAACTTCCTTCCTGTCAGCAGTCATATTCCCCATCCAACACAGTGTGTCAATTTCCTTGAAAAAGGCCTGCATAACCCAAGGAAAACGTGCTTAGGGCCGGATCAAAGACTGAAAATTACTGTCCAGCCAAACTGGTTCAGACAAATCAGTAGGGACTGAATTAGAGCTCAGTAAGTGGAGAAATGTCCAAGGAGAGCCCAGTTTTCTTTGAAACACGTTTGTGTTAAAGGTTATTTGTGATTTTTTTTAATGGCGTACAGGAGAGAGTGCTGTGAAAGTCACCGTTTGTTTATTTTGTTCGGGGCATTTTGAATGTGTTAGGTATTGTAATCCTCTGAAAAACAAGCTTTTGCAGCCTCAGTATGGGCATTAGTTGTTGAGAGAAGTTCATCTCAGTGTTTGCTGATTCTTTTCTCCTCCTGGTAGAGGTTTTATATCAAATTATTCATGAACAGCAGTAGCTGTGAATGACTGTTTGAATCTGAATCTGTTTTGAAAAGGATTTCAAAACCTAGGTTAAAGGGCCGTTGTTCAGTGCGTTGAGGGGTTACCCCGATAGAAGTAGATTTACTCTACACACTTTTGCTTTAAGCATTTTAAAGCGCTTTCCTCCATTTTCTGAAATGTGCTCTTAGCTGAAGTGGTATAGGTTGATTTCTATAGGAGGCGTTTCTATAGGCGGCAGATTAATATCAGTAAACTTAAGGAACACTGAGCGCTTCAACGGCCCCGGCACCCGCACCGATCACAAATATATGTCAAGAATATAGTGGAGTGTCTCTGCGTGTTGACGAGACTGAGGCAGCTGTCCAGCCGTTGTGTTCTCAGCCAATAACGAGATAAAAGCAGTGATGCACAATTACCACTGACAGGAAGCAATTGCCCAGCCTAACCCCTGCACGAGTGCACGATAGCCTGGAAAAGCCAGGATCCTGTGCAGCAACACACCGCTCACTGCAGGAAACAGCCATTTATTTTTCATGTTAACCTCCTGAATAATTGAGGAGGTATCTGTTGCTGATGGACTCCTCTCTGTTTAGTGAGGAAGGAGATCAAAACCTTGGAGGCAAACACACTCATGCCACGCCCTGCCTTCTGATTTCATGACCCGCCTCACTCCATTTACATTTCCGCAAATTCTAGCGCTGACAGGCTTTATTTTTCCATGCTTCTCCTATTCATCTCGTTCAATTGTATCACACAATTGTTTCTTTTTATGAGCTGTTGAGCATTTCACTTCAAAAAAGATTATGAATAATGCCGCTTAGCATAAAAAGGCTGTCTGCTTTTAATTCCCTTTATCCTCAGCAGCATATTGGCTTGTTTAAAAAGAGACAGCACAATAGACCAATATTTGTCCTAAACAATAGCACCCCCTCATAAAGAGTAACTGCACATCATAACTACATTTATGTGAGCGTAAAGTGGAAGATACATTTTGTGGAAACCTTGACACGGACTCCAAATCATGTGCACATACACACTGCTATCTTTTGCATTTTGTGTGAACCTCACCCATCGAAGACATCGACCGAAATAGAGCACAACTCCTTTTTCCACTTATACCACCTCCAGATCTTTTATTGCCTTTGGCATTTATACATCAATGTGTCCATGTACAGATACACTTCAATGAATGTCTACTTACGTACTCTAATACACAGAGAATACATTTTCCTCCAATTAAAATATATTGGCAGCGATACCCTCATTTGGAAACATATAAGCTATGTTTAAAAAGATTTAATCGCCATATAGCTGCAGGATACAGACCTTAATCCCATAACAGGTCTGATAGTTTTTCCTTCAAACCTTTATTCGGGTTCATGGGAGTTAATTTATGTCACTTTGAAGCAATGGTAGCCCTCTGATTGATGGGATGCAAACCTGTAACTGCTGGAGTGAAAAATGGCCCCAGTCTCAACACAGTTGGCTTGCAGACAATCTTCCCGTCGACAAGAAATTAACAAAGTGACTTTCAGCGTTATAACAAATGCCTTAAACAGCGTTGTCATGTGTGTTGAGTTTGCACGGCTTTGTGGGTGTACATTTGATATATGCCTTTTTGATTAAACTTTGACATTTAGTAATTATATCCACCTTCTTTTAGTTCCTCATTCTGTTAATCTTGACAGTTACATGCTGCTTTAATTTCCAGGCCCTTGCGAGTAGCTATTAGCCCTGTTAACATTATAAACTACCTGAGAAGGATCTGATTTGTTACTTTGACCACTTTCTTTTCCTGTCAAAGCTTGCACTTTATGACAAATTGGCTGGTAATAATAAAAAAAATAACACTTCTCACAGGGACTGTGAAATCAGAGTATAGATAACTGCGAAATGCAAAGTAAGCGAGGGGTTCCATAATGTTCACAGTGATACTGTAATTATTTCCTTCAGAAGAACATGTCAGTATGTAGTGTTGCTAGGTTGAAATACACTCACTCATAGAGATAAAGCCTCCCTGCCAATTTGATTAAAATAAAGAGTAAATGTTAAACATCTAGAGCAGTATTCATGCTGTTCTAGTACAATGCCATGCTGAATGAGATTAAAACTGAACTGTTGTGCATGCAAGCTTTTTTCTTTTTGTCTGAACTAATTTCTTTACTCCTTTCTTTGTCACGATAGGCTGTATAAAGAAAGGACAAACCCATACGTTTTTTTTTAAAAGGGGTTTTGAAGCAATTTTTTTAGAGCTTCTCCTCCTAACCCAATTAATTAACAAAACTTTGGCAGATGGCTGTTTTGTAAATATTATTTTATATCCACTTTGATCAAATCTGTACATCCATCTTTATTTCAGACATCACAAAAATGCCATCAGAAACAGCGGCTGCTAGAGTTGAAATTATAGGACCGGTCAGATGGTTGATGGTGATGAACTCCAACTTTCCCAACTTCCATCATGGCTTTAGCTTTGTGTCAGGGATTGAATTGTGAAACTCAATTTCAGGAGACTCAAGCAGGAGTTCCAGGCAAAAGCCCTTTAATTTAACAGAAAGTGCTGCAAGGGCCTGGTTCAAAAAACATTTTGGCTTGGTGGACGGGCCCCCCCCATCCCCGCCCTGGTGTGGCCTGTGGGGAACGTGGGTGCCTATCATGCCCAGTACCACTGGCCCTGCCTCCTGTCCTCGTGCTCTTCTCCTCCTTCTGCACCTCTACATGACTCACTCACACATTCTGTAGCAATGCTCGTGCTACGGGGTCACCAGACAGGACAGCAGACACAGGGTTTCGTGAAAGAAATCCTTTATTTCACCCAGACACACGTGCTAGACTCAGAACCTTCAGCAGCTCTCCTTCCTTCCTGCAGAGCCCCGCTCTGCGTCATTCCTCTCAGCAGAGACCCTTGTTGGTGTGCAGCCGCTGTTTATGAAGCCAGGCAGGGTGGAGAGGTTGATTGGGCACAGGTGTGCCCAATCAGCTGAGTGGCTGCTCCTCCACCCTGCCACACATTCACTTAGGCCCGAGGGGTTGGGGGGTCCGGAGCATGGGGGACACTGTCCTACATACCCCGGGACTGCCTGCTCCTCAGTTTTTAATAACATCTTGATCTCTACACTCAACTGATTTACACCTCACAAGCACACTTGCACATAGTGTCTTCGAATGTGGCTACTGGCATAGCCACATGGTGCCCTGACCTCCCCCTCCCTGTTTTAACTGGATTAGCCACACCCACACACACTCATCACCAGGGGGCAGGAGTGAGGTCTTCCTCCACCAATGTTTCCCGCATTTAGCCTGGGGCGGGGGGACCACGGGAAGAACTGATGGCCGGACCCAGGTATTAGGGTGGCTCTACTGCTTCTCCCCGCTGCCGTTGCAGCCGGGTGCGCCTTTGGCTGTGGGGTTCCCGCTTTCATCGGGGAGGGTGCCAGCGTAGTGTCGGCTGTCGGGGTGGCCCCGTCTCTCCGGGCGGGCTGGCCTCTCGCCGGGTGGGGGTCATTGGCCTGGAGGGTGTGGACCTCCTGGCCACATGATCGGCCCATGCCGGGTGGCTGGTGCCCGACTGGGTCCTGGTCCATTACCGTGGGTTTCCTGGCTGCCTCCTCCCATGGTCATGGTGGCTCCGCCCGGGGCTTCCCTCTGTCGCCTGCTGGGAGGGGGCGGGGCTTGCTGGCGGGGGGTTTCCTCCCGCTCTCTTCTGAACCTCCGTAGGGTTGCTTGTGGCCTGGATCCAGGTTTCTTCCTTGTCGGCTTCTGGTCTCTCGGGTAGCGTGGTTGTGCCCTCCCTCCTCCACTGTAGTTGCAGTTCAGGTAAAGCCTTGTTTTCACTTTGTGTGGCTGTTTTCCTGTGTTTCTCTCATTTCAGACTTGTAACAGATGCCACCTCTCACCCCCCCTCTTATCCCCCTCATATATACGCGATTGATTAAGATTCTAAATTGCCCGTACGGGGTGTGTTTGTGTGAGTGCACATGGTTGTTTGTATATATCTGTGGCCCTGTGATAGACTAGTGACCTGTCCAGGGCAGACCCCTGCCTTTCACCTGTAATCAGCTATGATAGGCTCCAGCAGATCCCTGTGACTTTGTACAGGATTAATTGGGTATAGAAAATGGATTGATGGATGGATGATTGATTGACAGTCGGCTCAGCCAATGACTAGCTGTTATCACTTCCTCATCTGTAAACGAAATGCCGTTGCATAGCAACCAGCCCTTTTTACAAACTCAGCATCGGCTAAACGCAATGGTCATTTTGATTTTGCTGTTGAGTCAACATATTAAACGGTATACTCTGCTGTAAATGTCTGCTGGCAGCTCTGCAGTTATTTTGGCAGGGTTTGGCTGAAGGAGCTAGGAACAAAGCTGTTGATTGACATGTGTGTGGTGTGTGTGTTCCCATCGGCTTACTGAGCTGCTTGGGGTCACTTGACCGAATACTCCGTCCATTGTTATATATAGTCTATGGAGCTAATGGGACATAGTTGCAAACAATCAGCGAAGGTTGGTCATACAAGAACTTAACACACAAGGAAATATATTTTCAAAATAAAACAGAAGAGCTAATTAAACCTCAAAATCCAACAAAAACCCTAGATCATGACACTTTGAAAACTGGATTTTGCTCCTCATTTATCACAGATGTTACTTACACTCTTTGGTATCATACAACAGATTCACGTTTTAAGAAAACAGAAAGGAACTTGATCCATACACAAAAGGTTTGGCTTAATTGATATGAAATGTAATTAATTGAATTGTGTTTAGGGGCAGCACGATGGCTTGGTGGTTAGCACTGTTGCCTCACAGCAAGAAGGTTCCCGGTTCGACTCCCTGGCCAGGCGGGGGTCTTTCTGTGTGGAGGTTGCATGTTCTCCCCGTGCTTGCGTGGGTTCCCTCCGGGTACTCCGGCTTCCACCCACAGTCCAAAAACATGCGTAGTAGGTTAATTGATGATTCTAAATTGCCCGTAGGTGCGAGTGTGAGTATATCTGTTTGTATATATGTGGCCCTGCGATGGACTGGTGACCTGTCTAGGGTCGACCCCTGCCTCTCACCTGAGAATTAGCTGGGATAGGCTCCAGCAGACCCCCATGACCCTGAAAAGGATATAGCGGGTATAGATAAGATAATGGATGGATGGATGGATGGATGGATGGATGGATGGATGGATGGATGGATGGATAAATTGTGTTTATATTACACTAACACATTTATTTGATTTTACATAATAAAGCCTTATTTTCACAGTCATCCTGATCGACATTTAAGGGTCATAACACCTCAGACTCGATAACTCAGACATCGCCTGTCTAATTTTCCCAACCAGAGATGAATGATGTGTTGTGGCAGTGTGCTGTGGAGCTTCAAACCTTACACTGATGGAGGTGCCATCATTAAAGGTCAATGTCTCAGAGTTTGAAAGGCTACCCAAATTGTTGGACTATAATTATACTGATGTGGAACAAAGTATCTTGGTAGTGAACACCAAGCAAAAAATTTGAAAGAGATTTTTGCTTGCTCTTCTACTTGAAGTCATTTAAACTCCAGATAGTCCCTTCATCATGCCTGAGTAAAACACTTACTGGAGCAATGGCGATTTGCAGCAACTCTTGAGGACAGTTATTGGTCATGTTATGACAATGGCTCTGCCATAACTCAGGTAATATGAAGTTCTCACGCCAAATACCCAATTTTCGCTTATGGAAATGTTATTTTTTGTAAATTAGGTATTTTATAGCAAAACGTTTTATGTCCATAATTTTGTGCTGCTTTTCTGAATGATGGAAAAACTAATCTGATATTCATGGTTCCAGATAGCTGAAGGAGGCAGAGGTAGTTCCCCTTCCCATCAGACACTCCCACATGCATGCCAACAGTTTCAGAATGGTATAGAAGAAATTACAGAAGATTCATTTTAGCAAGAATAGAGCTCGCACTTCCCAACGTTAGGGAAAGCCGAGGTCACTGAGGTAGTTCGTAAGCTTTTCAGTGGCAGGGCACCGGGGGTGGATGAGATTCGCCCTGAGTACCTCAAGTCTCTGGATGTCGTAGGGCTGTCTTGGTTGACACGCCTCGGGGACATAGGATGGTGGAAGGGGACAGTTCTGCTGGAGTGGCAAACCGGGGTGGTGGTCCCTCTCTTTACAAAGGGGGACCGGAGAGTGTGCTCCAACTAAAGGTGGATCACACTTCTCAGCCTCCCTGGGGAAGTCTACGCTAGGGTACTGGAGAGGAGAATACGGCCGATAGTTGAACCTCGGATTCAGGAGGAACAATGCAGTTTTCGTCCCGGCCGTGGAACACTGGACCAGCTCTATACCCTCTGCAGGGTGCTTGAGGGTTCATGGGAGTTTGCCCAACCAGTCTACATGTGCTTTGTGGATCTGGAGAAGGCATTTTACCATGTCCCTCGTGCCATTCTGTGGGGGCCCTCAGTGAGTATGGAGTCCGGGGCCCTCTATTAAGGGCTGTCCGGTCTCTGTATGATCGGAGCAGGAGTCTAGTTCACATTGCCGGCAGTAGGTCAGACTTGTTCCCAGTGCACGTTGGACTCCGGCAGGGCTGCCCTTTTTCACCGGCCCTGTTCATAATTTTTATGGACAGGATTTCTATGCGTAGCCGGTGGCCGGAGGGGCCCCGGTTTGGGAACCTCAGGATTTCATCTATGCTTTTTGCGGACGATGTTGTCCTGTTGGCTGTGCTGGAGCGGTTTGAGGCCAAGTGCGACGCAGCAGGGATGAGAATCTGCACCTCCAAAACCGAGGCCATGGTTCTCCACCGGGAAAGGGTGGCGTGCCTTCTCCGGGTGGGTGGAGAAGTCCTGACTCAGGTGGAGGAGTTCAAGTATCTCGGGGTCTTGTTCACGAGTGAGGGAACGATGGAGCGTGAGATTGACAGACGGATCGGTGCAGCGTCCCCAGTTATGCGCTCAGTGTACCGGACTGTCGTGGTGAAGAAGGAGCTGAGTCAAAAAGCGAAGGTCATGATCTTTGGGTAGTGACCGAAATGACAAGATCGCGGATACAAGCGGCCGAGATGAGTTTCCTCCGCAGGGTGGCTGGACGCTCCCTTAGAGATAGGGTGAGGAGTTAGGTCACCCGGGAGGAGCTCGGAGTCGAGCCGCTGCTCCTTCACATTGAGAGGAGTCAGCTGAGGTGGCATGGGCATCTGTATCAGATCCTCCTGGACACCTCCCTAGGGAGGATCCAGGCATGTCCCACTGGGAGGACACCCCGGGGAAGACCCAGGACATGCTGGAGAGACTATGGGCCAAATCCACAAAAGGATTGTGCGGCTTTTGCGGTCGCTAAACCGGTGCAAATGAGACAAAAAGAGAGCGTCTAATTCACTAAGCACCCGCAAAGGGCGAATTGCACCACAAACTGCGCTGCCAAGCAAATAGTGTCATGGTGCGCCTGTGTCATTTGCATGCATGTAAATTAGGTAATATTCATACATTCGGCGCAAAATTGCCCCCTTTCTATGCAAATAGGCCTCATTGCAAAAACCGTCTAATTCACAAAGGCCAGCGCTATATGCCACACGCAAAAATAGTGGAGCAAATACCGTCTTTTCGAAGCGTGTATTAACTGCGCGCAAACTCACTCCTCACTCCCCTCTGTCTCTGTTTCTCTCTCTCTTCAATATCATTCAAGCTTGTGTGATACTGAATGATATTAAGGGTGAAATCTACAGTCAGACATGACTGTAGCAGTCAGATCAAGTGGGGTTGTGGACTTATCTCGGATATAAAAATAAAAATAACGGGGACGGAGCTCAGGATTCATCCATACAGTAAGGGGCTGCTTTATTACAAACAATTCCACCATATAAACATATAAATCTAGAATGTCTGTGTTTAACAGCTGACCTGTAGGTGTGTGTAGCAAAAACACAGAACATGAATTACCGTCAGATCCTGATCTGGGGCCTCATCTATAAAGCTTGCTTGCGCACAAAAAGGGCCTGAAAGATGTGGCGACGCGCAATGTACGGTGCGCGGGCCGCGTAACCTACGCCGTATACTCTGCGTCGATTTAACACGGAACTATAAATCAGCCTTGAACAGCACTGAGGGAGGAGGGGGAGCGGGGCTCCCGTCCCGTCTTCGCACAGTGTCTTGAGGATTTACAGGCTGAGCCTACCGTTAGTTCTTAAAGGAGCATGAGGCAGGATGGAGGCAGGATTTATGAAAAGAATTCGTATACGTTTTAAGTTTTCTAGTAATAATGTCAGATGAAGCGTTCCAAACCAAAAAGAATGAGCCCTCTAGTGTATCTCTCCTTTGCCTTGAACAGGCTGTGTGCTGCAAAATGTGCTGCAATTCCGGGCCGGAATTTCCCGCGCTGGGATGCGGATGTGACGTCACATGACGCTGCATGTGCGTTCTCCCCGTTCTCCCATGCCGGCTTCGCTGTTGGTTGCAGTACCCCCGACGGCCGTCGTGGTGAAGGGTGGCGCTAGAGAGTCTCATTTCTTAAAAGGAGCCTCATGCTCCTTTAAACTGTAAAAAAAGGGGGGGGTGGGGGGGGTCGGTTTCATGAGTTTGAAAAGTGGGGGGCATGTCCCCCCTGTTCCCAGTGGAAATTGCGCCCTTGCGTCTCACGGCGTTTTATTTTCACTCACTTTATTTTTTATTTCTGCAGTTTTCATTATGGACCAATCTGTGTGCTGAAATATGGAGAACACTGGAAACAGCTCCGCTCACTAACTCAGACAAGGGCAAATTGCACTCAGCTCCAAAACTTTATGGGCGTGTTTGCGCCAGCATATCATTAGAGCAAAATCTTTTGTGAATAGGACCTTAAAGCAGGGCAAATTGCGGGCGCTAATGCGGCGCAATTCACAGCGCTATTGGCGGGCGCAATCTATTCTTTGTGGATTTGGCCCTATGTCTCTCGGCTGGGAACACCTCGGACTCCCCTCGGAAGAGGAAGTGTCTGGGGTGTCTGGGGTAAAGAAGGTCTGGGCATCTCTGTTGAGACTGCTGCCCCCGCGACCCGGTTCCGGATAAGCGGCGGAAAATGGATGGATGGAGGGATGAGATTCATTATTTTTTAAACAACTGACATAAAATTTAAAGCTGAAGTTAACTGACATGACAGGAAACCACTATGAGGTCTTTAGACTTTTCCTATTCAACTGAGGTGAATCATACCTTTGTGATTCAATCAAAGGAAATCTTAAAGGGGACCTATTATGGCATCTAACACCTTTTTTAAACAGGCCTTGAATGTCTTGAAAACAAGCTTTTGATTTTTTTTGCTAAATAAATTAGAAATTCAGCCTCTGATACATGTCTTTATCTTCCCATTCTCTAACCTCATTATCTATGCAGGATTCTGAGTGGGCGGGGCTATGATAATGAGGCATTGTGCTGATTGGCTGCCTGAATGACGCGATACACTGCTACGGAAAAAAATTACGGAAGCTCCGGCCGGCGGAGTTAGTTGTTGTTGTTCCGGCCAGAGTTAGTTGTGGATGTGGTTTCACGCATCGGAGGCCAACCTTTGTAAATCGCTCCGTCGTTATGTAACGACAGGAGCAGAATCTTATTGGCTCGTAGATCCACATCACACTGGACGGCTCATCCGGGCGGCTGTACAGACACTGCAGAATCTGGTTGCTTTCCTCCTTCTCTGAGTTGGCAGAGTTAAAGTTAAAGCAAGAGAAAACGTGTTTTTCATAATAGGTCCCCTTTAAGTTTTTCCATAACAACTTTTATTCACATACCAAAACAATATTTACTACTATAACCATGCTGAATAATAAACATATAACATAACTCTGAAATACCTTAAACCACAAGTGTGCTCACAAGCTACAGAAACAATAGCTACAGTCTCCATCATCAAAGTTAGTGTTAAAACAGTGGGTTTGGAGCTGAAAGGATTTTTAAAATTGAGCATGAAAATCAATTAAAGGCACATTTCATGAGCCTTGAGCAAGGTACTTAATCCACATGCAAGCTCCATAACAAATTGTGTTGCACCAACAGCTCCTGTGTTTGTTTTTAACTGTATAAATGTGATACAAAGAAAATAACCTTTTTGCTCCTTCAACTGATAATAACTCGGATAAAAATAATTAATTCTGAGATAATTTATTTGCAATTATATTCATGAATTATTATCACCAAAACATCCATTTGACGACTTTGTTACAACATGATGATTACATTCTTAGTGCCTTGTGGTTTTAGGTCTCACAAATGTGTTACAATGTCCTGCTCCGACTGTAAGGTCACAAATCCCTCCAGGGTTGAGTCCATTGTCTGAAGAATACATCTGGCTCCCTGCACACATGTAACATGGCAGAGTCTAAAGCAGCCTTTCGTTCATGAGCTGTGCATATGCGTGTCTGCTTGAAGGAGCTATGAATCGCAGGTGTGTTCATCTTTGAATCACCATCAGTGTATAAGTGACACTGGCCTTGGAACTTTTATTTGTATGCTGTTTGGCAAAAACGGACATTCTGGTGTCAGGTGGGATTTTTTTCTTTTTATGCCATCCCTGGTGTAAGACTGTTGGTCATGCTTTTGGTCAGCATCCTTCAGCACATGCACTTTCGCTTTTGTGTGTGACTGCATGAGATTCAGGATAATATGTGTGAAGCAGTTGATCCATGTGATCTCACGTTGTGTCACTTGCAGGTAGGTGTGCAGGAGGTCTGAGTGAAGTCTAATGACTGTCACAGGCTATTATTTGGACACACACAGAGCTATTATCTGGACACACACACACAGAGCATCTTCTGACAGGAGCTGATCTATTGATCTTAGCTGAAATCTCCAGAGACTGTGCCAACCCTCGTCAGCAGAGCTGACAGACACCACACTCACAAGTTTATGGAATGAATACACTTACACATACACTGATTTTCTAGTTTGTTTCTATCCGTGTTCATGATGAGTCTGTTCTCTGTGGTTTTCTCATTATTGATCAGTCAAAGGTCAGCATTGTTTTCTTGAATAAGCAACTGCGTAGCATGTTATGTAATCTGCGCTAAAAGATTTATTCAGAAATGTATTCAAGAAAACCTTGCGTCTGTCTCCAGAGAAGAAAAACAAAAACAGGTTAGGCAACAGGATCAAATCATTACTGATACAAGATCTGACACATTCCAGCATTTGTGAACCAAAACAATATCCACTTGGTTAGCAAGGCCATTCCTCACAGTCAAAGGAGATATAAAATAGTCATCTTCTCTGAGACATGACATATTGTTCTCAAATAAATTTCCTGCAGCATCTTAACCACATTTGAGCATCCGTGTGAGCAAAATGATTTGAAATGAAGATTGAAAGACTTCCAAAGACATATCTGTGGCTTTAGTGGTGTATTTTAAACTGTTAACATGATCCTACAACATTATATAACAACAATCATGCTGCACGGATGTATTTGTTTATTCACCATTATTCATTATTATTATTCATAATCAAGTATAGTACAGTTGATAGCTGTAAAGTTAAGCGGTTGTGGGTTAATACAGTACAGAGAGAGAGAGATGTCAAGGATAATGTGAAGACTCTTCCAGAGATGGCTTTGTTACTATTTCTATGGGCTTAAATGTGGTGCAAATGTCATAGTGTTTGTTTGCAATGCCATAGTAATTACAACATTATAATAGCAGATATATGAATCTCCACCAGTGTCATGGTGTTGGTTTATTGATTTGGTCTTGTTTAGTTCTCGTATTAGGTTTTATTTAGTTTAGTTTATTTATTCATATTTACATTAGGACTGGTGATTTAGATTTCCTCTTTTATTTTGAAAGTGTTTTTTCTCCTGATGTGTCATTTCCTTGCTCTCCCATATCTGTCAGCATCTGTGTCTCCTCAGCCTGCCTGTGAATGTCCATATTCAGTCCTGTATTTTCCTTCTTCCAATGCCAGTTTGTTCATCATGAATCTGTGGTGCTTGCTGAGTTTCCAGTCGGTTCCCTCATGCTCTTGTGGTTTCTTTCCCTCAGTTCTGAGTTTTGTTGGAGCTTTTTTTATTTTCCTGCTTTGTTGGAGTCAGTGTCTTTGTTCTTCAGTTGTTGGTAATATAAAATTAATTTATTATCACCAGCTGTGAACTTAACATAATGGCAAGGTAGGCAATTGCCTGGGGGCCCCAACCAATTGTCATTATAAAATACAATGTACTTAATAAAATAAATAAATAAACAAACTACAAAAGAGAACTAGAATGCCTAATTTTTTGTATTCGTTTCAGCATCCACCTTCCATTTTTCTTCCATTTCACACTACAGTGGACTACTCCATGATCGGGAAAGATTGAGCCGGGAAGTGAAGTGTGTAGAGGTTGATGAGTGAAAGATGGGCAGGACGAGTCCTGGATATGGGCAGAAATATGTGCCACTAGAAACTGAATTTGAATCATTTATATTTGAATTTGAATTGCTCAACTTGAATAATTGCATTAAAAAACTGAATCTGAATCACATAATTTGAATTTGTATTGTTTAATTTGAATCATTGCATTGAAAAACTGAATCTACATTCCGAAAAACTGAATCTACATTCAGCTCTCACAATTCAAATTCAGTTCTTGAAATTCAATTTCAATTCTACTGTGCCAGACATCCGGGTCTTCTGGAGGAACAGCAATCGAGTGCAGATACAAAGAACTCGGGTATCAGTCACGTGACGTTTTTTGTTGTCAGCGCCATCTGGAGGACCGACCGGGGACATTCCAGCCCCCCGGTCTCGCACTCAGCAGACACGCCGATTTTTCCCAGTGGCCAACCGCGGTACTGCAACTAAAAATCCCATGGAGCCCAGAACGCTTTTTTCCCATAGACCGCAATAGTAAAAGAGAAGCCTCTAAAACTGTTCACAGGAAGCTCCAGCTGTAATCACCGGCAATTACTAATCTTTGTATTCTATATTTTTAAGTCTTGGACTGTATACATACCCATACCTGCCAACATTGGGCTGTGAAAAAGAGGGAGATTTTCTGGGGTAGAGGTTGGAATGCTCCACTCACAACATCCCCGCCCTGATAAACAAGACGACTTTTAATGAGCTTTAAATCCATAGCTACAATGAAATGTGCTAAAATGTACCTCCCAAAATGACTCTACAGCCTTTTTGGAGCCAAATATGTTTAATATTAATAACAATAAAATACAATATACAATTGTACATAAACCTACAATAATAACAAAAATCAATGCTGTCAATAATGTCATCTTCTAAACCACATACATACTGAATCACACACTGAGGTGGTGGTGGTGTGTGTGTGTGTGTGTGTGTGTGTGTGTGTGTGTGTGTGTGTGTGTGTGTGTGTGTGTGTGTGTGTGTGTGTGTGTGTGTGTGTGTGTGTGTGTGTGTGTGTTTTACTCAGTGTTGGGCAAGTTACATCCAAAATATAATACATTATATATTACTAGTTACTGTCATTTGAAAGTAATTAGTTACATTACAATATTACTATATCTGAATTGTAATGCGTTACACTACTTGTGTATTACTTTTGAGTTACTTTCAACAAAATAGCAAAAAAAGATAAATCTTGTTCCACTGGCAGATTTTTCTACTTATTTCAAGTGAAAATTTACTTGAAACAGGTGAAAATTGTCAAATAAGTTATTTTTCTGGTGTTATTTTTCTGGTGATGACTCTAAATGTTGAAATAGCAGTAAAACCACATTCATTTATGAAATGACATAAGGGATGGAAAGGAGGGATGACAGTTTTACAGGGGGGATGATTTGGACCGTTTTTATTTCAGGGGGGGGATGATTTGGACCGTTTTTATTTCAGGGGGGATGATTTGGACCGTTTTTATTTCAGGGGGGATGATTTGGACCGTTTTTATTTCAGGGGGGATGATTTGGACTGTTTTTATTTCAGGGGGGATGATTTGGACCGTTTCTATTTCAGGGATGATTTGGACCGTTTTTATTTCAGGGGGGGGGGGGTGATTTGGACCGTTTTAATTTCAGGGGGGGGCGCCATCACATCACCCCTCATCCCCCCTCAACTCGAATACTGCTCACACGGAACTCAGAACTTCTTCATAAATAACTCCCAGAGAGAAAAAAAACACCAGCAAGCTAACAAACAAACCAAAATTTCTCTCAGAGTTAACAAAACGAACCAGCAATCAACAACTCGCAGCTGTTTTAACCTCTCCTCCTGATGGGCTGCAGGTGTGGTTTAAGGCTGATTTATGGTTCCGCGTTACACCAACGCAGGCCATACGCCGTGGGTTACGCGAACTACTGCGTACCCTACGGCGAAAGCCCTGCGTCGATTTAACGCGGAACCATAAATCCGCTCTCACAGCGCGACTGACTGTGAGCCCGGCTCGGGCTCCTCGCTGCGCGCAGCTCCTCGCCGACTCCGCGCTCATATATATTGAATAAATGTATAAAGCCCATATATTAATAAAGCCTCACTTGGCCGAGCTCTAACGCTGAGACCATGGTAGATTTAAGTTACACGCGGACACGCCGCACTGTTGACTTTTCCCTGCCGGCTCTGCTCACTGGCTAAACAGTCCCCACACAAACAGTGTCCAGCGGCGCTACGTTCCGCCGCGCCGCGTTCCCAACGCTTTTTTCTGTTGTCGGGATGTCTCGCGGACGCGGTGTTGGTGAATTCTTTAAAAAACAACAGCTAAACGGGTTAAAATGCGTTGTAACGCGCGTTACTTAGATTGTAACGAGTAAAATATTACCGAAAATGTATTAGTAATGCGTTATATTACTGCGTTACAGCAAATAGTAATACATTACTGTAATTGCGTTACTTTTGTAACGCGTTACCCCCAACACTGGTTTTACTATTGCGGTCTATGGGAAAAAAGCGTTCTGGGCTCCATGGGATTTTTAGTTGCAGTACCGCGGCTGGCCACTGGGAACAATCGGCGTGCCTTCTTCTGAGTGCGAGACCGGGGGGCTGGAATGTCCCCGGTCGGTCCTCCAGATGGCGTTGACAACAAAAAACGTCACGTGACTGATACCCGAGTTCTTTGTATCTGCACTCGATTGCTGTTCCTCCAGAAGACCCGGATGTCTGGCACAGTAGAATTGAAATTGAATTTCAAGAACTGAATTTGAATTGTGAGAGCTGAATGTAGATTCAGTTTTTCGGAATGTAGATTCAGTTTTTCAATGCAATGATTCAAATTAAACAATACAAATTCAAATTATGTGATTCAGATTCCGTTTTTCAATGCAATTATTCAAGTTGAGCAATTCAAATTCAAATATAAATGATTCAAATTCAGTTTCTAGTGGCACATATTTCTGCCCATACCTGGAGTTCTCGAAAATATAGGAGAGAATGAGAAAGAAAGGAAGGAAAAAAAGGGAAAGACATGAAAATAATCTTAATAGAGATATAGAGGAAGACAAACTGAGGTACATAATACCTGTTTGAATTTGGACCATTGTATTAGTTCACTCACTGACAGTAAATAATTCATCGTTCAAATGTGGCTGTCTCTCCCCATCCCTTCATCTCACACGCACTGTATATGTACTGCTACTGTTGTGCATACCATATGACAGTTATTGTTTTCTAATTCTAATTGTTAACATTTCATTTTTTGTGTTAAATGGATGGATGTGGAGGGTCCCCAAGCTGCAGAGGTGTATAATAATCCAGGTGCCATAAAGTAAAAATCCAATCCAGCAGTTGTTCCAACCATCACTAAAGCAGCTCCTCTGCAGGTAGATGGTCGTTAGTGAAAACCCCTGTTCTAAATGTACTGGCTGATCCAGAAACATGGCAGCATTTTTACTTTATGGCACCTGGATTATACACCTCTTGAATGGGCTTTAATGTTTGTTTTTAAAAAAAATCAAAAATAGTTTTGAATCAATGTTAAATTAAGACCAATTTTGAAATGGGGTCAGTCTCAAAGCACCATTAGTCAAATAATTTTCTTTACATTAAAGGAGCATGAGGCTCCTTTTAAGAAATGAGACTCTCTAGCGCCACCCTTCACCACGACGGCCGTCGGGGGTACTGCAGCCAACAGTGAAGCCGGCACGGGAGAACGGGGAGAACGTGCATGCAGCGTCATGTGACGTCACATCCGCAGGACAGCGCGGGAAATTCGGGCCCGAATTGCAGCACATTTTGCAGCACACAGCCTGTTCAAGGCAATGGAGAGATACACTAGAGGAATCATTCTTTTGGGTTTGGAACGCTTCATCTGACATTATTACTAGAAAACTTAAAACGTATACGAATTTTCTTCATAAATCCTGCCTCAATCCTGCCTCAAGCTCCTTTAAGCTGATATTTGCTCATTAAAACATATACTTGTGGACCAGCCAGTACATTTAGAACAGGTGTTTTCACTAACAACCATCTACCTGCAGAGGAGCTGCTTTAGTGATGGTTGGAACAACTGCTGGACAGGATTTTTACTTTATGGCACCTGGATTATCCACCTCTGCCAAACTGTGTTTACTTTGGGTCCCCACCTTGCTAAATCCGCCACTGATTATTACTATTCCTACCTCCTTGTCTCCTGCATTTGGCTCCTTATCTCTTGTCAAGTAAACACTCTTGGCATGATTGAAATCTGATGTTTCCAAATGATTGCATCCTGACCCGAAACAAACCTTGTTATCCACCTCATGAAGATTCATAGAGCAGAAAGCAAAGACAAACTGGGGCAGGCTTTTCAGTGTTTGTTGGTCATAGAAACATGAAAGAGCTTTTTAATGATTCTTGAACAAGTTTACTATAAAGCTCTCTATCTTCTCCTAAAGTTTTTTTTTCTAGTCTTGAGAGACTGTGGGCAACACCACTCCTCATAAATCTGTTAATATTAGATTAAAGGGGGAAAAAGCTAATATGGACTGAGAGATTTTCCTATTTCTGGGAGTCTATTTAACCAAGTGAGGTGTAGCACTAGACAGGAAACATAACATGAGACATGAGAGAAACATCTGTGTAGCTACTGTTATATATTCCCCAGTTGTTTACTGCTTTAATAAGTTTGAAATATTACATACTGGAACTTAATCTTTTATCTTAAAGGCTCCTTATTGGTTAAATCTTAGAGGATTTTCTTTCATCCCTGTAATTTTCTATACAGTAAATTAAACCACCTGTCAGTATATAAGAAGAGTGAAATTAGCTTTCCACAGACTTGTAGAATGTTTAAATGTGGCTTTTATGTTCAAGGGGTCATAATCCAGGGTTTTCTGTAGGGTTTTCATTTTCATTTCTTGTGTTTTTACTTGGTTCTTTAGTTTTGGTATTGTGTTTGTGGCCAGTTTCCTGTTGTATCTTGAAATTCTGTGTCCTTGTTTTGGTCATTTTTTGGCTTTCTGTGAGCCTGATTGGTTAAACCTGTGTCTCTTCACCCCCTGTGAGAATATATTGGCCATTCCTCATTAGGTGTTCTTGTGAAGTGCCATCATCTGCAACTGAAGCACTGGGATGTGTCCAAAACGTTATTTATAATACGGATGGCATACAAAAGTGTAATATCCATTAAAATGACATTGTATAAAATAATGCTTCCAACAACTTAAGCAGGAGAAATATATATGGCCCATTATCAGTTGTTTTAGTGTTTAGGGTGTGTGGTTTTACAACCAATTATTCTGTAGACGTTACGTTTACATTGAAATACATGGTAGCCTGTTAGGTGAGTTGTGACGTCATCAAAAACACAAGTATCCTGCTGTTCCAGTTGTGGAAAGAAAGAGATGCGTTCTCGACCTGCATTCTTGGGAACTGATAAACGGCCATTGTCTTGTCTTTCTTTTCCTCCCTGCTGGTATTTCTGTTTTTTTTAACCTGCCTGTTTTCCCGTTTGCCTAGTCATAGTTTTTTTGTTTGTTTGTTTGTTTGTTTGTTTTTAAATTGAATGTCTTTGCTTTCTTGTGAAACCTGTTTATGTAGGATTTTTGGGGATGCCTGCCTTGCATTACTTTATGTTAAATAAAGGACTTTTCTGTTTGCAAGTCCTGCCTCCTGGAGCTCTCCTGATCATTCATGTGAATAGCAAATAATCTGAAGACATTTTACATTATTCATTTTTACTTTTCTTTTTTATTATACCTTTTTTAGTGGATTTTGCAGTCGAGACCATGTTGTTTTAGTTATATACAATCCAATGGTCTGTAAAACATGTGGCATCATGTGTGAAAGAACCATACATTTACATTTCAAAATGGTAAGTATTCCCTGTCAATCATATGGCTAAGCTTATATGAAGCTCCACAGTGTGAATTATTCCTAGTGTCATATATTTGCTATGTCCAATAACATGCTGAAGAATATACTTGGCCCAAAAAATAATGTTGCTGTAATAATTTAACATATCAAACCATGTTTTTATCACCCTCTCATGATTTCTTTTTTTTTATCTTAAAAAGGGAATGTCATTGCAGTAGATTGTGTCCAAGCTGCAAGCTGCAGCCTTATTGAATCTGGACTTACTCACATGTGTTAGGTTCAGTGGGTTTGTTTCCATGATGATTAACCTTCACTTTTTGGAACTTGAAACACAGCTAACTGAGCCAACCAGACTTAACCTCCACTTATCCACGGTGGGGTTATGGGGGCAGTAGCCTTAGCAGGGAAGCCCAGACTTCCCTCTCCCCAGCCACTTGTCCAACTCATCGGGGGGCCCCCAAGTTGTTCCTAGGCCGGCCAAGAGACATAGTCTGTCCAGCGTGTCCTCCTGGATGACTTAGCACTCACCCTATTTCTAAGGGAGATCCCAGACACCCTGCGGAGGAAGCTTGTTTCCGCCACTTGTATCCGATCTCATTCTCTCAGTCACGACCCACAGCTCGTTACCATAGGTGAGGGTAGGAATGTAGGCCAACTGGTAAATCCCTATTCACCACGACAGCTCATTGCAGAGGCTGCATCACCCCACACCGATCCACCTATCCATCTCCCCAAGACCCCGAGATACTTGAACTCCTCCACTTGGGGCAGTATCTGATTCCTGACACGGTGAGGTCACTCCACCCTTTTTCTGACATCTGACCATGGTCTCGGATTTTGAGTTTCTAATCCTCATCCCAGTCGCTTCACACTCAGCTGCAAACTACGGTGGCCGAGACCCACCATTGCTGAAAATAAAATAAACGCTGCAAATAAAAAGAAACGCCGCTGCAAATAAAATAAACACTTTGCAAATAAAATAAACGCTGCAAATAAAAATAATTGCTGCTGCAAATAAATGAAACGCTGCAAATATAAGGAAACCCTGCTGCAAATAAAATAAATGCTGCTGCAAATAAAAAGAAACAACGCAAATAAAAAAGCCACAACGGAAGTGAATTACCGGGGACTAATTTTGCTGATGCACCGGTGTTTTTTACGTGAGAGAAGAAGAAAACAAAGAGGACATAAGTGAAAAGGAAGAAATAAGGAGAGCGAGGAATAAGAAGAACAACGAATGAGAAAATAAGTGAAAAGGTTAGTGTTCAACGTCACTACGTGTAATTTTTAATGTGTTAGGCCAAAAACACCGGTGCATCTGCAAAAATAGTTTATTTGCAGCAGGGTTTATTTTATTTGCAGCGGCGTTTCTTTTTGTTTGCAGCGTTTATTTTATTTGCTAAGCGTTTATTTTATTTGCAGCGGCGTTTGTTTCTGTTTGCAGCGTTACTTTTATTTTCAGCAATGGCGGGTCTCGGCCACCGTAGCAAACCGCTCCAACAAGAGCTGCACCTAGTACTCCTGTCCATGAACATTTGTAATGAACAGAATCGGTGAGAAAGGGCAGCCTTGGCGGACTCCGGCCTCCACGGGAAACAAGTCTAACTTACAGCCGACAATGCGGACCAAGCTCTGATACTAGATGTGGAGGGACCGGACAAGCCCTTGTGAGGGATTCTGGCACCCCCATATTCCCGGAAAAAAAACCCCACAGGAGTCATTGCAGTTATAAAACCTGCTTTTGGAAAACCCTACTGCTCTTTTGATTAGCCTGTTTTGTGTTTGATAACCTCTTTTCTGCCTGCGCCTTTCTCCTTGTTGTCTCCCCTGATTATTGTCCCCAGTGTCTTGTTGACTTCTCGGAGTGTCACTTTTCCAAATAAGCAGTACTGTCCAGTGTTCCCTCCATCCTGTTAGCTCCATGTGTTGTTCATCATTCTCCTGATTGGCTTAAAGCGACACTACGTAACTTTTCCACCTTAATCTAATATTTCATCATCATCATTGTGATGGTTCATCAACTTCCAACAGGTTTAATGAACCTCTGTCATGGTCTGAGGGGTCTGTATCACCTTCACTGGCACTATGTAACTTTGGAACCCTGCCACACTAAAAAACTACAAATCGTTACGGCTTTGACTGCTTTACGGCATACGTCACTTCCCCCTCCTTCCCGATTCGCAGTCGAGACGAAAATGGGCGGTAGAAGCTGGTAACCCTTTGCTGCGTTGTGGCTGCAGCAGCTCCACACAACAGACGTGGGGAAAAGATCAATAATGGTTTAACTTTTCACCGCTTTCCTGCTCGGAGGCAGAACCACGCAGGCCAAGTATCTGATATAACAGAGTAAAAGAGTGAAAGAGTCGTCGCCTCGCTTGGATCGCGGCTGTAACGACCAAACCTTCCACACAGTAAAGCCTGAATTATGGTTCTGCGTTAAATCGACGCAGACCTATGGCGTAGGGTACGTGGCGACGCGCAACGTACGGTGCGTGTCGCCGCGTACCCTACGCCGTAGGCTCTGCGTCGATTTAACGCAGAACCATAAATCAGCCTTAAACCACAAACACTCACACAGACCGGGTCGGATCAAAACACGGGTTTTATTCCCCTCTTCGCCAGCTAAACGCAGTTGCTGGCCAGCTCTCTGCGGTGCAATTAACCCCAATCTTCAGATAAAACTAGTTTGTTGAGGAAAAAATATTAACTCTTATTTGTAGCTGCAGAGGAAAAAAATAATTTCACGAGGAAAACAAAAATATTGCTCACGCCTCGGAGCCTCTTCAACATAATATAGCAGTCAAAAAAAAAGAAAAGAGAAGTAAGAGGGATACAAAACATGTACTGTATGTTGTACTATTATACAAATGTATTGAAACACATGGCTCTTCAGTAGGGATTTCATATGGATCCAAACCGCTAATAATCATTATTTTCTCCATATACCGCTCCCTGGCTTCCTTGTTTAAGGTATCCTGGTAAATTCCAGTTCCTTTCCAGCAGTTTAACATCTTTTTTTTTGCGTTCCGTCTGTTCACTTGGTGAAACAGAAAAGCGTCCCGTCTTCTCTCAAAACAAATGCAGCGACGGGACAGGAGTTTTCCGGCAGTACGCGCTGGTGCTCATGGGAAACGTAGTGTTCTTTCTGGTAAAGCACTACCGCTTTTGTCCAAAAGATGCCGCCAAACTCAGAAAAGCAGAAAGTTACGTTGTGCTGCTTTAATATTATATTCTTTTAATAAAGTAGCATCTGACATATTGAACTCTTTTTGAATGCTTTCAATTTACAGTACTTTTTTACTTGGAAAACAACAACAAAAACATACAAACATGAATCAAATGAAAAATCGGAGGAATTCTTCCACCTCTGCTTTCTGATACATCTCTCCCTGTTTCCTCTCGACTCCTCGGTTCTGCTGTATCAATGGGTTGGTACATTAGTGACAGTGTATGGACGATTGCCTTCTGATTGATTTCTGTCATACAGCCTTGCTGCACTGGGGGGCTGTTCAGCAGAGATAAATGATGTCGGCACAACAAAATCTCCGCTGCTGTCGGCATCTGTATGCTCCTATCGCTACCTCTTCTTTTCTCAGCTCGTCTCTCAGTTTTGTTCTGTTGTCTTTCAAAAAATTCCTGCTTTTTTCGACTAGCTGCTCTTAGTCTTTTTTTTCCAATCCTGTTTCTTGCATCTCTACTTCTTAGTCTTCCCTTATTTCTTTAGTTCTGTGTCAGACACCCCAGTAACAGCATTACTTCTTAAGCTTGCTGTTCCGCTGCTTCAAAGGTATGTTGCAGTAGAACAGATGAGCTCAGTATTTCCAGAAACAGAGGGATAAAATGAACATAACAAAACTATAAATAAACAAATAAATAAAAAAATTGGAGTATATAGTCAAACAAGAGCAGCCTTTAATGAGACAAAAAGAGCAGCTTGCAGAGTGGAAATACTGTACATTATGTACAGGATTTCTCTAAAGCGTTCCATGCATGCGCTGGCAGATGTCATGGATGCATCCTATTGTTCTGTGATAAATACTTAACTGTATGAAAGATGATTACTGACAGAAAATGGAAGAGGCATCAGAGACTTACATTTACTCTGCAATCCGATGAGTTTTCAAATCATTTATATTTCTGCATTAGACTTTTTACCTAAAATAAGTTCTGTAAATTCTTTGTCTCCCACATGAAAAATGCCTAAGATCAATCATTAATTAATTTAATGTCTTTCTACTTGTTGTACACTTGTAATTATAGTAATTATATTTTTGAAACATAAAGAATGAGCTTGAGTTGTAACAAGTCAAAAACTTTTTACTTTACACGCAGCATCCTTTCTACATGAGGTTTGGATAACAGGACGCCACTGTCAGAAGATTTGAATACAGAGCAATTTAGCAGCAGTTAAAGTAGCAGCAGGAGTGCTGAAATCCGCACTCATTTGCATGTTCGTGTTGCATTCAGTTGGCAAAGAGAAATATGTTTCAGGGTCACTATTAGTGTTAGAAAAAAATATTTTACTTTAGTTCAAAAGCTCAGACACAGACCCCTTGGGTGTACAAAGTGAGTCCTCTTTTCATGTGTTGTGAAGAAGCTGCCAACGCAGTGGTGCAACCTTTCATCTCCACAAACAGCCTTTTCTTCTGGAAATGTTTAGCAAAATACAACCTAATAGACACCCTGCTGTATATCAGCCAAAACCTTTTCTTTTATGTGTATAACAAAGTATTTTGGAAAATTCTATAATCAATTTTAAGTATTCTTTGTGTGCTGATTTACAAGTTAAAGGAAATATTAGAACTGGTTCATAAAGCTTCATTGTGTGCTTTCATGGAGAGGTCAATAGAACAGCAATTTCATCTGGCAGACATTCTGCATCTCCCCCCTTGCACTGTTTAGCGTGAGAGTTACCGGTCAAGACTGGAGTGTGAGCCTGCTTTACGTCTCAGCTGTTGAGCGTTAAGCTGTGGGAAGAGAAGCTTGGCTGGTCAGGTATTGATTTAACTGTCTCTGGCCTTGGAATGAAGTTCTGGGCAAAGATGTCAGCTGTCAACCCGAGCTTATTCAGGATGCAGGCGGCGTATATTCCTAACCCGATCCTCGGGTCGAACTGCATATGGAAGGTTGGCATAATGAAACATCCTACCACCCCCTACTCCCTCTCTTTTCCACTGCTCGTCTTTCTTATGATGCAAAATTATTGGTCTCAAGCAAGGCAGTATGCAACGATGCATGCGGCCCCTTCAGCTTCACAAATCAGCCACTCGCTCTACGCAGGCTTTTTCTCACCTCTCTATTAAAGAATGCATGTCTTTGTACGTTTCTACACACCCCTGTGTTGTTGGGGTTTTTTTGTCTGTTTTTGCTATGTTGCTGAATGAAAATGCCAGCCTGCATGCAGCTGTCAGATGTTGCTTCTAACACAACATGCTGACAGGTCTCACATCTAAGAGTATTCAGTTTTCGCCATCCAGCTTTATTCTTGGCCCATATTGTTTGCGATGCCCTTAATTCTCCTTGTGTTTTGGGAGGATAATCAATGTGTTAGCTAGGACATAAACGCTGAGGACCACAATATCCAAATCTTTGTGAAAGGGTCCTACAGCAAGAAACATCATTCATCATTAGCTGATATAACCACGTGAACAATGGATTACTAAACTCTCAGGCACAACACTACAGAATTACACACAAGATCCCTCTTTGTGCTTTACTACAGCAAAGGCCATATATGACCATAACCTTTTCCAGTGCTCAGAGGCGTTTGGACCAAAACAAAAATGGAACTTTCCAGATCAAAAATCTGTAATGGTCTGGGGTTATATCTGCCCCCTTGGCATGGGTCATTAACACCTTGTTGGCAACTTTAATATAGAAATGTGAATCTGGCATCAGAGCAACGTATATTCCCTTCAAAAGGACATCATTTCATGAAGTATTTGTATTTTTTTTTAATAAACATTTATTCTGCACGCTTCACGAAAACAGGCCACCATGCAATCTCCAACTGTCCCCGGTGATGAAATATGAAACAAAAGATGTGACAAGGAACCCGTATTCTTGCACACTTTCAGAACTGTTCATCGCAGGCATGGGAGACAACACCGCAAACACGTTATTAGTTGGTACCTTTCAAGCCTTGAATACATTTTCAAAATTGCAAAATGGTTTGGCGACATGGTAAAAGGTTTCTGTGCAAACTGCTCTTTGGAACATGTTGCGGACCTGCAATGCAGAGTGGATGTACAGTATGTTAAAAGATGAGCTGAATCTGAGGGGGCAGAAAGTAGAATGTGTGTGGTGGGGTGTGGTTTGTTGGCTAAGCTGTGTGCCAGGGGCTCGTGTGGGTGAGGCGGCTCAGTGCAGACTGGCTGGTTTCAGTCAGCTCATTAACATCTCCCTGTTTTTACACAGTGTGGTCTGGGAACAGAAGACAAGGAGCCAGTGGAAAAACACTCTGAAAAGGCCGTAGTCCATCCATAAACTTGCATATTGGGGAACTATTGTGTTGCTGGAAAACCTAGCTAGGACCCGAGATAGCCTTAACCCTTTATGCATATTTAATTTCAAATATATTTGACTTCTATACTGTCTGTAATGAAATTAAAGTAAAAAAAAAATGAAGAAAAGTAAGAAGCTCTGTAGTCTTTGATATCTACAATTTTCCATCCTATCCCAGTTTTCTGGTTTGGGATTGTAACACATGCCAACACACATGCTGTATAACAAGACTGAAGCATCCTTGTTTTTGAAGTGCCTGTAAGTCCCCATAGTAATTTATAAATGATGTTCTGATAGATATGTGAGAGAAACACACTGGCAGTCCAGGATCCTGGCAGATTATGATACTCTCTCTTTTATTTTCCTTTCAGCTTGAATTTATTACAAAATTTGTGCTGAGGGAGGTTTTAAATAAAGGTCAGGTGCTTTTGGATAGTTAGTTGCAACATGAAGGGGCTTTATGAGAGACCAGCAGTTCCCTGTCTCCACACTCCTCTAACAAAGGAGGCCGGGCCGTTTAAAACACTCCGGAGAAGCCGTGCCGATGCTGGAACGGTGGACCTTTCCCACTGAAGGCCATCATATTGATCGCTAAATCAATCCTCCCATTCAAATGTTTTTTAAATTGTCTATTTCAAGATATTTTTGACAGACACCAGCATACACCAGCATTAATTCAAAACCCTCGCTCAAAAGCTCCCTTTCAAAGTGCTGTATCCGGACCGCTCATTTAAACAGACAACTCTGTGAAACCACCAGATCGATGGGTCTCTCAGCTCACCATGAACCTCCGGCCATCACGGGAGAAATATTCAAAGCCCAGGCTACAGTTTTCTTTCTATCAGATGAAAAGATGAGTGAATTGATACATAGTTTCACTTTTCACATAAATGTAACAAATCAAAGACGGAGCCGAGTGAAATGCAGTAGGATATTATATTGTCTTATATTGTCTTAGGCCCTGTTTACACGGAGCAAAAACGGAGGCGTTTTCATGCGTTTTGGCCGTTCGTTTACACGAAAACGCAGCTCAAAGCCCCCAAAAACGATCATTTCTGAAAACTCCGGCCAAAGTGGAGATTTTCAAAAACTCCGTTTTCACGTTTGCGTCTAAACAGAGGAAAACGGAGGAAAACGGAGGAAAACGGAGGAAAACGGAGATTTAAGCTTCAGAACGTCACATTATGCACCAGAAACTCACCAGCGTCATGTGTGCGACCTGTGTTTACAATTAGTTTGGCTACCGTCAATATTTTCTTGTATTTTACCTGTTTTATATTCTAAAGTCACACTTAAAAGTAACTCCACTTCTCTGTCACTCCAAACGAAAGACTCGTTCCGTCTTGGAAGTAAAGCCTGATTTATGGTCCCGTGTTAAATCGACGCAGAGCCTACGGCGTAGGGTACGCGGCGATGCGCGCCATACGGTGTTAGTCGACGCGTACCCTACGCCATAGGCTCTGCGTTGGTGTAACGCAGAACCATAAATCAGCCTTAACTGGAAGTTACACGTGTCATTTGTTGATGTTTTTTCCAGGATTCTGATTGGCTGTCATGACGTTAACAGCGTTTTCATGCGGTTCAGTGTAAACGAGGATATTTTTGAAAACGTAGAGGGGAAAATATCCGTTTTTGTAAATACCCGGCTACGTGTAAACGTGGCCTTATATTGTGCAATATTTAAAATATTCAGATATTTTCTGAGGGTCAGGTGTACTGTATATTGTTGATCTTTCCTATCAATGCATTCAACTAAATATCAGTTTTTTCATGTATGTATCCATAAAATTCGTCTATCCCTATAGATTTTATTGTGAAAAAAGAGATTACAAGGAGGCAATGCAGATTTTTACAATACCCAGATTCTTAGTAAACATTAAACAGGGGAAAATTAAAATTTTCCTCTGTGGATTGTAAGTGTAGCTAGTGCACTTTTGTCATTTAATTTAGCTGTTATTCAATGGAAATGGATCACATTGTGATTTCTGGTATCTGCTTGGATTCAGACGGCAGGACAATATTGTGGAACGGTAAGAGGGTCCTCCAGAGGAAGGAAACTGGTTATGTTCAGCTCCTTCCCACTTCACCATGATTAAGAAAATCCTCACCTGTGAATGTGACTACAAGGTCCCCGATGGATGTCTGTAACGCAGGTGATAAATTGGAGCCTATGAGAAAAAATAAACTGGTTTTTGATATGAAGGCATCTGAGAGAGCAGCCTGAAGCAGCAGAAATATTTGCCATGGCGCAAGCGGCAAAGAGGAACAGAGACCAGAAGTCCAGGATAGTGCTGCGTTAATGATAAATTAAAGCTGCAAGCAGCGATGAACGGGCCCTCGCACTCACGTCCACCGCCCCCCATAAGCATATCAGAAATGACACCACCCACGACTCTCTATGTCAAACCATTCAAAAGTTATAGCAGAAAAAAGGAACAACGAATCAGAAGAAGGGGCGGGGCTAATTCAGGCCAATGAAGGTCAAGGACTCCATAAAGAATCTGATGACACCAGCCACGACTCTCTATGTCAAACCATTCCAAAGTTATAGCAGAAAATCGGGACAACCAATCAGAAGAAGGGGCAGGGCTAATTAAGGCCAACGAAGCTTAAGGACTCATTACAGAGTCCCATGACACCACCCACAACTTCCTATGTCAAACCATTCAAAAGTTATGGCAGAGAAAAGTATTCTAGGGGGCGCTGTTGAGCCGTCTTGCCACGCCCATTAATGCAAACCATGAAATATCAAATTTATCGCCAAGTCTGTCTTGCATGCAAAATTTGGTGACTTTTGGAGAACTATCAAATATGGACCAATCAGATTTCAAAATGGCCGACTTCCTGTTCGGTTTCGGACATGGCGCCAAGAGACTTTTCTTTAAGTTGTGCCATGATACAGGTGTGTACCGATTTTCGTGCATGTACGTCGAACCGTATTGTGGGGCTTGAGGCACAAAGTTTTCCGGGGGGCGCTGTTGAGCCATTTTGCCACGCCCATTAATGCAAACCATGAAATATCAAATTTATCGCCAGGCCTGCCTTGCCTGCAAAATTTGGTGACTTTTGGGGAACTATCAAATATGGACCAATCAGATGAAGGGGGGGTGCACTTGTTGGCGTCTAGCGTCACCACGGTAACACTTTTGAAAGAGAAAAGTAATGCGTGTAGTCGCAGGATGGAGACGCACATTTTGATGTATAACACACCTGGGTGCATGATACGGTTCGGGCCGTATTAATTCTCGAAGGAATGGCATATATTGCTCCAAAATTACGGGATTAATTCAGAATGTTCAAAATGGCCGACTTCCTGTTCGGTTTCGGCCATGGCACCAAGAGACTTTTCTTTTAGTTGCGACATGATACAGGTGTGTACCGATTTTCGTTCATGTACGTCAAACCGTATTGTGGGGCTTGAGGCGCAAAGTTTTTTCTGTCTGAACCAATCAGATGAAGGGTGGGCGCGCTTTTTGGTGTCTAGCGTCGCCACGGTAACGCTTTTGAAAGAGAAAAGTAATGCGTGGTGTCGGAGGATAGAGACGCACATTTTTATGTATAACACACCTGGGTGCAAGTTACGGTTCGGGCCGTATTAACTGCCGAAGGAAGGCATACATTTCGCCAAAATGACACGATTAATTCAAAATGGCCGACTTCCTGTTCGGTTTCTCGACATGACGCCCAGAGACTTTTCTTTAAGTTGCGCCATGATACAGGTGTGTACCGATTTTCGTGCATGTACGACAAACCGCATTGTGGGGCTTGAGGCACAAAGTTTTCAAGGGGGCGCTGTTGAGCCATTTTGCCACGCCCATTAATGCAAACCATTAAATATCAAATTTTTCGCCAGGCCTGACTTGCATGCAAAATTTGGTGACTTTTTGGGCACGTTTAGGGGGGCAAAAAGGCCTTCCTTTTGTCAGAACAATAAGAAGAAGAAGAAGAAGAAGAAGAAGAAAAAGAATTAAAGCTGCAAGCAGCGATGAACGGGCCCTCGCACTCACGGCCGCCGCCCCCCATAAGCATATCAGAAATGACACCACCCACGACTTCCTATGTCAAACCATTCAAAAGTTATAGCAGAAAAAAGGGACAACCAATCACAAGAAGGGGCGGGGCTAATTCAGGCCAATGAAGGTCAAGGACTCCATACACAGTCTGATGACACCACCCACGACTCTCCATGTCAAACCATTCAAAAGTTATAGCAGGAAATAGGGACAACCAATCAAAAGAAGGGGCGGGGCTAATTTTCACCAATTATGGTCAAGGACTCAATACCGAGTCCCATGACACCACCCATGACTCTTTATGTCAAACCATTCAAAAGTTATGGCAGAGAAAAGTTTTCCGGGGGGTGCTGTTGAGCCATTTTGCCACGCCCATTAATGCAAACCATGAAATATCAAATTTATCACCAGGCCTGGCTTGCATGCAAAATTTGGTGACTTTTGGAGAACTATCAAATATGGACCAATCAGATTAAGGGGGGTGCGCTTGTTGGCGTCTAGCGTCGCCACGGTAACACTTTTGAAAGAGAAAAGTAATGCGCGTAGTCGCAGGATGGAGACGGACATTTTGATGTATAAGTCACCTGGATGCACGTTACGGTTCGGGCCGTATTAATTGCCGAAGGAATGGCATTAATTGCGCCAAAATTACACAATTAATTCAAAATGGCCGACTTCCTGTTCAATTTCGGCCATGGCGCCAAGAGACTTTTCTTTAAGTTGCGACATGATACAGGTGTGTACCGATTTTCGTTCATGTACGTCAAACCGTATTATGGGGCTTGAGGCTCAAAGTTTTTTCCCTCTGAACCAATCAGATGAAGGGTGGGCGCACTTTTTGGTGTCTAGCGTTGCCGCGGTAACGCTTTTAAATGAGAAAAGTAATGTGCGTCGTTGCAGGACAGGGACGCACATATTGATGTAGAAAAAAAAAAAAATTGCTGACAAAAAAATCTGGAGACTGTGGGAATCGAACTCTGATCTCTGACTCCAAAGACGGGAACGCTCTAGCTGAGCTAAGACTCAGCTTATCATTTCTATTTGACCTACTTACTTAGGAGAGACCAACATATCGAAATTTGGTAATGTAAGTCTGGAGCTGTTTTTTCTAATTTTTTTAAATATTTGTAAGTTATAAATATTAGTAAAACCCTACTATTTTAATTATTACTTTTTCTGTAACCATTCTGCCAAGGTTGTAACCGGGCTGAGCTGGGAGTATTTCTGACGTCACCACATTACAGGGAGCTGATTGGTCGGGGGGCGGGGCCGTCATCACCCTACTCGCCACTGATTGGTCGGGGGGCGGGGCCGTCATCACCCTACTCGCCACCGATTGGTTGGGGGGCGGGGCCGTCATCACCCTCCGCGCCACTGATTGGTCGGGGGGCGGGGCCGGCAGACGTTTGAATCAGGAAGCGGGAGTCAGCGCGAGAGCGACTGGCGGCCAGCCCCCGGGTCTGGCACTCAGAAGGCGCGCCGATTTTTTCCAGTGGCCAACCGCGGTACTGCAACCAAAAATCCCATGCGGCCCAGAAAGCTTTTTTCCCATAGTCCGCAATAGTAAAAGAGAAGCCTCTAAAACTGTTCACAGGACACCTCCAGCTGTAATCCCCGGCAATTACTAATCTTTGTATTCTATATTTTTAAGTCATGGACTTTATATCCGTCAAAAATGTTTTATAACGGCCAGAAAAGTAAAAGAAAAGTCTGTTTCTGGGCGTGACGTCACGGCTGACGTCACAGCCGTGTCCGTGCATTCCACGGATGTTTTATATTAATATATATTATATAATTATATTATATTAATACATTAATAATATATGTAATGCTATACATGTAATAATATACATTAATTAAGATATTATATTAATACATATTATATTAATACTCGCGTCATTGCCCCGGGGCATGATGGGAGGCCCCAGAGCATCATGGGAGGTGACTCAACTGCGCATGCTCTATGGGCCGCTGTATGCGGAAGTAAACCCGGAAGTCAGAGATTTTTTCGGCTTATGCGCTG
The DNA here is from genome assembly GCF_033807715.1 of Cololabis saira. Taxonomy (NCBI): domain Eukaryota; kingdom Metazoa; phylum Chordata; class Actinopteri; order Beloniformes; family Belonidae; genus Cololabis; species Cololabis saira. Next base: position 5,581,333 of record NC_084600.1, on the reverse strand, counting down.
GCTGAGCAGAATGCATTGAAATGAATGGGCGGCCATTTTTAGTCTCCGATCCAGTTTCTATAATACATCCATGCTGGCGGCTCGTGGCGATTTTATTAGCCTATAAAAAAGGGACAACCAATCAGAAGAAGGGGCGGGGCTAATTCAGGCCAATGAAGGTCAAGGACTCCATACAGAATCTGATGACACCACCCACGACTCTCTATGTCAAACCATTCAAAAGTTATGGCAGAGAAAAGTATTCAAGGTGGCGCTGTTGAGCCGTTAGGCCACGCCCATTAATGCAAACCATGAAATATAAAATGTATCACCAGGCCTGGCTTGCATGCAAAATTTGGTGACTTTTGGAGAACTATCAAATATGGACCAATCACATGAAGGGGGGGCGCGCCTTTTGGCATCTAGCGTCGCCACGGTAACACTTTTGAAAGAGAAAAGTAATGCGTGGTGTCGCAGGATGTAGACGCACATTTTGATGTATAACACACCTGGGTGCACGATACGGTTCGGGCTGAATTAACTCTCGAAGGAATGGCATAAATTTCGCCAAAATGACACAATTTATTCAAAATGGCCGACATCCTGTTCGGTTTTGGCCATGGCTCCAAGAGACTTTTCTTTAAGTTGTGCCATGATACAGGTGTGTAGCGATTTTCGTGCATGTACGTCAAACCGTATTGTGGGGCTTGAGGCACAAAGTTTTCCGGGGGGCGCTGTTGAGCCATTTTGCCACGCCCATTAATGCAAACCATGAAATATCAAATATATCTCCAGGCCTGGCTTGCATGCCAAATTTGGTGCCTTTTGGGGAACTATCAAATATGGACCAATCAGATGAAGGGGGGGTGCGCTTGTTGGCGTCTAGCGTCGCCACGGTAACACTTTCGAAAGAGAAAAGTAATGCGTGTAGTCGCAGGATGGAGACGCACATTTTGATGTATAACACATCTGGGTTCACGATACGGTTCGGGCTGAATTAACTCTCGAAGGAATGGCATATATTGCTCCAAAATTACGCGATTAATTCAGAATGTTAAAAATGGCCGACTTCCTGTTCGGTTTCGGCCATGGCGCCAAGAGACTTTTCTTTTAGTTGCGACATGATACAGGAGTGTACCGATTTTCGTTCATGTACGTCAAACCGTATTATGGGGCTTGAGGCACAAAGTTTTTTCTGTCGAACCAATCAGATGAAGGGTGGGCGCGCTTTTTGGCGTCTAGCGCCGCCACGGTAACGCTTTTGAAAGAGAAAAGTAATGCGTGTTGTCGCAGGATGGAGACACACATTTTGATGTATAACACACTTGGGTGCACGTTACGGTTCGGGCTGAATTAACTTTCGAAGGAATGGCATAAATTTTGCCAAAATGACACGACTAATTCAAAATGGACGACTTCCTGTTCGGTTTCGGGCATGACGCCAAGAGACTTTTCTTTAAGTTGCCCCATGATACAGGTGTGTACCGATTTTCGTGGTTGTACGTCAAACCGTATCGTGGGGCTTGAGGCACAAAGTTTTCAAGGGGGCGCTGTTGAGCCATTTTACCACGCCCATTAAAGCAAACCATTAAATATCAAATTTTTCGCCAGGCCTGACTTGGGTGCAAAATTTGGTGACTTTTTGGGCACGTTTAGGGGGGCAAAAAGGCCTTCCTTTTGTCAGGAAAATAATAATAATAATTAAAGCTGCAAGCAGCAATGAACGGGCCCTCGCACTCACGTCAACCGCCCCCCATAAGCATATCAGAAATGACACCACCCACGACTTCCTATGTCAAACCCTTCAAAAGTTATAGCAGAAAAAAGGGACGACCAGTCAGAAGAAGGGGCGGGGCTAATTCAGGGCAAAGAAGATCAAGGACTCATTACAGAGTCCCATGACACCACCCACGACTCTCTATGTCAAAACATTCAAAAGTTATAGCAGAAAATAGGGACAACCAATCAGAAAAAGGGACTGGGCTAATTGTCACCAATTATGGTCAAGGACTCAATGCCGAGTCCCATGACACCACCCACGACTCTCTATGTCAAACCTTTCAAAAGTTATGGCAGAAAAAAGTATTCTAGGGGGCGCTGTTGAGCCGTGAGGACACGCCCATTAATGCAAACCATGAAAAAAAAAATCAGATCACTCAAATGAACGACGATCATACAGTACAGCTGTATCTCATGGTCCAGAATGTATGATATTATATTAATCTATTATACCATATTATATTACATGTTGTTATTTCATATTAGCGTACCCAGTAATATAGCATATTGTATTATTGCATTGTATGTTGCTTCATTTCATATATTTTTGACTGTATTATATTGTAAAATTATATATCATAGCGATTGCATTATTATATAATTTCAATTTATAACACTAATATACAATTCCTCACACACACACTCCTTCCAAATGTTTCTTTTTTTTCTCCATTATGACAATTGTATGCTGTCATCCGTTATGTTTTTTGTTTTTAAGCTTGTTATGTCTGTTATTCAAATATATTAATACATTCATTAATATGCTATACTGTATTTTGTATTGTGTATATTGTGTGTGTGTGTGTGTGTGTGTGTGTGTGTGTGTGTGTATATATATATATATACATATATATATATATATATATATATATATATATATATATATATATATATATATATATATATATATATATATATATATGTGTGTGTGTGTGTGTGTGTGTGTGTGTGTATACCTGAAGTGTGACTACCTGCAGAACGTATTTTAGCATGAAAGCTTGCATATTTAACGTACATCAAGCATCCTGTATCATAGCTACATGTCTGCCGTTTGTAACAAAGCAAACCGCGTGAAAATCGGTTGAAAATCAAGTGAGTTATAGTTATTTTACTTATGCAGACACCTCCTTCCACAATAGAAGTGAACGCTCTAGAGTTAAAGCGATACCGATCCAAGATGGCGGCCACGCCCGACGTTTTCAGGCAGTCAATGCGGCGCCTCGACCAAGATGGCGGCCGCGCTGAAAATCAGCCCCTCCCCCCGCGGGAGCTGCGCGCGCAAACTCCACTCAAATTCAAAAGTTATGGCAGAAAATCGGGACAACCAATCAGAAGAATGGGAAAGAGAAAAGTAATGTGCGTCGTCACAGGACAGAGACGAACATTTTGATATAAAAAAAACACAAAAATTGCTGACAAAAATTTTGGCATATCAAGCCAGGCTTGAACTCTCGACCTCTGGCAGCAAAGACCGCAATAATCTGGCTGAGCTAAGTCTCAGTTATTCCTTTTATTTGACCTACTGGCTTAGGACAGACCAACATAGCGATAAAATGTATGGAACTTTTTTTTCCTAATTTTTTAAATATTTGTAAGTTATAAATATTAGTAAAACCCTACTATTTAAATTATTACTTTTTCTGTAACCATTCTGCCAAGGTTGTAACCGGGCTGAGCCGGGAATATTTCTGAAGTCACCACATTACAGGGAGCTGATTGGTCGGGGGGCGGGGCCGTCATCACCCTACTCGCCACTGATTGGTCGGGGGGCGGGGCCGTCATCACCCTACTCGCCACTGATTGGTCGGGGGGCGGGGCCGCCATCACCCTACTCGCCACTGATTGGTCAGGGGGCGGGGCCGGCAGACGTTTGAATCAGGAAGCGGGACTCTCTATGTCAAACCATTCCAAAGTTATAGCAGAAAATCGGGACAACCAATCAGAAGAAGGGGCGGGGCTAATTAAGCCCAACGAAGCTCATTACAGAGTCCCATGACACCAACCACGACTTCCTATGTCAAACCATTCAAAAGTTATGGCAGATAAAAGTATTGTAGGGGGCGCTGTTGAGCCGTTAGGCCACGCCCATTAATGCAAACCATGAAATATCAAATTTATCAACAAGTCTGGCTTGCATGCAAAATTTGGTGACTTTTGGAGAACTATCAAATATGGACCAATCACATGAAGGGGGGGCGCGCCTTTTGGCGTCTAGCGTCGCCACGGTAACACTTTTGAAAGAGAAAAGTAATGCGTGGTGTCGCAGGATGTAGACGCACATTTTGATGTATAACACACCTGGGTGCACGTTACGGTTCGGGCTGAATTAACTGCCGAAGGAATGGCATAAATTTCGCCAAAATGACACAATTTATTCAAAATGGCCGACATCCTGTTCGGTTTCGGCCATGGCTCCAAGAGACTTTTCTTTAAGTTGTGCCATGATACAGGTGTGTAGCGATTTTCGTGCATGTACGTCAAACCGTATTTTGGGGCTTGAGGCACAAAGTTTTCCGGGGGGCGCTGTTGAGCCATTTTGCCACGCCCATTAATGCAAACCATGAAATATCAAATTTATCGCCAGGCCTGGCTTGCATGCCAAATTTGGTGCCTTTTGGGGAACTATCAAATATGGACCAATCAGATGAAGGGGGGGTGCGCTTGTTGGCGTCTAGCGTCGCCACGGTAACACTTTTCAAAGAGAAAAGTAATGCGTGTAGTCGCAGGATGGAGACGCACATTTTGATGTATAACACATCTGGGTTCACGATACGGTTCGGGCTGAATTAATTCTCGAAGGAATGGCATATATTGCTCCAAAATTACGCAATTAATTCAGAATGTTCAAAATGGCCGACTTCCTGTTCGGTTTCGGTCATGGCGCCAAGAGACTTTTCTTTTAGTTGCGACATGATACAGGAGTGTACCGATTTTCGTTCAGGTACGTCAAACCGTATTATGGGGCTTGAGGCGCAAAGTTTTTTCTGTCTGAAGCAACGAGATGAAGGGTGGGCGCGCTTTTTGGCGTCTAGCGTCGCCACGGTAACGCTTTTGAAAGACAAAAGTAATGCGTGTGGTCGCAGGAGGGAGACGCACATTTTGATGTATAACACACTTGGGGGCACGCTACGGTTCGGGCTGAATTAACTTTCGAAGGAATGGCATAAATTTAGCCAAAATGACACGACTAATTCAAAATGGCCGACATCCTGTTCGGTTTCGGGCATGACCCCAAGAGACTTTTGTTTAAGTTGTCCCATGATACAGGTGTGTACCGATTTTCGTGCATGTACGTCAAACCATATCGTGGGGCTTGAGGCACAAAGTTTTCTAGGGGGCGCTGTTGAGCCATTTTGCCACGCCCATTAATGCAAACCTTTAAATATCAAATTTTTCGCCAGGCCTGACTAGGGTGCAAAATTTGGTGACTTTTTGGGCATGTTAAGGGGGGCAAAAAGGCCATCACTTTGTCAGGAAAATAATAATAATAATAATAATAATAATAAAAATTCCTGCAAATACAATAGGGCCTTCGCACTGAAGGTGCTCGGGCCCTAATTAAAGCTGCAAGCAGCGATGAACGGGCCCTCGCACTCACGGCCACCGCCCCCCATAAGCATATCAGAAACGACACCACCCACGACTTCCTATGTCAAACCATTCAAAAGTTATAGCATAAAAAAGGGACAACCAATCAGAAGAAGGGGTGGGGCTAATTCAGGCCAATGAAGGTCAAGGACTCCATACATAATCTGATGACACAACCCACGACTCTCTATGTCAAACCATTCCAAAGTTATAGCAGAAAATCGGGACAACCAATCAGAAGAAGGGGCGGGGCTAATTTGCACCAATTATGGTCAAGGACTCAATACCGAGTCCGATGACACCACCCACGACTCTCTATGTCAAACCATTCAAAAGTTATAGCAGAAAAAAGTATTCTAGGGGGCGCTGTTGAGCCATTAGGCCACGCCCATTCATGCAAACCATGAAATATCAAATGTATCCCCAGGCCAGGCCCAGGTGCAAAATTTGGTGACTTTTGGAGAACTATCAAATATGGACCAATCAGATGAAGGGGGCGCACTTTTTGGCATCGAGTGTTGCCACGTTAACGCTTTTGAATGAGAAAAGTAATGCCCGTCGTCGCAGGAAGGAGACGCACATGTTGATGTAAAAAAAACCCACACAAATTGCCGACAATAATCTTTGCATTGAGCTGGGATCGATCCCACGATCTCCCACACGAAAGACGGTGACACTACCGCTGAGCCACGAATCAGCTTGGCCATTTTCCGACGGACTGACTTAGGAGATACCAACATAGCGATGTAATCTGAGTCCCGAATTGTTTTTTCGTAATTTTTAAAATATTTGTAAGATATAAATATTAGTAAAAGCCCACTATTTGTTCTTTTGTGAATAGCATGTTCCAGTCTTTACTTCCTAGACACACACACTGCATGGAAGGGAGCGTTTGATTTATTGTTCAAGTAACATTACTTTTATTTTTTCACAACCAAACCACGCACTTTATTTATGTCATTTGCACCGGGCAAGGACAAAAAATAAATGATTCCACCAAAATTCCAGAGATTTTTGTGGTTGGCTGACACATTACCAGCATATTTCAAATATGTCAAACCATTCAAAAGTTATAGTCAGAAAATATGGACAACCAATCAGAAGAAGGGGCGGGGCTAATTCAGGCCAACGAAGCTTAAGAACTCATTACAGAGTCCCATGACACCACCCACGACTTCCTATGTCAAACCATTAAAAAGTTATAGCAGAAAAAAGGGACAACCAATCAGAAGAAGGGCGGGGCTAATTCAGGCCAATGAAGGTCAAGGACTCCATAAAGAATCTGATGACACCACCCACGACTTCCTATGTCAAACCATTCAAAAGTTATGGCAGAGAAAAGTTTTCTAGGGGGCGCTGTTGAGCCGTTAGGCCACGCCCATTAATGCAAACCATGAAATATCAAAGTTATCACCAAGTCTGGCTTGCATGCAAAATTTGGTGACTTTTGGAGAACTATCAAATATGGACCAATCACATGAAGGGGGGGCGCGCCTTTTGGCGTCTAGCGTCGCCACGGTAACACTTTTGAAAGAGAAAAGTAATGCGTGGTGTCGCAGGATGTAGACGCACATTTTGATGTATAACACACCTGGGTGCACGTTACGGTTCGGGCTGAATTAACTGCCGAAGGAATGGCATAAATTTCGCCAAAATGACACAATTTATTCAAAATGGCCGACATCCTGTTCGGTTTCGGCCATGGCTCCAAGAGACTTTTCTTTAAGTTGTGCCATGATACAGGTGTGTAGCGATTTTCGTGCATGTACGTCAAACCGTATTGTGGGGCTTGAGGCACAAAGTTTTCCGGGGGGCGCTGTTGAGCCATTTTGCCACGCCCATTAATGCAAACCATGAAATATCAAATTTATCGCCAGGCCTGGCTTGCATGCCAAATTTGGTGCCTTTTGGGGAACTATCAAATATGGACCAATCAGATGAAGGGGGGGTGCGCTTGTTGGCGTCTAGCGTCGCCACGGTAACACTTTTCAAAGAGAAAAGTAATGCGTGTAGTCGCAGGATGGAGACGCACATTTTGATGTATAACACATCTGGGTTCACGATACGATTCGGGCTGAATTAATTCTCGAAGGAATGGCATATATTGCTCCAAAATTACGCGATTAATTCAGAATGTTCAAAATGGCCGACTTCCTGTTCGGTTTCGGCCATGGCGCCAAGAGACTTTTCTTTTAGTTGCGACATGATACAGGAGTGTACCGATTTTCGTTCAGGTACGTCAAACCGTATTATGGGGCTTGAGGCGCAAAGTTTTTTCTGTCTGAAGCAACGAGATGAAGGGTGGGCGCGCTTTTTGGCGTCTAGCGTCGCCACGGTAACGCTTTTGAAAGAGAAAAGTAATGCGTGTGGTCGCAGGAGGGAGACGCACATTTTGATGTATAACACACCTGGGGGCACGTTACGGTTCGGGCTGAATTAACTTTCGAAGGAATGGCATAAATTCCGCCAAAATGACACGATTAATTCAAAATGGCCGACTTCCTGTTCGGTTTCGGCCATGTCGCCAAGAGACTTTTGTTTAAGTTGTCCCATGATACAGGTGTGTACCGATTTTCGTGCATGTACGTCAAACCGTATCGTGGGGCTTGAGGCACAAAGTTTTCAAGGGGGCGCTGTTGAGCCATTTTACCACGCCCATTAATGCAAACAATTAAATATCAAATTTTTCGCCAGGCCTGACTTGGGTGCAAAATTTGGTGACTTTTTGGGCATGTTAAGGGGGGCAAAAGGGCCATCACTTTGTCAGAAGAAAAATAATAATAATTAAAGCTGCAAGCAGCAATGAACGGGCCCTCGCACTCACGGCCACCGCCCCCATAAGCATATCAGAAATGACACCACCCACGACTTCCTATGTCAAACCATTCAAAAGATATACCAGAAAAAAGGGACAACCAATCAGAAGAAGGGGCGGGGCTAATTCAGGCCAATGAAGGTCAAGGACTCCATACAGAATCTGATGACACCACCCACGACTCTCTATGTCAAACCATTCAAAAGTTATAGCAGAAAATCGGGACGACCAATCAGAAGAAGGGGCGGGGCTAATTTTCACCAATTATGGTCAAGGACTCAATACTGAGTCCCATGACACCACCCACGACTCTTTATGTCAAACCTTTCAAAAGTTATGGCAGAGAAAAGTATTCTAGGGGGCGCTGTTGAGCCGTTAGGCAACGCCCATTAATGCAAACCATGAAATATCAAATTTATCACCAGGCCTGGCTTGCATACAAAATTTGGTGACTTTTGGAGAACTATCAAATATGGGCCAATCAGATGAAGGGGACGAGCGCTTTTTTGCGTCTAGCGTCGCCACGGTAACACTTTTGAAAGAGAAAAGTAACGTGCGTCGTCGCAGGACAGAGACGCACATTATGATGTAAAAAAATTTTTCGGCATTCAGCCAGGCTCGAACTCCCGACCTCTGGCACCAAAGACTGATATGCTCTGGCTGAGCTACGTCTCAGCCATTCCTTTCTCTTTGACTTACTGGTTTAGGACAGACCAACATAGCAATAAATATCTGGAACTTTTTTTCCTAATTTTTTAAATATTTGTAAGGTATAAATATTAGTAAAACACTACTATTTTATGTATTACTCTCTCTGTAACCATTCTATCGTGGTTCTAACCGGGCTGAGCACGGGACTATTTCTGACGTCACCACATTACAACAGCTGATCGGTCGGTGGGCGGGGCCGTCATCACCCTACTCGCCACTGATTGGTCGGGGGGCGGGGCCGGCAGAAGTTTGAATCAGGAAGCGGGAGTCAAACCATTAAAAAGTTATAGCAGAAAAAAGGGACAACCAATCAGAAGAAGGGGCGGGGCTAATTAAGGCCAACGAAGCTTAAGGACTCATTACAGAGTCCCATGACAACACCCACAACTCTCTATGTCAAACCATTCAAAAGTTATGGCAGAGTAAAGTATTCTAGGGGGCGCTGTTGAGCCGTTAGGCCACGCCCATTAATGCAAACCATGAAATATCAAATGTATCGCCAGGCCTGGCTTGCATGCAAAATTTGGTGACTTTTGGAGAACTATCAAATATGGACCAATCACATGAAGGGGGGACGCGCCTTTTGGCGTCTAGCGTCGCCACGGTAACACTTTTGAAAGAGAAAAGTAATGCGTGGTGTCGCAGGATGTAGACGCACATTTTGATGTATAACACACCTGGGGGCACGTTACGGTTCGGGCTGAATTAACTGCCGAAGGAATGGCATAAATTTCGCCAAAATGAAACAATATATTCAAAATGGCCGACATCCTGTTTGGTTTCGGCCATGGCTCCAAGAGACTTTTGTTTAAGTTGTGCCATGATACAGGTGTGTAGCGATTTTCGTGCATGTACGTCAAACCGTATTGTGGGGCTTGAGGCACAAAGTTTTCCGGGGGGCGCTGTTGAGCCATTTTGCCACGCCCATTAATGCAAACCATGAAATATCAAATTTATCGCCAGGCCTGGCTTGCATGCCAAATTTGGTGCCTTTTGGGGAACTATCAAATATGGACCAATCAGATGAAGGGGGGATGCGCTTGTTGGCGTCTAGCGTCGCCACGGTAACACTTTTGAAAGAGAAAAGTAATGCGTGTAGTCGCAGGATGGAGACGCACATTTTGATGTATAACACATCTGGGTTCACAATACGGTTCGGGCTGAATTAACTCTCGAAGGAATGGCATATATTGCTCCAAAATTACGCAATTAATTCAGAATGTTCAAAATGGCCGACTTCCTGTTCCGTTTCGGCCATAGCGCCAAGAGACCTTTCTTTAAGTTGCAACATGATACAGGAGTGTACCGATTTTCGTTCATGTACGTCAAAGCGTATTATGGGGCTTGAGGCGCAAAGTTTTTTCTGTCTGAACCAACCAGATGAAGGGTCGGCGCGCTTTTTGGCGTCTAGCGTCGCCACGGTAACGCTTTCGAAAGAGAAAAGTAATGCGTGTGGTCGCAGGAGGGAGACGCACATTTTGATGTATAACACACGTGGGTGCACGTTACGGTTCGGGCTGAATTAACTGCCGAAGGAATGGCATAAATTGCGCCAAAGTGACACGATTAATTCAAAATGGCCGACTTCCTGTTCGGTTTCGGGCATGACGCCAAGAGACTTTTCTTTAAGTTGTGCCATGATACAGGTGTGTACCGATTTTCGTGCATGTACGTCAAACCGTATCGTGGGGCTTGAGGCACAAAGTTTTCAAGGGGGCGCTGTTGAGCCATTTTGCCACGCCCATTAATGCAAACCATTAAATATCAAATTTTTCGCCAGGCCTGACTAGGGTGCAAAATTTGGTGACTTTTTGGGCATGTTAAGGGGGGCAAAAAGGCCTTCACTTTGTCAGGAAAATAATAATAATAATAATAATAATTAAAGCTGCAAGCAGCGATGAACGGGCCCTCGCACTCACGGCCACCGCCCCCCATAAGCATATCAGAAATGACAACACCAACGACTTCCTATGTCAAACCATTCAAAAGTTATAGCAGAAAAAAGGGACAACCAATCAGAAGAAGGGGCGGGGCTAATTCAGGCCAATGAAGGTCAAGGACTCCATACAGAATCTGATGACACCACCAACGACTCTCTATGTCAAACCATTCCAAAGTTATAGCAGAAAATCGGGACAACCAATCAGAAGAAGGGGCGGGGCTAATTAAGGCCAACGAAGCTCAAGAACTCATTACAGAGTCCCATGACACCACCCACTACTTCCTATGTCAAACCATTCAAAAGTTATAGCAGAAAAAAGGGACAACCAATCAGAAGAAGAGGCGGGGCTAATTCAGGCCAATGAAGGTCAAGGACTCCATAAAGAATCTGATGGCACCACCCACGACTCTATGTCAAACCCTTCAAAAGTTATAGCAGAAAATCGGGACAACCAATCAGAAGAAGGGGCGGGGCTAATTAAGGCCAACGAAGCTTGAGGACTCATTACAGAGTCCCATGACACCACCCACGACTCTCTATGTCAAACCATTCAATAGTTATGGCAGATAAAAGTATTCTAGGGGGCGCTGTTGAGCCGTTAGGCCACGCCCATTAATGCAAGCCATGAAATATCAAATTTATCGCCAAGCCTGGCTTGCATGCAAAATTTGGTGACTTGTGGAGAACTATAAAATATGGACCAATCAGATGAAGGGGGGGTGCGCCTTTTGGCGTCTAGCGTCGCCACGGTAACGCTTTTGAAAGAGAAAAGTAATGCGTGGTGTCGCAGGATGGAGACGCACATTTTGATGTATAACACACCTGGGTGCACGTTACGGTTCGGGCTGAATTAACTGCCGAAGGAATGGCATAAATTTCGCCAAAATGACACAATTTATTCAAAATGGCCGACGTCCTGTTCGGTTTCGGCCATGGCTCCAAGAGACTTTTCTTTAAGTTGTGCCATGATACAGGTGTGTAGCGATTTTCGTGCATGTACGTCAAACCGTATTGTGGGGCTTGAGGCACAAAGTTTTCCGGGGGGCGCTGTTGAGCCATTTTGCCACGCCCATTAATGCAAACCATGAAATATCAAATTTATCGCCAGGCCTGGCTTGCATGCCAAATTTGGTGCCTTTTGGGGAACTATCAAATATGGACCAATAAGATGAAGGGGGGGTGCGCTTGTTGGCGTCTAGCGTCGCCACGGTAACACTTTTGAACGAGAAAAGTAATGCGTGTAGTCGCAGGATGGAGACACACATTTTGATGTATAACACATCTGGGTTCACGATACGGTTCGGGCTGAATTAACTCTCGAAGGAATGGTATATATTGCTCCAAAATTACGCAATTAATTCAGAATGTTCAAAATGGCCGACTTCCTGTTCGGTTTCGGTCATGGCGCCAAGAGACTTTTCTTTTAGTTGCGACATGATACAGGAGGGTACCGATTTTCGTTCATGTACGTCAAACCGTATTATGGGGCTTGAGGCGCAAAGTTTTTTATGTCTGAACCAACTAGATGAAGGGTGGGCGCGCTTTTTGGCGTCTAGCGTCGCCACGGTAACGCTTTTGAAAGAGAAAAGTAATGCGTGTGGTCGCAGGAGGGAGACGCACATTTTGATGTATAACACACCTGGGTGCACGTTACGGTTCGGGCTGAATTAACTTCCGAAGGAATGGCATAAATTGCGCCAAAGTGACAGGATTAATTCAAAATGGCCGACTTCCTGTTCGGTTTCTCGACATGACGCCCAGAGACTTTTCTTTAAGTTGCGCCATGATACAGGTGTGTACCGATTTTCGTGCATGTACGTCAAACCGTATCGTGGGGCTTGAGGCACAAAGTTTTCAAGGGGGCGCTGTTGAGCCATTTTGCCACGCCCATTAATGCAAACCATTAAATATCAAATTTTTCGCCAGGCCTGACTTGGGTGCAAAATTTGGTGACTTTTTGGGCATGTTAAGGGGGGCAAAAAGGCCATCACTTTGTCAGAAGAAAAATAATAATAAGAAGAAAAATTCCTGCAAATACAATAGGGCCTTCGCACTGAAGGTGCTCGGGCCCTAATAATAATAAAAATTCCTGCAAATACAATAGGGCCTTCGCACTGCAAGTGCTCGGGCCCTAATAATAAAAATTCCTGCAAATACAATAGGGCCTTCGCACTGCAAGTGCTCGGGCCCTAATAATTAAAGCTGCAAGCAGCGATGAACGGGCCCTCGCACTCACGTCCACCGCCCCCATAAGCATATCAGAAATGACACCACCCACGACTCTCTATGTCAAACCATTCAAAAGTTATAGCAGAAAAAAGGAACAACCAATCAGAAGAAGGGGCGGGGCTAATTCAGGCCAATGAAGGTCAAGGACTCCATACAGAGTCTGATGACACCACCCACGACTCTCTATGTCAAACCATTCAAAAGTTATGGCAGAAAATCGGGACAACCAATCAGAAGAAGGGGCGGGGCTAATTCAGGCCAATGAAGGTCAAGGACTCAATACCGAGTCCCATGACACCACCCACGACTCTTTATGTCAAACCATTCAAAAGTTATGGCAGAGAAAAGTATTCTAGGGGGCGCTGTTGAGCCGTTAGGCCACGCCCATTAATGCAAACCATGAAACATCAAATTTATCGCCAGGCCTGGCTTGCATGCAAAATTTGGTGACTTTTGGAGAACTATCAAATATGGACCAATCAGATGAAGGGGACGAGCGCTTTTTCGTGTCTAGCGTCGCCACGGTAACACTTTTGAAAGAGAGAAGTAATGTGCGTCGTCACAGGACAGAGACGAACATTTTGATGTAAAAAAAACACAAAAATTGCTGACAAAAGTTTCGGCATATTGTCAGGCTTGAACTCCCAACCTCTGGCACCAAAGACCGCAATAATCTGGCTCAGCTAAGTCTCAGCTATTCCTTTCATTTGACCTACTGGCTTAGGACAGACCAACATAGCGATAAAATGTCTGGAACTTTTTTTTCCTAATTTTTTTAAATATTTGTAAGTTATAAATATTAGTAAAACCCTACTATTTTAATAATTACTTTTTCTGTTACCATTCTGCCAAGGTTGTAACCGGGCTGAGCCGGGAATATTTCTGAGGTCACCACATTACAGGGAACTGATTGGTCGGGGGGCGGGGCCGTCATCACCCTACTCGCCACTGATTGGTCGGGGGCGGGGCCGTCATCACCATACTCGCCACTGATTGGTCGGGGGGCGGGGCCGTCATCACCCTACTCGCCACTGATTGGTCGGGGAGCGGGGCCGTCATCACCCTACTCGCCACTGATTCGTCGGGGGGCGGGGCCGTCATCACCCTACTCGCCACTGATTGGTCGGGGGGCGGGGCCGTCATCACCCTACTCGCCACTGATTGGTCGGGGGGCGGGGCCGGCAGATGTTTGAATCAGGAAGCGGGACTCTCTATGTCAAACCATTCCAAAGTTATAGCAGAAAATTGGGACAACCAATCAGAAGAAGGGGCGGGGCTAATTAAGGCCAACGAAGCTTAAGAACTCATTACAGAGTCCCATGACACCACCCACGACTCTCTATGTTAAACCATTCAAAAGTTATGGCAGAAAAAAGGGACAACCAATCAGAAGAAGAGGCGGGGCTAATTCTGGCCAATGAAGGTCAAGGACTCCATAAAGAATCTGATGACACCACCCAGGACTCTCTATGTCAAACCATTCCAATGCTATAGCAGAAAATCGGGCCAACCAATCAGAAGAAGGGGCGGGGCTAATTAAGGCCAACGAAGCTTAAGGACTCATTACAGAGTCCCATGACACCACCCACAACTCTCTATGTCAAACCATTCAAAAGTTATGGCAGAGACAAGTATTCTAGGGGGCGCTGTTGAACCGTTAGCCACGCCCATTAATTGCAAACCATGAAATATCAAATTTATCGCCAGGCCTGGCTTGCATGCAAAATTTGGTAACTTTTGGAGAACTATCAAATATGGACCAATCACATGAAGGGTGGGCGCGCCTTTTGGCGTCTAGCGTCGCCACGGTAACGCTTTTGAAAGAGAAAAGTAATGCGTGGTGTCGCAGGATGGAGACGCACATTTTGATGTATAACACATCTGGGTTCACGATACGGTTCGGGCTGAATTAACTCTCGAAGGAATGGCATATATTGCTCCAAAATTACGCGATTAATTCAGAATGTTCAAAATGGCCGACTTCCTGTTCGGTTTCGGCCATGGCGCCAAGAGACTTTTCTTTTAGTTGCGACATGATAGAGGTGTGTACCGATTTTCGTTCATGTACGTCAAAGCGTATTATGGGGCTTGAGGCGCAAAGTTTTTTCTGTCTGAACCAATGAGATGAAGGGGGGGCACGCTTTTTGGCGTCTAGTGTCGCCACGGTAACGCTTTCGAAAGAGAAAAGTAATGCGTGGGGTCGGAGGATGGAGACGCACATTTTGATGTACAACACACCTGGGTGCACGTTACGGTTCGGGCTGAATTAACTGCCGAAGGAAGGCATAAATTTCGCCAAAATGACACGATTAATTCAAAATGGCCGACTTCCTGTTCGGTTTCTCGACATGACGCCAAGAGACTTTTCTTTAAGTTGCGCCATGATACAGGTGTGTACCGATTTTCGTGCATGTACATCAAACCGTATCGTGGGGCTTGAGGCACAAAGTTTTCAAGGGGGCGCTGTTGAGCCATTTTGCCACACCCATTAATGCAAACCATTAAATATCAAATTTTTCGCCAGGCCTGGCTTGGGTGCAAAATTTGGTGACTTTTTGGGCACGTTTAGGGGGGCAAAAAGGCCTTCCTTTTGTCAGGAAAATAATAATAATAATAATTAAAGCTGCAAGCAGCGATGAACGGGCCCTCGCACTCACGGCCACCGCCCCCATAAGCATATCAGAAATGACACCACCCACGACTCTCTATGTCAAACCATTCAAAAGATATAGCAGAAAAAAGGGACAACCAATCAGAAGAAGTGGCGGGGCTAATTCAGGCCAATAAAGCTCAAGGACTCCATACAGAATCTGATGACACCACCCACGACTCTCTATGTCAAACCATTCAAAAGTTATAGCAGAAAATCGAGACAACCAATCAGAAGAAGGGGCGGGGCTAATTTTCACCAATTATGGTCAAGGACTCAATACCGAGTCCCATGACACCACCCACAACTCTTTATATCAAACCTTTCCAAAGTTATGGCAGAGAAAAGTATTCTAGGGGGCGCTGTTGAGCCGTTAGGCCACGCCCATTAATGCAAACCATGAAATATCAAATTTATCACCAGGCCTGGCTTGCATGCAAAATTTGGTGACTTTTGGAGAACTATCAAATATGGACCAATCAGATGAAGGGGGGGCACGCTTTTTGGCGTCTAGTGTCGCCACGGTAACACTTTTGAAAGAGAAAAGTAATGCACGTAGTCGCAGGATAGAGACGCACATTTTGATGTATAACACACCTGGGTGCATGTTACGGTTCGGGCCGTATTAATTCTCGAAGGAATGGCTCATATTGCTCCAAAATTAAGCGATTAATTCAGAATGTTCAAAATGGCCGACTTCCTATTCGGTTTCGGCCATGGCGCCAAGAGACTTTTCTTTAAGTTGCGACATGATACAGGTGTGTACCGATTTTTGTTCATGTACGTCAAACCGTATTCTGGGGCTTGAGGCGCAACGTTTTTTCTGTCTGAACCAACCAGATGAAGGGTGGGCACGCTTTTTGGCATCTAGCGTCGCCACGGTAACGCTTTTGAAAGAGAAAAGTAATGCGTGTTGTCGCAGGATGGAGATGCACATTTTGATGTATAACACACCTGGGTGCACGTTACGGTTCGGGCCGTATTAACTGCCGAAGGAATGGCATAAATTGCGCCAAAGTGACACGATTAATTCAAAATGGCTGACTTCCTGTTCGGTTTCGGCCATGTCGCCAAGAGACTTTTCTTTAAGTTGTGTACTGATACAGGTGTGTAGAGATTTTCGTGCATGTACGTCAAACCGTATTGTGGGGCTTGAGGCACAAAGTTTTCAAGGGGGCGCTGTTGAGCCATTTCACCACGCCCATTAATGTAAACCATTAAATATCAAATTTTTCGCCAGGTCTGACTTGCATGCAAAATTTGGTGACTTTTTGGGCACGTTTAGGGGGGCAAAAAGGACCTCCTTTCGTCAGAAGAAAAAAGAAAGAAAAAAGAAAAATTCCTACAGATACAATAGGGCCTTCGCACTGAAGGTGCTCGGGCCCTAATAAAAATTCCTACAGATACAATAGGGCCTTCGCACTGAAGGTGCTCGGGCCCTAATAATAATAATAAAAATTCCTGCAAATACAATAGGGCCTTCGCACTGCAAGTGCTCGGGCCCTAATTAAAGCTGCAAGCAGCAATGAACGGGCCCTCGCACTCACGGCCACCGCCCCCCATAAGCATATCAGAAACGACACCACCCACGACTTCCTATGTCAAACCATTCAAAAGTTATAGCAGAAAAAAGGGACAACCAATCAGAAGAAGGGGCGGGGCTAATTCAGGCCAATGAAGGTCAAGGACTCCATACAGAATCTGATGACACCACCCACGACTCTCTATGTCAAACCATTCCAAAGTTATAGCAGAAAATCGGGACAACCAATCAGAAGAAGGGGCGGGGCTAATTAAGGCCAACGAAGCTTAAGAACTCATTACAGAGTCCCATGACACCACCCACGACCTCCTATGTCAAACCATTAAAAAGTTATAGCAGAAAAAAGGGACAACCAATCAGAAGAAGGGGCGGGGCTAATTCATGCCAATGAAAGTCAAGGACTCCATAAATAATCTGATGACACCACCCAGGACTCTATGTCAAACCATTCCAAAGTCATAGTAGAAAATCGGGACAACCAATAAGAAGAAGGGGCGGGGCTAATTAAGGCCAACGAAGCTCAAGGACTCCATACAGAATCTGATGACACCACCCACGACTCTCTATGTCAAACCATTCAAAAGTTATAGCAGAAAATCGGGACAACCAATCAGAAGAAGAGGCGGGGCTAATTCTGGCCAATGAAGGTCAAGGACTCCATAAAGAATCTGATGACACCACCCACGACTCTCTATGTCAAACCATTCCAAAGTTATAGCAGAAAATCGGGACAACCAATCAGAAGAAGGGGCGGGGCTAATTAAGGCCAACGAAGCTTAAGAACTCATTACAGAGTCCCATGATACCACCCATGACTTCCTATGTCAAACCATTCAAAAGTTATGGCAGAGAAAAGTATTCTAGGGGGCGCTGTTGAGCCGTTAGGCCACGCCCATTAATGCAAACCATGAAATATCAAATGTATCGCCAGGCCTGGCTTGCATGCAAAATTTGGTTACTATCAAATATGGACCAATCAGATGAAGGGGGGGCGCGCCTTTTGGCGTCTAGCGTCGCCATGGTAACACTTTTGAAAGAGAAAATTAATGCGTGGTGTCGCAGGATGGAGACGCACATTTTGATGTATAACACTCCTGGGTGCACGTTACGGTTCGGGCCGTATTAATTGCCGAAGGAATGGCATAAATTTAGCCAAAATTACACAATTAATTCAAAATGGCCGACTTCCTGTTCGGTTTCGGCCATGGCTCCAAGAGACTTTTCTTTAAGTTGTGCCATGCTACACGTGTGTAGCGATTTTCGTGCATGTACGTCAAACCGTATCGTGGGGCTTGAGGCACAAAGTTTTCCGGGGGGCGCTGTTCAGCCATTTTGCCACGCCCATTAATGCAAACCATGAAATATCAAATTTATCGCCAGGCCCTGCTTGCATGCCAAATTTGGTGCCTTTTGGGGAACTATCAAATATGGACCAATCAGATGAAGGGGGGGCACGCTTGTTGGCGTCTAGCGTCGCCACGGTAACACTTTTGAAAGAGAAAAGTAATGCGCGTAGTCGCAGGATAGAGACGCACATTTTGATGTATAACACATCTGGGTTCATGTTACGGTTCGGGCCGTATTAATTCTCGAAGGAATGGCATATATTGCTCCAAAATTACGTGATTCATTCAGAATGTTCAAAATGGCCGACTTCCTGTTCGGTTTCGACCATAGTGCCAAGAGACTTTTCTGTAAGTTGCAACATGATACAGGTGTGTACCGACTTTCGTTCATGTACGTCAAACCGTATTATGGGGCTTGAGGCGCAAAGTTTTTTCTGTCTGAACCAATCAGATGAAGGGTGGGCGCGCTTTTTGGCGTCTAGCGTCGCCACGGTAACGCTTTTGAGAGAGAAAAGTAATGCGTGGTGTCGGAGGATGGAGACGCACATTTTGATGTATAACACACCTGGGTGCTCGTTACGGTTCGGGCCGTATTAACTGCCGAAGGAATGGCATAAATTTCGCCAAAATGACACGACTAATTCAAAATGGCCGACATCCTGTTCGGTTTCGGGCATGACGCCAAGAGACTTTTCTTTAAGTTACGTCATGATACAGGCGTGTACCGATTTTCGTGCATGTACGTCAAACCGTATCGTGGGGCTTGAGGCACAAAGTTTTCAAGGGGGCGCTGTTGAGCCATTTTGCCACGCCCATTAATGCAAACCATTAAATATAAAATTTTTCGCCAGGCCTGGCTTGGATGCAAAATTTGGTGACTTTTTGGGCACGTTTAGGGGGGCAAAAAGGCCCTCCTTTCGTCAGAAAAATAATAAGAATAATAATAAAAAAAATACAAATAATTCCTACAGATACAATAGGGCCTTCGCACTGAAGGTGCTCGGGCCCTAATTAAAGCTGCAAGCAGCGATGAACGGGCCCTCGCACTCACGGCCACCGCCCCCCATAAGCATATCAGAAATGACACCACCCACGACTCTCTATGTCAAACCATTCAAAAGATATAGCAGAAAAAAGGGACAACCAATCAGAAGAAGGGGCGGGGCTAATTCAGGCTAAAGAAGCTCAAGGACTCAATACAGAATCTGATGATACCACCCACGACTCTCTATGTCAAACCATTCAAAAGTTATAGCAGAAAATCGGGACAACCAATCCGAAGAAGGGGCGGGGCTAATTCAGGCCAATGAAGGTCAAGGACTCCATAAAGAATCTGATGATACCACCCACGACTCTCTATGTCAAACCATTCAAAAGTTATAGCAGAAAATCGGGACAACCAATCCGAAGAAGGGGCGGGGCTAATTTGCACCAATTATGGTTAAGGACTCAATACCGAGTCCCATGACACCACCCACGACTCTTTATGTCAAACCTTTCAAAAGTTATGGCAGAGAAAAGTATTCTAGGGGGCTCTGTTGAGCCGTTAGGCCACGCCCATTAATGCAAACCATGAAATATCAAATTTATCCCCAAGTCTGGCTTGCATGCAAAATTTGTTGACTTTTGGAGAACTATCAAATATGGACCAATCAGATGAAGGGGGGCACGCTTTTTGGCGTCTAGCGTCGCCACGGTAACACTTTTGAAAGAGAAAAGTAATGCGCGTAGTCGCAAGATGAAGACGCACATTTTGATGTATAACACACCTGGGTGCACGTTACGGTTCGGGCCGTATTAATTGCCGAAAGAATGGCATAAATTGCACCAAAATTACACAATTAATTCAAAATGGCCGACTTCCTGTTCGGTTTTGGCCGTGGCGCCAAGAGACTTTTCTTTAAGTTGCGACATGATACAGGTGTGTACCGATTTTCGTGCATGTACGTCAAACCGTATTGTGGGGCTTGAGGCACAAAGTTTTCCGGGGGGCGCTGTTGAGCCGTTAGGCCACGCCCATTAATACAAACCATGAAATATCAAATTTATTGCCAGGCCTGGCTTGCATGCAAAATTTGGTGACTTTTGGGGAACTATCAAATATGGACCAATCAGATGAAGGGGGGGGTGCGCTTTTTGGCGTCTAGTGTCGCCACGGTAACACTTTTGAAAAAGAAAAGTAATGCGTGTAGTCGCAGGATGGAGACGCACATTTTGATGTATAACACACCTGGGTGCACGTTACGGTTCGGGCCGTATTAATTCTCGAAGGAATGGCTCATATTGCTCCAAAATTACGCAATTAATTCAGAATGTTCAAAATGGCCGACTTCCTGTTCGGTTTCGGCCATGGCGCCAAGAGACTTTTCTTTAAGTAAAGACATGATAAAGAAGTGTACCGATTTTCGTTCATGTACGTCAAACCGTATTATGGGGCTTGAGGCGCAAAGTTTTTTCTGTCTGAACCAACCAGATGAAGGGTGGGCGCGCTTTTTGGCGTCTAGCGTCGCCACGGTAACGCTTTTGAAAGAGAAAAGTAATGCGTGTTGTCGCAGGATGGAGACGCACGTTTTGATGTATAACACACTTGGGGGCACGTTACGGTTCGGGCCGTATTAACTGCCGAAGGAATGGCATAAATTGCGCCAAAGTGACACGATTAATTCAAAATGGCTGACTTCCTGTTCGGTTTCAGCCATGTCGCCAAGAGACTTTTCTTTAAGTTGTGTACTTATACAGGTGTGTAGCGATTTCCGTGCATGTACGTCAAACCGTATCGTGGGGCTTGAGGCACAAAGTTTTCAAGGGGGCGCTGTTGAGCCATTTTGCCACGCCCATTAATGTAAACCATTAAATATCAAATTTTTCGCCAGGCCTGACTTGCATGCAAAATTTGGTGACTTTTTGGGCACGTTTAGGGGGGCAAAAAGGCCCTCCTTTCGTCAGAAGAAAGAAAGAAAAAAGAAAAAAGAAAGAAAAATTCCTACAGATACAATAGGGCCTTCGCACTGAAGGTGCTCGGGCCCTAATTAAAGCTGCAAGCAGCGATGAACGGGCCCTCGCACTCACGGCCACCGCCCCCCATAAGCATATCAGAAATGACACGACCCACGACTTCCTATATCAAACCATTCAAAAGTTATAGCAGAAAAAAGGGACAACCAATCACAAGAAGGGGCGGGGCTAATTCAGGCCAATGAAGGTCAAAGACTCCATACAGAATCTGATGACACCACCCACGACTCTCTATGTCAAACCATTCCAAAGTTATAGCAGAAAATCGGGACAACCAATCAGAAGAAGGGGCGGGGCTAATTAAGGCCAACGAAGCTTAAGAACTCATTACAGAGTCCCATGACACCACCCACGACTTCCTATGTCAAACCATTCAAAAGATATAGCAGAAAATCGGGACAACCAATCAGAAGAAGGGGCGGGGCTAATTAAGGCCAACGAAGCTCAAAGACTCCATTCAGAGTCCCATGACACCACCCACAACTTCCTATGTCAAACCATTCAAAAGTTATGGCAGAGAAAAGTATTCTAGGGGGCGCTGTTGAGCCGTTAGGCCACGCCCATTAATGCAAACCATGAAATATCAAATTTATCGCCAAGTCTGTCTTGCATGCAAAATTTGGTGACTTTTGGAGAACTATCAAATATGGACCAATCAGATTTCAAAATGGCCGACTTCCTGTTCGGTTTCGGCCATGGCTCCAAGAGACTTTTCTTTAAGCTGTGCCATGATACAGGTGTGTAGCGATTTTCGTGCATGTACGTCAAACCGTATTGTGGGGCTTGAGGCACAAAGTTTTCCGGGGGGCGCTGTTGAGCCATTTTGCCACGCCCATTAATGCAAACCATGAAATATCACATTTATCGCCAGTCCTGGCTTGCGTGCCAAATTTGGTGCCTTTTGGGGAACTATCAAATATGGACCAATCAGATGAAGGGGGGGTGCGCTTGTTGGCGTCTAGCGTCGCCACGGTAACACTTTTGAAAGAGAAAAGTAATGCGTGTAGTCGCAGGATGGAGACGCACATTTTGATGTATAACACATCTGGGTTCACGATACGGTTCGGGCCGTATTAATTCTCGAAGGAATGGCATATATTGCTCCAAAATTACGCGATTAATTCAGAATGTTCAAAATGGCCGACTTCCTGTTCGGTTTCGGCCGTGGCGCCAAGAGACTTTTCTTTAAGTTGCGACATGATACAGGTGTGTAGCAATTTTCGTTCATGTACGTCAAACCGTATTGAGGGGCTTGAGGCGCAAAGTTTTTTCTGTCTGAACCAATCAGATGAAGGGTGGGCACGCTTTTCGGCGTCTAGCGTCGCCACGGTAACGCTTTTGAAAGAGAAAAGTAATGCGTGGTGTCGGAGGATGGAGACGCACATTTTGATGTATAACACACCTGGGTGCACGTTACGGTTTGGGCCGTATTAACTGCCGAAGGAAGGCATAAATTTCGCCAAAATGACACGATTAATTCAAAATGGCCGACTTCCTGTTCGGTTTCTCGACATGACGCCAAGAGACTTTTCTTTAAGTTGGGCCATGATACAGGTGTGTACCGATTTTCGTGCATGTACGACAAACCGCATTGTGGGGCTTGAGGCACAAAGTTTTCAAGGGGGCGCTGTTGAGCCATTTTGCCACGCCCATTAATGTAAACCATTAAATATCAAATTTTTCGCCAGGCCTGACTTGCATGCAAAATTTGGTGACTTTTTGGGCACGTTTAGGGGGGCAAAAAGGCCTTCCTTTTGTCAGAACAATAAGAAGAAGAAGACTAGAAAATTTCTGGAAATTTTGATATGGGCATGCCCTACCGCCCATTCGTCCCCTCTCGCCGCTTTGGTTTGGGGCTGTAGTGTTTGTGTTCGGGGGGGTTCTATGTCAGTTTGAGGTGTTTTTACGCTTGTATTTCATTCATTCCTGTGCTCCCAATAGTTATTAATGGGGCGCGCTTTTTGGCATCTAGCGTTGCCACGGTAACGCTTTTGACTGAGAATAGTAATGCCCATCGAGGCAAGATGGAGACTCATTTAACGATGTACGCCGTGCATGGGTGCATGTTCCGGTTCAGGCTACGTTAACGGATAGGTTTTATTTTTCACCGTGGTACAAAATCCCATCCGAATGAATGGGGCCTTTTGGCCTGGATTTTGACATAAAATTTTCTTAAATCCCAGCTTCATGAAATTTGAGTATGTTGAAGTCCACAGCGTGCCGAGTCGGGAAACATTTGTATGATGTCTCTACGATAACCTGTTACCTAGCAACAAGCGTCCAAAGTCAAACGGAAATTAAAAAAAAAAAGAAAGGTCAATATCGCAAAAACTTTAAAAATTGGCATAATGAGGTTGTAGGGTCCGTATGTGCCAATCAGGCCGAGTGTTTGAAAGTTTGAACGATGTCTCTACGATAAAGTCCGGCCGAGCAATAAGCGTCTGAATTTTCGCCTTTTTTTTTGCTTTTTGGCATCTAGCGTTGCCACGGTAACACTTTTGACTGAAAAAAGTAATGCACATTAAGGCACGATGGAGACGCATCCAACGATATATGCCATGCATGGGTGCACGTTCCGGTTCGGGCAGCATTAACAGATTGTTTATTCACATGGTCCCCCATACAAATGCATTGGTTTTTGTTGCCATGGTAACAAGCCCCATAGGATAGAATGGGACAATTTGGCTTCAATATCTCAAAAGCTGTAAACGACAGCGTAATGAGACCTCAGTATGTTGTAGTCCACATCAAGCTGAGTCTTTTAACGTTGGAACCAAGTCTCTACGAAACCGCGTTGCCGCGCAACAAGCATCCGAAGTTCCGTTAGCATCAAAATGAACAATGTGGAATATCTCAAAAACCATAATAGCAAGCATGACGAGACTAAAATATGTTGCAGTACAAAGCGTCCCGGGTTTGTCAATGTTGTAATGATGTCTGTACGATAAACCGTTGCCTAGCAACAAGCGTCCAAAATAAAAGTGATTTTTTTTTAAATTGAAAGTTAAATATCGCAAAAACCGTAATAACTAGCATGATGAAGTTTTATGGTCCTTTAGTGACTATCGGACCGAGTGTTTGAAAGTTTGAACGATGTCTCTACGATAAAGTTCGGCCGAGCAATAAGCGTGGGAATTTTCGCCTTTTTTTTTGCTTTTTGGCAACTAGCGTTGCCACGGTAACCCCTATTACGGAGAAAAGTAATGCCCATCGAGGCAAGATGGAGACGCATCCAACGATGTATGGCATGCATGGGTGCACGTTGCGGTTCGGGCCGCATTAACGGACGAAAAAAAGTGCGGAATAAGAATAATAATAACTAGACAAAATTCCCGGGAAATTTTGAAGTGCCACGGACTACTGCCGGATGATCGCGGGGCTCGATACTGATTAATATACTGATTAATATGACATCATCCATGACTCTGTATGTCATACCATTCAAAAGATATTTGACTATAACGTATCAGCCAATCAGAAGAAGGGGCGGGGCTAATTTGCACCAATGAGGGTCAAGGACTCGATACAGATTCCAATGACACCACCCATGACTCTCTATGTCAAACTATTCAAAAGTTATTACAGAAAATATGTAATAGGCTAATAGAACCGCTAACAAGACCGCTAACAGGACCGCTAACGGGATAGCTAACAGAACCGCTAACGGAACCTCTAACAGTATCGCTAACTGAACCGCTAACGGGATCGCTAAAGGGATCGCTAACGGGACCGCTAACGGGACTGCTAACCGAGCCGCTAACGGAATTGCTAACCGAGCCGCTAACAACCGCTAACAGAACCGCTAACGGGACCGCTAATGGGACCGCTAATGGGATCGCTAACGGAACCGCTAACGGGACCGCTAACAGGATCGCTAACGGGATCGCTAACCGAGCCGCTAACGGAATCGCTAACCGAGCCGCTAACAACCGCTAACGGAACCGCTAACGAGACCGCTAATGGGACCGCTAATGGGATCGCTAACGGGATCGCTAACGGGACCGCTAACGGGATCGCTAACGGGATCGCTAACGGGATCGCTAATGGGACCGCTAACCGAGCCGCTAATGGGGTCGCTAACGGGACCGCTAACAACCGCTAACGGAACCGCTAACGGGACCGCTAACAGAACCGCTAACAGAACCGCTAACAGGACCGCTAACGGGATCGCTAACAACCGCTAGCGGAACCGCTAACGGGACCGCTAATGGGATTGCTAACGGGACCGCTAACGGGGTCGCTAACTGGACCGCTAACGGGATCGCTAACGGGACCGCTAACGGGATCGCTAACGGAATCGCTAACTGAACCGCTAACGGGACCGCTAACCGAACCGCTAACGGGATCGCTAACTGAGCCGCTAACGGGATCGCTAACGGGATCGCTAACAACCGCTAACGGGACCGCTAACGGGATTGCTAACGGGACCGCTAAAGGGGTCGCTAACTGGACCGCTAACGGGATCGCTAACTGGACCGCTAACGGGACCGCTAACGGGATCGCTAACAGGACCGCTAACAGAACCGCTAACGGGACCGCTAACACCAATAACACTACCATCCCATAATAAACACCTACCATCCCATAATAACACTAACATCCCATAATAATACTAACATCCTATAAAAACACCTGACATCCCATAATAACACTAACATCCTATAAAAACACCTGCCATCCCATAATAACACTAACATCCTATAAAAACACCTGACATCCCATAATAACACTAACATCCTATAAAAACACCTGACATCCCATAATAACACTAACATCCTATAAAAACACCTGACATCCCATAATAACACTAATATCCTATAAAAACACCTGCCATCCCATAATAACACCTATCGTGTGTGTGTGTGTGTGTGTGTGTGTGTGTGTGTGTGTGTGTGTGTGTGTGTGTGTGTGTGTGTGTGTGTGTGTGTTCATCTAAGGTTAAAAGGTCAGGGTTCAGATTTCTCCATTTTCCAGGTTATACTGTGAATTCTGTACTGAGTGAGTCATGTGACCAGTTCTGGGTCAGTCTAATCAGTTTAGCTGAGCTCTGGTTGCTAGGGGCAACAAGAACCTGATACAGAGGGAGCGGGAATGACTCAGCTGGATTTTCGGTTGTGACAAACCTGAAATCACTCCACTTTGCGCTCAAACCGTAGCTCTTAGCAGAAAAACGAAAACATTTTGAGAAACGGAGAACCTACCAGATTATCTAAATGTTATTTTCATACAGATATTCCTTAAAATGTGTTAGTAACGGCAATTCGAAAACAAAAATGAGATTTTTTTTAAGAAAACTTCATTTAACATGGGAGTCAATGAAGAGAGAGACAGGAACTGGCGTGTCTGTTGGCTCCCCCGTTAAAATTTTGTGCACACCACGCCGGTCAAAGTCACATTTTATGAATCACAAAACCTATGTCTATATTCTGACCAAAAATTATCTGTCTACCTTTTACGGTTTGGCCGTGACCTCGAGTTACAAATAAGAAATCATGTTTTTTTTTCAGTGTAACTACACTCTAGCAAACTGACTCCCGTGCTCTAGATTTGAAAAAAAGTGATTTCCAGTCCTCGCTTGAGGGCTCATATCTTGAAAAGTGTACATTTTAGAAAAAAACAGTTTCGGGTTTGGAGAGAGAAGAGAAGTTTTCCTCCGTTTTGAAGTTTGAATGACGTTTCTACGTGCAAGTATGAGAAAGATAGGTGACTCGGAAAAAAGGTGATTTTTTTTTTTTTTAACCTCCTCCCACCCACAGTGTGAAATGCTGCCCCATACAAATACATGGGAAAATCTCCCCATTAGTTTGGAAATTTGGAAATGTTTTTGCACTTCGTGCAAAAACTATTCGTGCCATCGTTCTGAAAATCCACAGGACTGTAGTTAAATTCAGGGCCTACAACTTTCTAAATCGGTTCAGAATTTTTCGAGTAACGGTGTGCGAGTGGTGAGGCCCCAAACTTCACGCAATGCGTTCCGGATGGGGCAAAAAGCGCACGTTTGTGCACGTTGCGCAAAAACGTGCACGCCAATCGCTAATAAAAGTCATACCCATCGATTCCCGATTAAGGCGCACGTTTCTACGTTTTTACTTTTCGCGTTTTGTCAAAGCTGTGGGACGAGTTACGCGCCGAAGTTTTTACGGAAGAATAAATAAATAAACTAGACAAAATTCCCGGGAAATTTTGAAGTGCCACGGACTACTGCCGGATGATCGCGGGATGCACCCATGAAGGTCAAGGACTCGATACTTGGTCATTTGACACCACCCATGACTCTCTATGTCAAACCATTCAAAAGATATTGGACTATAACGTATCGGCCAATCAGAAGAAGGGGCGTGGCTAATTTGCACCAATGAGGGTCAGGGACTCCATACTTAGTCATTTGACACCACCCATGTCTCTGTATGTCAAACCATTCAAAAGATATTGGACTTTAACGTATCAGCCAATCAGAAGAAGGGGCGTGGCTAATTTGCACCAATGAGGGTCAGGGACTCGATACTTGGTCATTTGACACCACCCATGTCTCTGTATGTCAAACCATTCAAAAGATATTGGACTATAACGTATCGGCCAATCAGAAGAAGGGGCGTGGCTAATTTGCACCAGTGAGGGACTCCATACTTAGTCATTTGACACCACCCATGTCTCTGTATGTCAAACCATTCAAAAGATATTGGACTTTAACGTATCAGCCAATCAGAAGAAGGGGCGGGGCTAATTTGCACCAATGAGGGTCAGGGACTCGATACTTAGTCATTTGACACCACCCATGTCTCTGTATGTCAAACCATTCAAAAGATATTGGACTTTAACGTATCAGCCAATCAGAAGAAGGGGCGTGGCTAATTTGCACCAATGAGGGTCAGGGACTCGATACTTAGTCATTTGACACCACCCATGTCTCTGTATGTCAAACCATTCAAAAGATATTGGACTTTAACGTATCAGCCAATCAGAAGAAGGGGCGGGGCTAATTTGCACCAATGAGTGTCAGGGGCTCAATACTTAGTCATTTGATACCACCCGTGAGTC
Source organism: Cololabis saira (assembly GCF_033807715.1). Taxonomy (NCBI): domain Eukaryota; kingdom Metazoa; phylum Chordata; class Actinopteri; order Beloniformes; family Belonidae; genus Cololabis; species Cololabis saira. The sequence goes on along the minus strand of NC_084600.1, from coordinate 5,552,698 downwards.
TCTATGTCAAACCATTCAAAAGATATTGGACTATAACGTATCGGCCAATCACAAGAAGGGGCGGGGCTAATATGTATATATAATATACAAATGTAAATATTTATATGTATAATAATAATAATATACATATATATCCCATGAACCTGTCCCCAGCAGGACTGGGGATCATGTAAGGTCAAAAGGTCAGGGTTCAGATTCCTCCATTATCCAAGGTAAAGTATTATGAAGTCTGCATTGAGTGGGTCATGTGACTAGTTCTGGGTCACATGACCCGGAAGTATGGTAGTGTATATTGTATTGGAATGACTCAGCTAGTTCTTCGGATTTGACAAGCCTCAAATAACTTCACCTTGTAATCAAACTGTAGCTCCTAGCAGAAAAACAAAGACATCGTGAGAGAGACAGAACCCGGAAGATTCTGACAATCTTAATTTTATTCAGATATTCCTTAAAATGTGTTAGTAACGGCAATTCGAAAACAAAAATGAGATTTTTTTGAAGAAAACTTATTTTAACATTAGAGTCAATGGAGACAGAGGCAGGATTTGGCGTGACTCTTGGCTCCCCCGTTCAAATTTTGTGCACACCACGCCTGTCAAAGTCACATTATTTGAATCTCAACATCTATGTCTACATTCTGACCAAAGATTATCTTTCTAGCTTTTACGGTTCGGCCGTGAGCTCAAGTTACAAATAAAAATTATGGTCATTTTTTCAAAGTCTCTTGCACTCTGATCAATTAGAACCGCACTGAAGATTTGACAAAAAAGTGATTTCCAGTCCTCGCTTGAGGGCTCATATCTTGAAAAGTGTACATTTTAGGAAAAAACAGTCTGGGGTTTAGAGGGAGAAGAGAAGTTTTCCTCCGTTTTGAAGTTTGAATGACGTTTCTACGTGCAAGTATGAGAAAGATAGGTGACTCAGAAAAAAGGTGATTTTTTTTTTTTTAACCTCATCCCACACACAGTGTGAAATGCTGCCCCATACAAATACATGGTCCCCATTAGTTTGGAAATTTGGAAATGTTTTTGCACTTCGTGCAAAAACTATTCGTGCCATCGTTCTGAAAATCCACAGGACTGTAGTTAAATTCAGGGCCTACAACTTTCTAAATCGGTTCATAATTTTTCGAGTAACTGTGTGCGAGTGGTGAGGCCCCAAAGTTGACGCAATGCGTTCCGGATGGGGCAAAAAGTGCACGTTTGTGCACGTTGCGCAAAAACGTGCACGCCAATTGCTAATAAAAGTCATACCAATCGATTCCCGATTAAGGCGCACGTTTCTACGTTTTTACTTTTTAAGTTTTCTCAAAGCTGCGCAACTAGTTACGCGCCGAAGTTTATACGGAAGAATATGGAATAATAATAAATAAGCCTGAGCAATAGTATTAGTGCCTCGTGCTGCGCACGAGGCACTCCTCCTCCATTGAGCTTGCGCATCTCAATGGAGGAGGCGTGCCACGTGGCGCAGCCGTGGCACTAATAAATAATAAGCCTGAGCAATAGTATGAGTGCCTCGTGCTGCGCACGAGGCACTCCTCCTCCATTGAGCTTGCGCATCTCAATGGAGGAGGAGTGCCACGTGGCGCAGCCGTGGCACTAATAAATAAGCCTGAGCAATAGTATGAGTGCCTCGTGCTGCGCACGAGGCACTCCTCCTCCATTGAGCTTGCGCATCTCAATGGAGGAGGAGTGCCACGTGGCGCAGCCGTGGCACTAATAAGCCTGAGCAATAGTAAGAGTGCCTCGTGCTGCGCACGAGGCACTCCTCCTCCATTGCGAAGCTCAATGGAGGAGGAGTGCCACGTGGCGCAGCCGTGGCACTAATAAATAAGCCTGAGCAATAGTATGAGTGCCTCGTGCTGCGCACGAGGCACTCCTCCTCCATTGAGCTTGCGCATCTCAATGGAGGAGGAGTGCCACGTGGCGCAGCCGTGGCACTAATAAGCCTGAGCAATAGTAAGAGTGCCTCGTGCTGCGCACGAGGCACTCCTCCTCCATTGCGAAGCTCAATGGAGGAGGAGTGCCACGTGGCGCAGCCGTGGCACTAACTAGACAAAATTCCCGGGAAATTTTGAAGTGCCACGGACTACTGCCGGATGATCGCGGGATGCAACCATGAAGGTCAAGGACTCGATACTTGGTCATTTGACACCACCCATGACTCTCTATGTCAAACCATTCAAAAGATATTGGACTATAACGTATCGGCCAATCAGAAGAAGGGGCGGGGCTAATTTGCACCAATGAGGGTCAGGGACTCGATACTTAGTCATTTGATACCACCCGTGAGTCTCTATGTCAAACCATTCAAAAGATATTGGACTATAACGTATCGGCCAATCAGAAGAAGGGGCGTGGCTAATTTGCACCAATGAGGGTCAGGGACTCGATACTTAGTCATTTGACACCACCCATGTTTCTGTATGTCAAACCATTCAAAAGATATTGGACTATAACGTATCGGCCAATCAGAAGAAGGGGCGGGGCTAATTTGCACCAATGAAGGTCAGGGACTCGATAATTAGTCATTTGACACCACCCATTACTCTGTATGTCAAACCATTCAAAAGATATTCGACTATAACATATCGGCCAATCAGAAGAAGGGGCGGGGCTAATTTGTATATATAATATACAAATGTAAATATTTATATGTATAATAATAATAATATACATATATATCCAATGAACCTGTTCCCAGCAGGACTGGGGATCATGTAAGGTCAAAAGGTCAGGGTTCAGATTCCTCCATTTTCCAGGTTATATTACATGAAGTCTGTAATGACTGTGTCATGTGACCAGGTCTGGGTCAGTCTAATCAGCACAGCTGTGCTCTGGTTGTTAGGGGCAACAAGAAGCTGATACAGAGGGAGCGGGAATGACAGCTAGATTTTCGGTTGTGACAAACCTCAAATCACTCCACTTTGCGGTCAAACCGTAGCTCTTAGCAGAAATATGAAAACATCGTGAGAGACGGAGAACCCAGAACATTCTGTCAATCTTATTTTCATTCAGATATTCCTTAAAATGTGTTAGTAACGGCAATTCGAAAACAAAAATGAGATTTTTTTTAAGAAAATGTTTTTTAACATGGGAGTCAATGAACAGCGAGACAGGAATTGGCGCGTCTGTTGGGCCCCCCGTTAAAATTTTGTGCACACCACGCCTGTCAAAGTCACATTTTATAAATCACAACACCTATGTCTATATTCTGACCAAAAATTATCTGTCTACCTTTTACGGTTTGGCCGTGACCTCGAGTTACAAATAAGAAATCATGTTTTTTTTTTCAGTGTAACTACACTCTAGCAAACTGACTCCCGTGCTCTAGATTTGAAAAAAAGTGATTTCCAGTCCTCGCTTGAGGGCTCATATCTTGAAAAGTGTACATTTTAGGAAAAAACAGTCCGGGGTTTGGAGAGAGAAGAGAAGTTTTCCTCCGTTTTGATGTTTGAATGACGTTTCTACGTGCAAGTATGAGAAAGATACGTGACTCGGAAAAAAGGTGAATTTTGTCTTTTTTTCTCAACATTTTCCCATCCGCTTATAATGGCGCCATTGAAATGCATGGGAAAATCTTCCCCATTAGTTTGGAAATTTGGAAATGTTTTTGCACTTCGTGCAAAAACTATTCGTGCCATCGTTCTGAAAATCCACAGGACTGTAGTTAAATTCAGGGCCTACAACTTTCTAAATCGGTTCAGAATTTTTCGAGTAACGGTGTGCGAGTGGTGAGGCCCCAAAGTTCACGCAATGCGTTCCGGATGGGGCAAAAAGCGCACGTTTGTGCACGTTGCGCAAAAACGTGCACGCCAATCGCTAATAAAAGTCATACCCATCGATTCCCGATTAAGGCGCACGTTTCTACGTTTTTACTTTTCGCGTTTTCTCAAAGCTGTAGGAGGAGTAGCCGGACAAAGTTTTTACGGAAGAATATATAATAACTAGACAAAATTCCCGGGAAATTTTGAAGTGCCACGGACTACTGCCGGATGATCGCGGGGCTTATTTGCACCCATGAAGGTCAAGGACTCGATACAGATTCCAATGACACCACCCATGACTCTCTATGTCAAACCATTCAAAAGTTATTACAGAAAATATAGAACCGCTAACGGGATCGCTAACGGGATCGCTAACGGGATCACTAACGGGACCGCTAACGGGACCGCTAACCGAGCCGCTAACGGGATCGCTAACCGAGCCGCTAACAACCGCTAACGGAACCGCTAACGGGACCGCTAACGGGACCGCTAACGGAACCGCTAACGGGACCGCTAACGGGATCGCTAACGGGACCGCTAACGGGATCGCTAACGGGATCGCTAACGGGATCGCTAACAGGACCGCTAACCGAGCCGCTAATGGGATCGCTAACGGGACCGCTAACAACCGCTAACAGAACCGCTAACGGGACCGCTAACAGAACCGCTAACAGAACCGCTAACGGGATCGCTAACAACCGCTAGCGGAACCGCTAACGGGACCGCTAATGGGATTGCTAACGGGACCGCTAACGGGGTCGCTAACTGGACCGCTAACGGGATCGCTAACTGGACTGCTAACGGTACCGCTAACGGGATCGCTAACGGAATCGCTAACTGAACCGCTAACGGGACCGCTAACCGAGCCGCTAACGGGATTGCTAACCGAGCCGCTAATGGGATCGCTAACGGGACCGCTAACAACCGCTAACGGAACCGCTAACAGGACCGCTAACAGAACCGCTAACAGAACCGCTAGCGGAACCGCTAGCGGAACCGCTAACGGGGTCGCTAACTGGACCGCTAACGGGATCGCTAACTGGACCGCTAACGGGCCCGCTAACGGGATCGCTAACGGAATCGCTAACTGAACCGCTAACGGGACCGCTAACGGGATCGCTAACAACCGCTAGCGGAACCGCTAACGGGACCGCTAACGGGGTCGCTAACTGGACCGCTAACGGGATCGCTAACTGGACCGCTAACGGGACCACTAACGGGACCGCTAACGGGATCGCTAACGGAATCGCTAACTGAACCGCTAACGGGACCGCTAACCGAGCCGCTAACGGGATCGCTAACCAAGCCGCTAACGGGATCGCTAACGGGATCGCTAACAACCGCTAACGGGACCGCTAACGGGATTGCTAACGGGACCGCTAACGGGGTCGCTAACTGGACCGCTAACGGGATCGCTAACTGGACCGCTAACGGGACCGCTAACGGGATCGCTAACAGGACCGCTAACAGAACCGCTAACGGGACCGCTAACACCAATAACACTACCATCCCATAATAAACACCTACCATCCCATAATAACACTAACATCCCATAATAACACTAACATCCTATAAAAACACCTGCCATCCCATAATAACACTAACATCCTATAAAAACACCTGACATCCCATAATAACACTAACATCCTATAAAAACACCTGTCATCCCATAATAACACTAACATCCTATAAAAACACCTGACATCCCATAATAACACTAACATCCTATAAAAACACCTGACATCCCATAATAACACCTATCGTGTGTGTGTGTGTGTGTGTGTGTGTGTGTGTGTGTGTGTGTGTGTGTGTGTGTGTGTGTGTGTGTGTGTGTGTGTGTGTGTGTTCATCTAAGGTTAAAAGGTCAGGGTTCAGATTTCTCCATTTTCCAGGTTATACTATGAAGTCTGTACTGAGTGAGTCATGTGACCAGTTCTGGGTCAGTCTAATCAGTCAACAGCTGAGCTCTGGTTGCTAGGGGCAACAAGAACCTGATACAGAGGGAGCGGGAATGACTCAGCTGGATTTTTGGTTGTGACAAACCTGAAATCACTCCACTTTGTGCTCAAACCGTAGCTCTTAGCAGAAAAACGAAAACATTTTGAGAAACAGAGAACCTACCAGATTATCTAAATGTTATTTTCATACAGATATTCCTTAAAATGTGTTAGTAACGGCAATTCGAAAACAAAAATGAGATTTTTTTTAAGAAAACTTCATTTAACATGGGAGTCAATGAAGAGAGAGACAGGAACTGGCGTGTCTGTTGGCTCCCCCGTTAAAATTTTGTGCACACCACGCCTGTCAAAGTCACATTTTATAAATCACAACACCTATGTCTATATTCTGACCAAAAATTATCTGTCTACCTTTTACGGTTTGGCCGTGACCTCGAGTTACAAATAAGAAATCATGTTTTTTTTTCAGTGTAACTACACTCTAGCAAACTGACTCCCGTGCTCTAGATTTGAAAAAAAGTGATTTCCAGTCCTCGCTTGAGGGCTCATATCTTGAAAAGTGTACATTTTAGGAAAAAACAGTTTCGGGTTTGGAGAGAGAAGAGAAGTTTTCCTCCGTTTTGAAGTTTGAATGACGTTTCTACGTGCAAGTATGAGAAAGATACGTGACTCAGAAAAAAGGTGAATTTTGTCTTTTTTCTCGACATTTTCCCATCCGCTTTGAATGGCGCCATAGGAATACATAGGGAAAATGAGCTCCCCATTAGTTTGGAAATTTGGAAATGTTTTTGCACTTCGTGCAAAAACTATTCGTGCCATCGTTCTGAAAATCCACAGGACTGTAGTTAAATTCAGGGCCTACAACTTTCTAAATCGGTTCATAATTTTTCGAGTAACGGTGTGCGAGTGGTGAGGCCCCAAAGTTCACGCAATGCGTTCCGGATGGGGCAAAAAGCGCACGTTTGTGCACGTTGCGCAAAAACGTGCACGCCAATCGCTAATAAAAGTCATACCCATCGATTCCCGATTAAGGCGCACGTTTCTACGTTTTTACTTTTCGCGTTTTCTCAAAGCTGTAGGAGGAGTAGCCGGACAAAGTTTTTACGGAAGAATATATAATAAATAATAAATAAGCCTGAGCAATAGTATGAGTGCCTCGTGCTGCGCACGAGGCACTCCTCCTCCATTGAGCTTGCGCAGCTCAATGGAGGAGGCGTGCCACGTGGCGCAGCCGTGGCACTAACTAGACCAAAATTCCCGGGAAATTTTGAAGTGCCACGGACTACTGCCGGATGATCGCGGGATGCACCCATGAAGGTCAAGGACTCGATACTTAGTCATTTGACACCACCCATGACTCTCTATGTCAAACCATTCAAAAGATATTGGACTATAACGTATCGGCCAATCAGAAGAAGGGGCGGGGCTAATTTGAACCAATGAGGGTCAGGGACTCGATACTTAGTCATTTGACACCACCCATGTCTCTGTATGTCAAACCATTCAAAAGATATTGGACTTTAACGTATCAGCCAATCAGAAGAAGGGGCGTGGCTAATTTGCACCAATGAGGGTCAGGGACTCGATACTTGGTCATTTGACACCACCCATGTCTCTGTATGTCAAACCATTCAAAAGATATTGGACTATAACGTATCGGCCAATCAGAAGAAGGGGCGTGGCTAATTTGCACCAATGAGGGTCAGGGACTCCATACTTAGTCATTTGACACCACCCATGTCTCTGTATGTCAAACCATTCAAAAGATATTGGACTTTAACGTATCAGCCAATCAGAAGAAGGGGCGGGGCTAATTTGCACCAATGAGGGTCAGGGACTCCATACTTAGTCATTTGACACCACCCATGTCTCTGTATGTCAAACCATTCAAAAGATATTGGACTTTAACGTATCAGCCAATCAGAAGAAGGGGCGGGGCTAATTTGCACCAATGAGGGTCAGGGACTCGATACTTAGTCATTTGACACCACCCATGTCTCTGTATGTCAAACCATTCAAAAGATATTGGACTATAACGTATCGGCCAATCAGAAGAAGGGGCGTGGCTAATTTGCACCAATGAGGGTCAGGGACTCGATACTTAGTCATTTGACACCACCCATGTCTCTGTATGTCAAACCATTCAAAAGATATTGGACTTTAACGTATCAGCCAATCAGAAGAAGGGGCGGGGCTAATTTGCACCAATGAGGGTCAGGGGCTCGATACTTAGTCATTTGATACCACCCGTGAGTCTCTATGTGAAACCATTCAAAAGATATTGGACTAATCAGAAGAAGGGGCGGGGCTAATATGTATATATAATATACAAATGTAAATATTTATATGTATAATAATAATAATAATATACATATATATCCCATGAACCTGTCCCCAGCAGGACTGGGGATCATGTAAGGTCAAAAGGTCAGGGTTCAGATTCCTCCATTATCCAAGGTAAAGTATTATGAAGTCTGCATTGAGTGGGTCATGTGACTAGTTCTGGGTCACATGACCCGGAAGTATGGTAGTGTATATTGTATTGGAATGACTCAGCTAGTTTTTGGGATTTGACAAGCCTCAAATAACTTCACCTTGTAATCAAACTGTAGCTCCTAGCAGAAAAACAAAGACATCGTGAGAGAGACAGAACCCGGAAGATTCTGACAATCTTAATTTTATTCAGATATTCCTTAAAATGTGTTAGTAACGGCAATTCGAAAACAAAAATGAGATTTTTTTGAAGAAATTTTTTTTTAACATTGCAGTGAATGGAGAGAGAGACAGGAATTGGCATGGCTCTTAGTCTCCCCGTTTAAATTTTGTGCACACCACGCCTGTCAAAGTCACATTTTAAGAATACCAAAATGTATGTCTACATTCTGACCAAAAATTATCTGTCCAGCTTTTACGGTTCGGCCGTGAGGTCGAGTTACAAATAAAAATTATGGTCATTTTTTCAGGGTTCTGATCAATTAAAACCTCCACTCTAGATTTGAAAAAGGGGGTTTTTTAGTCCTCGCTTGAGGGCTCATATCTTGAAAAGTGTACATTTTAGGAAAAAACAGTCCGGGGTTTAGAGAGAGAAGAAAAGTTTTCCTCCGTTTTGAAGTTTGAATGACGTTTCTACGTGCAAGTATGAGAAAGATACGTGACTCAGAAAAAAGGTGATTTTTTTTTTTTTTTAACCTTCACCGGACATTTCACACCCACAGTGTGAAATGCTGCCCCATACAAATACATGGGAAAATCTTCCCCATTAGTTTGGAAATTTGGAAATGTTTTTGCACTTCGCGCAAAAACTATTCGTGCCATCGTTCTGAAAATCCACAAGACTGTAGTTAAATTCAGGGCCTACAACTTTCTAAATCGGTTCAGAATTTTTCGAGTAACGGTGTGCGAGTGGTGAGGCCCCAAAGTTCACGCAATGCGTTCCGGATGGGGCAAAAAGCGCACGTTTGTGCACGTTGCGCAAAAACGTGCACGCCAATCGCTAATAAAAGTCATTCCCATGAAGTCCCGATTAAGTCGCACGTTTCTACGTTTTTACTTTTTGAGTTTTCTCAAAGCTGCGCAACTAGTTACGCGCCGAAGTTTATACGGAAGAATATATAATAACTAGACAAAATTCCCGGGAAATTTTGAAGTGCCACGGACTACTGCCGGATGATCGCGGGGCTTATTTGCACCCATGAAGGTCAAGGACTCGATACAGATTCCAATGACACCACCCATGACTCTCTATGTCAAACCATTCAAAAGTTATTACAGAAAATATAGAACCGCTAACTGAACCGCTAACGGGACCGCTAACGGGACCGCTAACCGAGCCGCTAACGGGATCGCTAACCGAGCCGCTAACAACCGCTAACGGAACCGCTAACGGGACCGCTAACGGAACCGCTAACGGGACCGCTAACGGGACCGCTAACGGGACCGCTAACGGGATCGCTAACCGGATCGCTAACGGGATCGCTAACGGGACCGCTAACCGAGCCGCTAATGGGATCGCTAACGGGACCGCTAACAACCGCTAACAGAACCGCTAACGGGACCGCTAACAGAACCGCTAACAGAACCGCTAACGGGATCGCTAACAACCGCTAGCGGAACCGCTAACGGAATCGCTAACTGAACCGCTAACGGGACCGCTAACCGAGCCGCTAACGGGATTGCTAACCGAGCCGCTAATGGGATCGCTAATGGGACCGCTAACAACCGCTAACGGAACCGCTAACAGGACCGCTAACAGAACCGCTAACAGAACCGCTAACGGGACCGCTAACGGGATCGCTAACAACCGCTAGCGGAACCGCTAACGGGACCGCTAACAGGGTCGCTAACTGGACCGCTAACGGGATCGCTAACTGGACCGCTAACGGGACCGCTAACGGGATCGCTAACGGAATCGCTAACTGAACCGCTAACGGGACCGCTAATGGGATCGCTAACAACCGCTAGCGGAACCGCTAACGGGACCGCTAACGGGGTCGCTAACTGGACCGCTAACGGGATCGCTAACTGGACCGCTAACGGGACCGCTAACGGGACCGCTAACGGGATCGCTAACGGAATCGCTAACTGAACCGCTAACGGGACCGCTAACCGAGCCGCTAACGGGATCGCTAACCAAGCCGCTAACGTGATCGCTAACGGGATCGCTAACAACCGCTAACGGGACCGCTAACGGGATTGCTAACGGGACCGCTAACGGGGTCGCTAACTGGACCGCTAACGGGGTCGCTAACTGGACCGCTAACGGGATCGCTAACTGGACCGCTAACGGGACCGCTAACGGGACCGCTAACGGGATCGCTAACGGAATCGCTAACTGAACCGCTAACGGGACCGCTAACCGAGCCGCTAACGGGATCGCTAACCAAGCCGCTAACGTGATCGCTAACGGGATCGCTAACAACCGCTAACGGGACCGCTAACGGGATTGCTAACGGGACCGCTAACGGGGTCGCTAACTGGACCGCTAACGGGATCGCTAACTGGACCGCTAACGGGACCGCTAACGGGATCGCTAACAGGACCGCTAACAGAACCGCTAACGGGACCGCTAACACCAATAACACTACCATCCCATAATAAACACCTACCATCCCATAATAACACTAACATCCTATAAAAACACCTGCCATCCCATAATAACACTAACATCCTATAAAAACACCTGCCATCCCATAATAACACTAACATCCTATAAAAACACCTGACATCCCATAATAACACTAACATCCTATAAAAACACCTGTCATCCCATAATAACACTAACATCCTATAAAAACACCTGACATCCCATAATAACACTAACATCCTATAAAAACACCTGACATCCCATAATAACACCTATCGTGTGTGTGTGTGTGTGTGTGTGTGTGTGTGTGTGTGTGTGTGTGTGTGTGTGTGTGTTCATCTAAGGTTAAAAGGTCAGGGTTCAGATTTCTCCATTTTCCAGGTTATACTATGAAGTCTGTACTGAGTGAGTCATGTGACCAGTTCTGGGTCAGTCTAATCAGTCAACAGCTGAGCTCTGGTTGCTAGGGGCAACAAGAACCTGATACAGAGGGAGCGGGAATGACTCAGCTGGATTTTTGGTTGTGACAAACCTGAAATCACTCCACTTTGCGCTCAAACCGTAGCTCTTAGCAGAAAAACGAAAACATTTTGAGAAACAGAGAACCTACCAGATTATCTAAATGTTATTTTCATACAGATATTCCTTAAAATGTGTTAGTAACGGCAATTCGAAAACAAAAATGAGATTTTTTTTAAGAAAACTTCATTTAACATGGGAGTCAATGAAGAGAGAGACAGGAACTGGCGTGTCTGTTGGCTCCCCCGTTAAAATTTTGTGCACACCACGCCTGTCAAAGTCACATTTTATAAATCACAACACCTATGTCTATATTCTGACCAAAAATTATCTGTCTACCTTTTACGGTTTGGCCGTGACCTCGAGTTACAAATAAGAAATCATGTTTTTTTTTCAGTGTAACTACACTCTAGCAAACTGACTCCCGTGCTCTAGATTTGAAAAAAAGTGATTTCCAGTCCTCGCTTGAGGGCTCATATCTTGAAAAGTGTACATTTTAGGAAAAAACTGTTTCGGGTTTGGAGAGAGAAGAGAAGTTTTCCTCCGTTTTGAAGTTTGAATGACGTTTCTACGTGCAAGTATGAGAAAGATACGTGACTCAGAAAAAAGGTGAATTTTGTCTTTTTTCTCGACATTTTCCCATCCGCTTTGAATGGCGCCATAGGAATACATAGGGAAAATGAGCTCCCCATTAGTTTGGAAATTTGGAAATGTTTTTGCACTTCGTGCAAAAACTATTCGTGCCATCGTTCTGAAAATCCACAGGACTGTAGTTAAATTCAGGGCCTACAACTTTCTAAATCGGTTCATAATTTTTCGAGTAACGGTGTGCGAGTGGTGAGGCCCCAAAGTTCACGCAATGCGTTCCGGATGGGGCAAAAAGCGCACGTTTGTGCACGTTGCGCAAAAACGTGCACGCCAATCGCTAATAAAAGTCATACCCATCGATTCCCGATTAAGGCGCACGTTTCTACGTTTTTACTTTTCGCGTTTTCTCAAAGCTGTAGGAGGAGTAGCCGGACAAAGTTTTTACGGAAGAATATATAATAAATAATAAATAAGCCTGAGCAATAGTATGAGTGCCTCGTGCTGCGCACGAGGCACTCCTCCTCCATTGAGCTTGCGCAGCTCAATGGAGGAGGCGTGCCACGTGGCGCAGCCGTGGCACTAACTAGACAAAATTCCCGGGAAATTTTGAAGTGCCACGGACTACTGCCGGATGATCGCGGGGCTTATTTGCACCCATGAAGGTCAAGGACTCGATACAGATTCCAATGACACCACCCATGACTCTCTATGTCAAACCATTCAAAAGTTATTACAGAAAATATAGAACCGCTAACTGAACCGCTAACGGGATCGCTAACGGGATCGCTAACGGGACCGCTAACGGGACCGCTAACCGAGCCGCTAACGGGATCGCTAACCGAGCCGCTAACAACCGCTAACGGAACCGCTAACGGGGCCGCTAACGGGACCGCTAACGGGATCGCTAACGGGACCGCTAACGGGATCGCTAACGGGATCGCTAATGGGACCGCTAACCGAGCCGCTAATGGGATCGCTAACGGGACCGCTAACAACCGCTAACAGAACCGCTAACAGAACCGCTAACGGGATCGCTAACAACCGCTAGCGGAACCGCTAACGGGACCGCTAATGGGATTGCTAACGGGACCGCTAACGGGGTCGCTAACTGGACCGCTAACGGGATCGCTAACTGGACTGCTAACGGTACCGCTAACGGGATCGCTAACGGAATCGCTAACTGAACCGCTAACGGGACCGCTAACCGAGCCGCTAACGGGATTGCTAACCGAGCCGCTAATGGGATCGCTAACGGGACCGCTAACAACCGCTAACGGAACCGCTAACAGGACCGCTAACAGAACCGCTAACAGAACCGCTAACGGGACCGCTAACGGGATCGCTAACAACCGCTAGCGGAACCGCTAACGGGACCGCTAACGGGGTCGCTAACTGGACCGCTAACGGGATCGCTAACTGGACCGCTAACGGGATCGCTAACGGAATCGCTAACTGAACCGCTAACGGGACCGCTAACGGGATCGCTAACAACCGCTAGCGGAACCGCTAACGGGACCGCTAACGGGGTCGCTAACTGGACCGCTAACGGGATCGCTAACTGGACCGCTAACGGGACCGCTAACGGGACCGCTAACGGGATCGCTAACGGAATCGCTAACTGAACCGCTAACGGGACCGCTAACCGAGCCGCTAACGGGATCGCTAACCAAGCCGCTAACGGGATCGCTAACGGGATCGCTAACAACCGCTAACGGGACCGCTAACGGGATTGCTAACGGGACCGCTAACGGGGTCGCTAACTGGACCGCTAACGGGATCGCTAACTGGACCGCTAACGGGACCGCTAACGGGATCGCTAACAGGACCGCTAACAGAACCGCTAACGGGACCGCTAACACCAATAACACTACCATCCCATAATAAACACCTACCATCCCATAATAACACTAACATCCCATAATAACACTAACATCCTATAAAAACACCTGCCATCCCATAATAACACTAACATCCTATAAAAACACCTGCCATCCCATAATAACACTAACATCCTATAAAAACACCTGACATCCCATAATAACACTAACATCCTATAAAAACACCTGACATCCTATAATAACACTAACATCCTATAAAAACACCTGACATCCCATAATAACACCTATCGTGTGTGTGTGTGTGTGTGTGTGTGTGTGTGTGTGTGTGTGTGTGTGTGTGTGTGTGTGTGTGTGTGTGTGTGTGTGTGTGTTCATCTAAGGTTAAAAGGTCAGGGTTCAGATTTCTCCATTTTCCAGGTTATACTATGAATTCTGTACTGAGTGAGTCATGTGACCAGTTCTGGGTCAGTCTATTCAGTCAACAGCTGAGCTCTGGTTGCTAGGGGCAACAAGAACCTGATACAGAGGGAGCGGGAATGACTCAGCTGGATTTTTGGTTGTGACAAACCTGAAATCACTCCACTTTGCGCTCAAACCGTAGCTCTTAGCAGAAAAACGAAAACATTTTGAGAAACAGAGAACCTACCAGATTATCTAAATGTTATTTTCATACAGATATTCCTTAAAATGTGTTAGTAACGGCAATTCGAAAACAAAAATGAGATTTTTTTTAAGAAAACTTCATTTAACATGGGAGTCAATGAAGAGAGAGACAGGAACTGGCGTGTCTGTTGGCTCCCCCGTTAAAATTTTGTGCACACCACGCCTGTCAAAGTCACATTTTATAAATCACAACACCTATGTCTATATTCTGACCAAAAATTATCTGTCTACCTTTTACGGTTTGGCCGTGACCTCGAGTTACAAATAAGAAATCATGTTTTTTTTTCAGTGTAACTACACTCTAGCAAACTGACTCCCGTGCTCTAGATTTGAAAAAAAGTGATTTCCAGTCCTCGCTTGAGGGCTCATATCTTGAAAAGTGTACATTTTAGGAAAAAACTGTTTCGGGTTTGGAGAGAGAAGAGAAGTTTTCCTCCGTTTTGAAGTTTGAATGACGTTTCTACGTGCAAGTATGAGAAAGATACGTGACTCAGAAAAAAGGTGAATTTTGTCTTTTTTCTCGACATTTACCCATCCGCTTTGAATGGCGCCATAGGAATACATAGGGAAATTGAGCTCCCCATTAGTTTGGAAATTTGGAAATGTTTTTGCACTTCGTGCAAAAACTATTCGTGCCATCGTTCTGAAAATCCACAGGACTGTAGTTAAATTCAGGGCCTACAACTTTCTAAATCGGTTCATAATTTTTCGAGTAACGGTGTGCGAGTGGTGAGGCCCCAAAGTTCACGCAATGCGTTCCGGATGGGGCAAAAAGCGCACGTTTGTGCACGTTGCGCAAAAACGTGCACGCCAATCGCTAATAAAAGTCATACCCATCGATTCCCGATTACGGCGCACGTTTCTACGTTTTTACTTTTCGCGTTTTCTCAAAGCTGTAGGAGGAGTAGCCGGACAAAGTTTTTACGGAAGAATATATAATAAATAATAAATAAGCCTGAGCAATAGTATGAGTGCCTCGTGCTGCGCACGAGGCACTCCTCCTCCATTGAGCTTGCGCAGCTCAATGGAGGAGGCGTGCCACGTGGCGCAGCCGTGGCACTAACTAGACAAAATTCCCGGGAAATTTTGAAGTGCCACGGACTACTGCCGGATGATCGCGGGGCTCGATACTGATTAATATACTGATTAATATGACATCATCATCATCATCATCATCATCATCATCATCATCATCATCATCCATGACTCTGTATGTCATACCATTCAAAAGATATTTGACTATAACGTATCAGCCAATCAGAAGAAGGGGCGGGGCTAATTTGCACCAATGAGGGTCAAGGACTCGATACAGATTCCAATGACACCACCCATGACTCTCTATGTCAAACTATTCAAAAGTTATTACAGAAAATATGTAATAGGCTAATAGAACCGCTAACAAGACCGCTAACGGGACCGCTAACGGGATAGCTAACAGAACCGCTAACGGAACCTCTAACAGTATCGCTAACTGAACCGCTAACGGGATCGCTAAAGGGATCGCTAACGGGACCGCTAACGGGACTGCTAACCGAGCCGCTAACGGAATCGCTAACCGAGCCGCTAACAACCGCTAACGGAACCGCTAACGGGACCGCTAATGGGACCGCTAATGGGATCGCTAACGGAACCGCTAACGGGACCGCTAACAGGATCGCTAACGGGATCGCTAACCGAGCCGCTAACGGAATCGCTAACCGAGCCGCTAACAACCGCTAACGGAACCGCTAACGAGACCGCTAATGGGACCGCTAATGGGATCGCTAACGGGATCGCTAACGGGACCGCTAACGGGATCGCTAACGGGATCGCTAACGGGATCGCTAATGGGACCGCTAACTGAGCCGCTAATGGGGTCGCTAACGGGACCGCTAACAACCGCTAACGGAACCGCTAACGGGACCGCTAACAGAACCGCTAACAGAACCGCTAACAGGACCGCTAACGGGATCGCTAACAACCGCTACCGGAACCGCTAACGGGACCGCTAATGGGATTGCTAACGGGACCGCTAACGGGGTCGCTAACTGGACCGCTAACGGGATCGCTAACGGGACCGCTAACGGGATCGCTAACGGAATCGCTAACTGAACCGCTAACGGGACCGCTAACCGAACCGCTAACGGGGTCGCTAACTGAGCCGCTAATGGGATCGCTAACGGGATCGCTAACAACCGCTAACGGAACCGCTAACGGGATTGCTAACGGGACCGCTAACGGGGTCGCTAACTGGACCGCTAACGGGATCGCTAACTGGACCGCTAACGGGACCGCTAACGGGATCGCTAACAGGACCGCTAACAGAACCGCTAACGGGACCGCTAACACCAATAACACTACCATCCCATAATAAACACCTACCATCCCATAATAACACTAACATCCCATAATAACACTAACATCCTATAAAAACACCTGACATCCCATAATAACACTAACATCCTATAAAAACACCTGCCATCCCATAATAACACTAACATCCTTTAAAAACACCTGACATCCCATAATAACACTAACATCCTATAAAAACACCTGCCATCCCATAATAACACTAACATCCTATAAAAACACCTGACATCCCATAATAACACTAACATCCTATAAAAACACCTGACATCCCATAATAACACTAACATCCTATAAAAACACCTGACATCCCATAATAACACTAATATCCTATAAAAACACCTGCCATCCCATAATAACACCTATCGTGTGTGTGTGTGTGTGTGTGTGTGTGTGTGTGTGTGTGTGTGTGTGTGTGTGTTCATCTAAGGTTAAAAGGTCAGGGTTCAGATTTCTCCATTTTCCAGGTTATACTATGAATTCTGTACTGAGTGAGTCATGTGACCAGTTCTGGGTCAGTCTAATCAGCACAGCTGAGCTCTGGTTGCTAGGGGCAACAAGAACCTGATACAGAGGGAGCGGGAATGACTCAGCTGGATTTTCGGTTGTGACAAACCTGAAATCACTCCACTTTGCGCTCAAACCGTAGCTCTTAGCAGAAAAACGAAAACATTTTGAGAAACGGAGAACCTACCAGATTATCTAAATGTTATTTTCATACAGATATTCCTTAAAATGTGTTAGTAACGGCAATTCGAAAACAAAAATGAGATTTTTTTTAAGAAAACTTCATTTAACATGGGAGTCAATGAAGAGAGAGACAGGAACTGGCGTGTCTGTTGGCTCCCCCGTTAAAATTTTGTGCACACCACGCCTGTCAAAGTCACATTTTATGAATCACAAAACCTATGTCTATATTCTGACCAAAAATTATCTGTCTACCTTTTACGGTTTGGCCGTGACCTCGAGTTACAAATAAGAAATCATGTTTTTTTTTCAGTGTAACTACACTCTAGCAAACTGACTCCCGTGCTCTAGATTTGAAAAAAAGTGATTTCCAGACCTCGCTTGAGGGCTCATATCTTGAAAAGTGTACATTTTAGGAAAAAACAGTTTCGGGTTTGGAGAGAGAAGAGAAGTTTTCCTCCGTTTTGAAGTTTGAATGACGTTTCTACGTGCAAGTATGAGAAAGATACGTGACTCAGAAAAAAGGTGTTTTTTTTTTTTTTTTAACCTCCTCCCACGCACAGTGTGAAATGCTGCCCCATACAAATACATGGGAAAATCTCCCCATTAGTTTGGAAATTTGGAAATGTTTTTGCACTTCGTGCAAAAACTATTCGTGCCATCGTTCTGAAAATCCACAGGACTGTAGTTAAATTCAGGGCCTACAACTTTCTAAATCGGTTCATAATTTTTCGAGTAACGGTGTGCGAGTGGTGAGGCCCCAAAGTTCACGCAATGCGTTCCGGATGGGGCAAAAAGCGCACGTTTGTGCACGTTGCGCAAAAACGTGCACGCCAATCGCTAATAAAAGTCATACCCATCGATTCCCGATTAAGGCGCACGTTTCTACGTTTTTACTTTTCGCGTTTTCTCAAAGCTGTAGGAGGAGTAGCCGGACAAAGTTTTTACGGAAGAATATATAATAAATAATAAATAAGCCTGAGCAATAGTATGAGTGCCTCGTGCTGCGCACGAGGCACTCCTCCTCCATTGAGCTTGCGCAGCTCAATGGAGGAGGCGTGCCACGTGGCGCAGCCGTGGCACTAATAAATAAATAAATAAATAAGCCTGAGCAATAGTATGAGTGCCTCGTGCTGCGCACGAGGCACTCCTCCTCCATTGAGCTTGCGCATCTCAATGGAGGAGGCGTGCCACGTGGCGCAGCCGTGGCACTAATAATAAGCCTGAGCAATAGTAAGAGTGCCTCGTGCTGCGCACGAGGCACTCCTCCTCCATTGCGAAGCTCAATGGAGGAGGAGTGCCACGTGGCGCAGCCGTGGCACTAACTAGAAAATTTCTGGAAATTTTGATATGGGCATGCCCTACTGCCCATTCGTCCCCTCTTGCTGCTTTGGTTTGGGGCTGTAGTGGTTGTGTTCGGGGTGGTTCTATGTCAGTTTGAGGTGTTTTTACGCTTGTATTTCATTCATTCCTGTGCTCCCAATAGTTATTAATGGGGCGCGCTTTTTGGCATCTAGCGTTGCCACGGTAACGCTTTTGACTGAGAAAAGTAATGCCCATCGAGGCAAGATGGAGACGCATCTAACGATGTATGCCGTGCATGGGTGCACGTTCCGGTTCAGGCTACGTTAACGGATAGGTTTTTTTTTTCACCATGGTACAAAACCCCATCCGAATGAATGGGGCCATTTGGCCTGGATTTTGACATAAAATTTCCTTAATTCCCAGCTTCATGAAATTTGAGTATGTTGAATTCCACAGCGTGCCGAGTCAGGGGACATTTGTACGATGTCTCTACGATAACCTGTTGCCTAGCAACAAGCGTCCAAATTCAAACAGAAATAAAAAAAAAAAATGAAAGGTCAATATCGCGAAAACTGTAGTAATTAGCATAATGAGGTTGTAGGGGCCGTTACTGCCAATCGGGCCGAGTGTTTGAAAGTTTCAACCATGTCTCTACGATAAAGTTCGGCCGAGCAATAAGCGTCCGAATTTTCGCCTTTTTTTTTGCTTTTTGGCATCTAGCGTTGCCACGGTAACACTTTTTACTGAGAAAAGTAATGCCCATCGAGGAACCATGGAGACGCATCCAACGATGTATGCCATGTATGGGTGCATGTTCCGGTTCAGGCTATGTTAACGGATAGGTTTATTTTTCACCATGGTAAAAAACTCCATCCGAATGAATGGGGCCATGTGGCCTGGATTTTGACATAAAATTTCCTTAAATCCCAGCTTCATGAAATTTGAGTATGTTGAAGTCCACAGCGTGCCGAGTCGGGAAACATTTGTACCATGTCTCTACGATAACCTGTTGCCTAGCAACAAGCGTCCAAAGTCAAATGGAAAAAAAAAAAAAAAAGAAAGGTCAATATCACAAAAACTGTAATACTTGGCATAATGAGCTTGTACGTACCTTTAGGGACAATCAGGCCGAGTGTTTGAAAGTTTGAACGATGTCTCTACGACAAAGTTCGGCCGAGCAATAAGCGTGGGAATTTTCGCCTTTTTTTTTGCTTTTTGGCAACTAGCGTTGCCCCGGTAACCCCTATTACGGAGAAAAGTAATGCCCATCGAGGCATGATGGAGACGCATCCAACGATGTATGCCATGCATGGGTGCACATTCCGGTTCGGGCCGCATTAACGGACGAAAAAAAGTGCGGAATAAGAATAATAATAAAAAGAAAAGGGAAACCTTTTCTAGATACTAATATATCGCCTTCATTTTCATGTTTTTCCTCGTTTTTCCGGCCGTGTTTTAGTTTTTGGGGATTTTTTTTTTCCACATCAGAGCGGGGTCATGCTGTACACCCGCTGGTGCGCAGTGGGACTTTTGCGACTTTAGCTTGTTAGCAAAATGCTAGCAACATTGCCCTTTGGGCCATTCTGGACGATTGCAATATGGTCATGCCATTACTTGGCATGCCCATAACTAGAAAATTTCTGGAAATTTTGATATGGGCATGCCCTACCGCCCATTCGTCCCCTCTCGCTGCTTTGGTTTGGGGCTGTAGTGGTTGTGTTTAGGGTGGTTCTATGTCAGTTTGAGGTGTTTTTACGCTTGTATTTCATTCATTCCTGTGCTCCCAATAGTTATTAATGGGGCGCGCTTTTTGGCATCTAGCGTTGCCACGGTAACGCTTTTGACTGAGAATAGTAATGCCCATCGAGGCAAGATGGAGACGCATCTAACGATGTATGCCGTGCATGGGTGCCTGTTCCGGTTCAGGCTACGTTAACGGATAGGTTTTTTTTTTTTCACCATGGTACAAAACCCCATCCGAATGAATGGGGCCATTTGGCCTGGATTTTGACATAAAATTTCCTTAAATCCCAGCTTCATGAAATTTTAGTATGTTGAAGTCCACAGCGTGCCGAGTCGGGAAACATTTGTACGATGTCTCTACGATAACCTGTTGCCTAGCAACAAGCATCCAAAGTCAAACGGGAAAAAAAATAAAAAATGAAAGGTCAATATCACAAAAACTGTAATACTTGGCATAATAAGGTTGGACGGTAGGTTAGGGACAATCGGGCCGAGTGTTTGAAAGTTTGAACGATGTCTCTACGATAAAGTTCGGCCGAGCAATAAGCGTCTGAATTGTCGCCTTTTTTTTTGCTTTTTGGCAACTAGCGTTGCCACGGTAACCCCTATTACGGAGAAAAGTAATGCCCATCGAGGCATGATGGAGACGCATCCAACGATGTATGGCATGCATGGGTGCACGTTCCGGTTCGGGCCGCATTAACGGACGAATAAAAGTGCGGAATAATAAGAAAAGGGAAACCTTTTCTAGATACTAATATATCGCCTTCATTTTCATGTTTTTCCTCGTTTTTCCGGCCGTGTTTTAGTTTTTGGGGATTTTTTTTTCCACATCCGAGCGGGGTCATGCTGTACACCCGCTGGTGCGCAGTGGGACTTTTGCGACTTTAGCTTGTTAGCAAAATGCTAGCAACATTGCCCTTTGGGCCATTCTGGACGATTGCAATATGGTCATGCCACTACTTGGCATGCCCATAACTAGAAAATTTCTGGAAATTTTGATATGGGCATGCCCTACCGCCCATTCGTCCCCTCTCGCTGCTTTGGTTTGGGGCTGTAGTGGTTGTGTTCGTGGTGGTTCTATGTCAGTTTGAGGTGTTTACAGTTGTATTGCTTTCATTCCTGTGCTCCCAATAGTTATTAAAGGTGTGCGCTTTTTGGCGTCTAGCGCCCCCCACGGTGACACTTTTGACTGAAAAAAGTAATGCCCATCGAGGCAACATGGAGACGCATCTAACGATGTATGACATGCATGGGTGCACGTTGCGGTTCAGGCTACATTAATGGATAGGTTTTTTTTTCACCGCGGTAAAAAATCCCATCCGAATGAATGGGGCCATTTGGCATGGATTTTGACATAAAATTTCCTTAAATCCCAGCTTCATGAAATTTGAATATGTTGACGGCCACAGCGTGCCGAGTCGGGGAACATTTGTACGATGTCTCTACGATAATCTGTCGCCTAGCAACAAGCGTCCAAAGTCAAATGGAAATTAAAAAAAAAAATGAAAGGTCAATATCGCAAAAATTTTAATAATTGGCATAATGAGCTTGTACGGCCCGTTAGTGCCAATCGGGCCGAGTGTTTGAAAGTTTGAACGATGTCTCTACGATAAAGTTCGACCGAGCAATAAGCGTCTGAATTTTTGCCTTTTTTTTTGCTTTATGGCATCTAGCGTTGCCACGGTAACACTTTTGACTGAGAAAAGTAATGCCCATCGAGGCACGATGGAGACGCATCCAACGATATATGCCATGCATGGGTGCACATTCCGGTTCGGGCAGCATTAACAGATTGTTTATTCACATGGTCCCCCATACAAATGCATTGGTTTTTGTTGCCATGGTAACAAGCCCCATAGGATAGAATGGGACAATTTGGCTTTAATATCTCAAAAGCTGTAAACGACAGCGTAATGAGACCTCAGTATGTTGTAGTCCACATGAAGCTGAGTCTTTTAACGTTGGAACCAAGTCTCTGCGATACCGCGTTGCCGCGCAACAAGCATCCGAAGTTCCGTTAGCATCAAAATGAACAATGTGGAATATCTCAAAAACCGTAATAGCAAGCATGACGAGACTAAAATATGTTGCAGTACAAAGCGTCCCGGGTTGGTCAATGTTGTAATGATGTCTGTACGATAAACCGTTGCCTAGCAACAAGCGTCCAAAATAAAAGTGATTTTTTTTTTAAATTGAAAGTTAAATTTCGCAAAAACCGTAATAACTAGCATGATGAAGTTGTATGGTCCTTTAAAGACTATCGGGCCGAGTGTTTCAAAGTTTGAACGATGTCTCTATGATAAAGTTCGGCCGAGCAATAAGCGCGGGAATTTTCGCCTTTTTTTTTGCTTTTTGGCATCTAGCGTTGCCACGATAACCCCTATTACTGAGAAAAGTAATACCCATCGAATCACGATGGAGACGCATCCAACGATGTATGCCCTGCATGGGTGCACGTTGCGGTTCGGGCCGTATTAACGGACGAAAAAAGAGTGCGGAATAATAATAATAATAACTAGAAAATTTCGGGAAATTTTGATATGGGCATGCCCTACCACCCATTCGAGCCCTCTCGCTGCTCTGGTTTGGGGCTGCAGTGTTTGTGTTCGGGGCGGTTTTATGTCAGTTTGAGGTGTTTACGGTTGTATTTCATTCATTCCTGTGCTCCCAATAGCTATTAATGGGGCGCGCTTTTTGCCGTCTAGCGTCCCCACGGTAACGCTTTTGACTGAGAAAAGCAATGTCCATCGAGGCACGATGGAGACGCATCCAACGATGTATGCCATGCATGGGTGCACGTTCCGGTTCAGGCTACGTTAACGGATAGGTTTTTTTTCCACCATGGTTTAAAAAAACCCATCCGAATGAATGGGGCCATTTGGCATGGATTTTACATTAAACTTTCCTTAAATCGCAGCTTCATGAAATTTTAATACGTTGAAGGTCACAGCGTGCCGAGTCAGGGAACATTTGTATGATGTCTCTACGATAATCTGTTGCCTAGCAACAAGCGTCCAAAGTCAAACGGAAATTAAAAAAAAAATGAAAGGTCAATATCGCAAAAACTTAAAAAAATGGCATAATGAGGTTCTAGGCTCCGTTAGTGCCAATCGGGCCGAGTGTTTGAAAGTTTGAACTATGTCTCTACGATAAAGTCCGGCCGAGCAATAAGCGTCTGAATTTTCGCCTTTTTTTTGGCTTTTTGGCATCTAGCGTTGCCACGGTAGCACTTTTGACTGAAAAAAGTAATGCCCATCGAGGCACGATGGAGACGCATCCAACGATATATGCCATGCATGGGTGCACATTGCGGTCCGAGCAGTATTAACAGATTGTTTATTCACATGCTCTCCCATACAAATGCATAGGTTTTTGTTGCCATGGTAACAAGCCCCATAGGATAGAATGGGACAATTTGGCTTTAATATCTCAAAGGCTGTAAACGAGAGCGTAATGAGACCTCAGTATGGTGTAGTCCACATCAAGCTGAGTCTTTTAACGTTGGAACAAAGTCTCTGCGATACTGCGTTGCCGCGCAACAAGCATCCGAAGTCCCGTTAGCATCAAAATGAACAATGTGGAATATCTCAAAAACCGTAATAGCAAGCATGACGAGACTAAAATATGTTGCAGTACAAAGCGTCCCGGGTTTGTCAATGTTGTAATGATGTGTGTACGATAAACCGTTGCCTAGCAACAAGCGTCCAAAATAAAATAGATTTTTTTTTTAAATTGAAAGTTAAATATCGCAAAAACCGTAATAAGTAGCATGATGAAGTTTTATGGTCCTTTAGTGACTATCGGGCCGAGTGTTTGAAAGTTTAAACGATGTCTCTACGATAAAGTTCGGCCGAGCAATAAGCGTGGGAATTTTCGCCTTTTTT
This sequence comes from Cololabis saira, assembly GCF_033807715.1. Taxonomy (NCBI): domain Eukaryota; kingdom Metazoa; phylum Chordata; class Actinopteri; order Beloniformes; family Belonidae; genus Cololabis; species Cololabis saira. Next base: position 5,528,315 of record NC_084600.1, on the reverse strand, counting down.
TTTGCTTTTTGGCAACTAGCGTTGCCACGGTAACCCCTATTACGGAGAAAAGTAATGCCCATCGAATCACGATGGAGACGCATCCAACGATGTATGCCATGCATGGGTGCACGTTGCGGTTCGGGCCGTATTAACGGACGAAAAAAAGTGCGGAATAAGAATAATAATAATAATAATAACTAGAAAATTTCTGGAAATTTTGATATGGGCATGCCCTACCGCCCATTCGTCCCCTCTCGCTGCTATGTTTGGGGCTGTAGTGTTTGTGTTCGGGGGGGTTCTATGTCAGTTTGAGGTGTTTTTACGCTTGTATTTCATTCATTCCTGTGCTCCCAATAGTTATTAATGGGGCGCACTTTTTGGCATCTAGCGTTGCCACGGTAACGCTTTTGACTGAGAATAGTAATGCCCATCGAGGCAAGATGGAGACGCATCTAACGATGTACGCCATGCATGGGTGCATGTTCCGGTTCAAGCTACGTTAACGGATAGGTTTTTTTTTTCACCATGGTACAAAATCCCATCCGAATGAATGGGGCCTTTTGGCCTGGATTTTGACATAAAATTTCCTTAAATCCCAGCTTCATGAAATTTGAGTATGTTGAAGTCCACAGCGTGCCGAGTCGGGAAACATTTGTACGATGTCTCTACGATAACCTGTTACCTAGCAACAAGCGTCCAAAGTCAAACGGAAATTAAAAAAAAAAAGAAAGGTCAATATCGCAAAAACTTTAAAAATTGGCATAATGAGGTTGTAGGGTCCGTATGTGCCAATCAGGCCGAGTGTTTGAAAGTTTGAACGATGTCTCTACGATAAAGTCCGGCCGAGCAATAAGCGTGTGAATTTTCGCCTTTCTTTTTGCTTTTTGGCATCTAACGTTGCCACGGTAACACTTTTGACTGAAAAAAGTAATGCACATTAAGGCACGATGGAGACGCATCCAACGATATATGCCATGCATGGGTGCACGTTCCGGTTCGGGCAGCATTAACAGATTGTTTATTCACATGGTCCCCCATACAAATGCATTGGTTTTTGTTGCCATGGTAACAAGCCCCATAGGATAGAATGGGACAATTTGGCTTCAATATCTCAAAAGCTGTAAACGACAGCGTAATGAGACCTCAGTATGTTGTAGTCCACATCAAGCTGAGTCTTTTAACGTTGGAACCAAGTCTCTACGAAACCGCGTTGCCGCGCAACAAGCATCCGAAGTTCCGTTAGCATCAAAATGAACAATGTGGAATATCTCAAAAACCATAATAGCAAGCATGACGAGACTAAAATATGTTGCAGTACAAAGCGTCCCGGGTTTGTCAATGTTGTAATGATGTCTGTACGATAAACCGTTGCCTAGCAACAAGCGTCCAAAAAAAAAGTGATTTTTTTTTAAAATTGAAAGTTAAATATCGCAAAAACCGTAATAACTAGCATGATGAAGTTTTATGGTCCTTTAGTGACTATCGGGCCGAGTGTTTGAAAGTTTGAACGATGTCTCTACGATAAAGTTCGGCCGAGCAATAAGCGTGGGAATTTTCGCCTTTTTTTTTGCTTTTTGGCAACTAGCGTTGCCACGGTAACCCCTATTACGGAGAAAAGTAATGCCCATCGAGGCAAGATGGAGACGCATCCAACGATGTATGGCATGCATGGGTGCACGTTGCGGTTCGGGCCGCATTAACGGACGAAAAAAAGTGCGGAATAAGAATAATAATAACTAGAAAATTTCTGGAAATTTTGATATGGGCATGCCCTACCGCCCATTCGCCCCCTCTCGCTGCTTTGGTTTGGGGCTGTAGTGGTTGTGTTCGGGGTGGTTCTATGTCAGCTTGAGGTGTTTTTACGCTTGTATTTCATTCATTCCTGTGCTCCCAATAGTTATTAATGGGGCGCGCTTTTTGGCATCTAGCATTGCCATGGTAACGCTTTTGACTGAGAATAGTAATGCCCATCGAGGCAAGATGGAGACGCATGTAACGATGTATGCCATGCATGAGTGCACGTTCTGGTTCAGGCTACGTTAACGGATAGGTTTTTTTTTTCACCATGGTACAAAACCCCATCCGAATGAATGGGGCCATTTGGCCTGGATTTTGACATAAAATTTCCTTAAATACCAGCTTCATGAGATTTGAGTATGTTGAAGTCCACAGCGTGCCGAGTCAGGGGACATTTGTACGATGTCTCTACGATAATCTGTTGCCTAGCAACAAGCGTCCAAAGTCAAATGGAAATAAAAAAGAAAAATTAAAGGTCAATATCGCAAAAATTTTAATAATTGGCACAATGAGCTTGTAGGGTCCGTTAGTGCCAATCGGGCCGAGTGTTTGAAAGTTTGAACGATGTCTCTACGATAAAGTTCGACCGAGCAATAAGCGTCTGAATTTTCGCCTTTTTTTTTTGCTTTTTGGCGTCTAGCGTTGCCACGGTAACACTTTTGACTGAGAAAAGTAATGCTCATCGAGGCACGATGGAGACGCATCCAACGATGTATGCCATGCATGGGTGCACGTTCCGGTTCGGACAGCATTAACAGATTGTTTATTCACATGGTCCCCCATACAAATGCATTGGTTTTTTTTGCCATAGTAACAAGCCCCATAGGATAGAATGGGACAATTTGGCTTCAATATCTCAAAAGCTGTAAACGACAGCGTAATGAGACCTCAGTATGTTGTAGTCCACATCAAGCTGAGTATTTTAACGTTGAATCAAAGTCTCTACGATATCGCGTTGCCGCGCAACAAGCGTCCAAAATTCTGTTAGCGTCAAAATGAGCAACGTGGAATATCTCAAAAACTGTAATAGCTAGCTTGACGAGACTAAAATATGTTGCAGTACAAAGCGTCCCGGGTTTGTCAATGTTGTAATGATGTCTGTACGATAAACCGTTGCCTAGCAACAAACGTCCAAAATAAAAGAGATTTTTTTTTTAAATTGAAAGTTAAATATCGCAAAAACCGTAATAACTAGAATGATGTAGTTGTATGGTCCTTTAAAGACTATCGGGCCGAGTGTTTCAAAGTTTGAACGATGTCTCTACAATAAAGTTCGGCCGAGCAATAAGCGCGGGAATTTTCGCCTTTTTTTTTGCTTTTTGGCAACTAGCGTTGCCACGGTAACCCCTATTACTGAGAAAAGTAATACCCATCGAATCACGATGGACACGCATCCAACGATGTATGCCATGCATGGGTGCACGTTGCGGTTCGGGCCGTATTAACGGACGAAAAAAAGTGCGGAATAATAAGAATAATAAGAAAAGGGAAACTTTTCTGTATACCAATATATCGCCTTCATTTTCATGTTTTTCCTCATTTTTTCGGACGTGTTTTAGTTTTTGGGGATTTTTTTTTTCCACATCAGTGCGGGGTCATGCTGTACACCCGCTGGTGTGACGTGGGACTTTTGCGACTTTAGCTTGTTAGCAAAATGCTAGCAACATTGCCCTTTGGGCCATTCTGGACGATTGCAATATGGTCATGCCATTACTTGGCATGCCCATAATAATAAAAAAAGGGAAACCTTTCTAGATACTAATTTAACGCCTTCATTTTTCAGGTTTTCTCGGCCGTGTTTCATTTTTTGGGGATTTTTTTTTTCCACAACAGAGCGGGGTCATGCTTTACACCTGCTGATGCGCAGTGGGACCTTTGCGACTTTAGCATGTTAGCGAAACGCTAGCAACATTGCCTTTTGGGCCATTCTGGACGATTGCAATATGGTCATGCCACTACTTGGCATGCCCATAACTAGAAAATTTCAGGAAATTTTGATATGGGCATGCCCTACCGCCCATTCGTCCCCTCTCGCTGCTTTGGTTTGGGGCTGTAGTGTTTGTGTTTGGGGTGGTTCTATGTCAGTTTGAGGTGTTTTTACGCTTGTATTTCATTCATTCCTGTGCTCCCATTAGTTATTAATGGTGCGCGTTTTTTGGTGTCTAGCGTTGCCACGGTAACGCTTTTGACTGAGAATAGTAATGCCCATCTAGGCAAGATGGAGACGCATCTAACGATGTATGCCGTGCATGGGTGCATGTTCCGGTTCAGGCTACGTTAACGGATAGGTTTTTTTTTTTCACCATGGTACAAAACCCCATCCGAATGAATGGGGCCATTTGGCCTGGATTTTGACATAACATTTCCTTAAATCCCAGCTTCATGAAATTTGAGTATGTTGAAGTCCACAGCGTGCCGAGTCAGGGGACATTTGTACGATGTCTCTACGATAACCTGTTGCCTAGCAACAAGCGTCCAAATTCAAACAGAAATTTAAAAAAAAATTAAAGGTCAATATCACGAAAACTGTAATAATTAGCATAATGAGGTTGTAGGGTCCGTTAGTGCCAATCGGGCTGAGTGTTTGAAAGTTTCAACTATGTCTCTACGATAAAGTTCGGCCGAGCAATAAGCGTCCGAATTTTCGCCTTTTTTTTTGCTTTTTGGCATCTAGCGTTGCCACGGTAACACTTTTTACTGAGAAAAGTAATGCCCATCGAGGAACAATGGAGACGCATCCAACGATGTATGCCATGTATGGGTGCATGTTCCGGTTCAGGCTATGTTAACGGATAGGTTTTTTTTTCACCATGGTAAAAACCTCCATCCGAATGAATGGGGCCATGTGGCCTGGATTTTGACATAAAATTTCCTTAAATCCCAGCTTCATGAAATTTGAGTATGTTGAAGTCCACAGCGTGCCGAGTCGGAAAACATTTGTACGATGTCTCTACGATAACCTGTTGCCTAGCAACAAGCGTCCAAAGTCAAACGGGAAAAAAAAAAAAAATGAAAGGTCAATATCACAAAAACTGTAATACTTGGCATAATAAGGTTGTACGGTCGGTTAGGGACAATCGGGCTGAGTGTTTGAAAGTTTGAACGATGTCTCTACGATAAAGTTCGGCCGAGCAATAAGCGTGGGAATTTTCGCCTTTTTTTTTGCTTTTTGGCAACTAGCGTTGCCACGGTAACCCCTATTACGGAGAAAAGTAATGCCCATCGAGGCATGATGGAGACGCATCCAACGATGTATGCCATGCATGGGTGCACGTTCCGGTTCGGGCCGCATTAACGGACGAAAAAAAGTGCGGAATAATAAGAAAAGGGAAACCTTTTCTAGATACTAATATATCGCCTTCATTTTCATGTTTTTCCTCGTTTTTCCGGCCGTGTTTTAGTTTTTGGGGATTTTTTTTTTCCACATCCGAGCGGGGTCATGCTGTACACCCGCTGGTGCGCAGTGGGACTTTTGCGACTTTAGCTTGTTAGCAAAATGCTAGCAACATTGCCCTTTGGGCCATTCTGGACGATTGCAATATGGTCATGCCACTACTTGGCATGCCCATAACTAGAAAATTTCTGGAAATTTTGATATGGGCATGCCATACCGCCCATTCGTCCCCTCTCGCTGCTTTGGTTTTGGGCTGTAGTGGTTGTGTTTAGGGTGGTTCTATGTCAGTTTGAGGTGTTTTTACACTTGTATTTCATTCATTCCTGTGCTCCCAATAGTTATTAATGGGGCGCGCTTTTTGGCATCTAGCGTTGCCACGGTAACGCTTTTGACTGAGAATAGTAATGCCCTTCGAGGCAAGATGGAGACGCATCTAACGATGTATGCCTTGCATGGGTGCATGTTCCGGTTCAGGCTACGTTAACGGATAGGTTTTTTTTTTCACCATGGTACAAAACCCCATCCGAATGAATGGGGCCATTTGGCCTGGATTTTGACATACATTTCCTTAAATGCCAGCTTCATGAAATTTGAGTATGTTGAAGTCCACAGCGTGCCGAGTCGGGAAACATTTGTACGATGTCTCTACGATAACCTGTTGCCTAGCAACAAGCGTCCAAAGTCAAACGGAAAAAAAAAAAAAAATGAAAGGTCAATATCACAGAAACTGTAATACTTGGCATAATGAGCTTGTACGTACCATTAGGGACAATCGGGCCGAGTGTTTGAAAGTTTGAACGATGTCTCTACGATAAAGTTCGGCCGAGCAATAAGCGTGGGAATTTTCGCCTTTTTTTTTGCTTTTTGGCAACTAGCGTTGCCACGGTAGCCCCTATTACGGAGAAAAGTAATGCCCATCGAGGCATGATGGAGACGCATCCAACGATGTATGCCATGCATGGGTGCACGTTCCGGTTCGGGCCGTATTAACGGACGAAAAAAAGTGCGGAATAAGAATAATAATAAGAAAAGGGAAACCTTTTCTAGATACTAATATATCGCCTTCATTTTCATGTTTTTCCTCGTTTTTCCGGCCGTGTTTTAGTTTTTGGGGATTTTTTTTTCCCACATCCGAGCGGGGTCATGCTGTACACCCGCTGGTGCGCAGTGGGACTTTTGCGACTTTAGCTTGTTAGCAACATTGCCTTTTGGGCCATTCTGGACGATTGCAATATGGTCATGCCATTACTTGGCATGCCCATAACTAGAAAATTTCTGGAAATTTTGATATGGGCATGCCCTACCGCCCATTCGTCCCCTCTTGCTGCTTTGGTTTGGGGCTGCAGTGGTTGTGTTTAGGGTGGTTCTATGTCAGTTTGAGGTGTTTTTACGCTTGTATTTCATTCATTCCTGTGCTCCCAATAGTTATTAATGGGGCGCGCTTTTTGGCATCTAGCGTTGCCACGGTAACGCTTTTGACTGAGAATAGTAATGCCCATCGAGGCAAGATGGAGACACATCTAACGATGTATGCCGTGCATGGGTGCATGTTCCGGTTCAGGCTATGTTAACGGATAGGTTTTTTTTTTCACCGTGGTACAAAACCCCATCCGAATGAATGGGGCCATTTGGCCTGGATTTTGACATAAAATTTCCTTAAATCCCAGCTTCATGAAATTTGGGTATGTTGAAGTCCACAGCGTGCCGAGTCAGGGGACATTTGTACGATGTCTCTACGATAACCTGTTGCCTAGCAACAAGCGTCCAAATTCAAACAGAAATAAAAAAGAAAATGAAAGGCCAATATCGCAAAAACTGTAATAATTAGCATAATGAGGTTGTAGGGTCTGTTAGTGCCAATCGGGCCGAGTGTTTGAAAGTTTCAACGATGTCTCTACGATAAAGTCCGGCCGAGCAATAAGCGTCCGAATTTTTGCCTTTTTTTTTGCTTTTTGGCGTCTAGCGTTGCCACGGTAACACTTTTTACTGAGAAAAGTAATGCCCATCGAGGAACGATGGAGACGCATCCAACGATGTATGCCATGTATGGGTGCATGTTCCGGTTCAGGCTATGTTAAAGGATAGGTTTTTTTTTCACCATGGTACAAAACCCCATCCGAATGAATGGGGCCATGTGGCCTGGATTTTGACATAAAATTTCCTTAAATCCCAGCTTCATGAAATTTGAGTATGTTGAAGTCCACAGCGTGCCGAGTCGGGAAACATTTGTACGATGTCTCTACGATAACCTGTTGCCTAGCAACAAGCGTCCAAAGTCAAACAGAAAAAAAAAAAAAAAATGAAAGGTCAATATCACAGAAACTGTAATACTTGGCATAATGAGCTTGTACGTACCATTAGGGACAATCAGGCCGAGTGTTTGAAAGTTTGAACGATGTCTCTACGATAAAGTTCGGCCGAGCAATAAGCGTGGGAATTTTCGCCATTTTTTTTGCTTTTTGGCAACTAGCGTTGCCACGGTAACCCCTATTACGGAGAAAAGTAATGCCCATCGAGGCATGATGGAGACGCATCCAACGATGTATGCCATGCATGGGTGCACGTTCCGGTTCGGGCCGTATTAACGGACGAAAAAAAGTGCGGAATAAGAATAATAATAAGAAAAGGGAAACCTTTTCTAGATACTAATATATCGCCTTCATTTTCATGTTTTTCCTCGTTTTTCCGGCCGTGTTTTAGTTTTTGGGGATTTTTTTTTCCCACATCCGAGCGGGGTCATGCTGTACACCCGCTGGTGCGCAGTGGGACTTTTGCGACTTTAGCTTGTTAGCAACATTGCCTTTTGGGCCATTCTGGACGATTGCAATATGGTCATGCCATTACTTGGCATGCCCATAATAATAATAATAAGAAAAGGGAAACCTTTCTAGATACTAATTTAACGCCTTCATTTTTCAGGTTTTCTCGGCCGTGTTTCATTTTTTGGGGATTTTTTTTTCACACAAGAGAGCGGGGTCATGCTTTACACCCGCTGGTGCGCAGTGGGACCTTTGCGACTTTAGCATGTTAGCGAAACGCTAGCAACATTGCCTTTTGGGCCATTCTGGACGATTGCAATATGGTCATGCCACTACTTGGCATGCCCATAAAGAAGAAGAAGAAGAAGAAGAATAATTCCTACAGATACAATAGGGCCTTCGCACTGCAAGTGCTCGGGCCCTAATTAAAGCTGCAAGCAGCGATGAACGGGCCCTCGCACTCACGGCCACCGCCCCCCATAAGCATATCAGAAATGACACCACCCATGACTTCCTATGTCAAACCATTCAAAAGTTATAGCAGAAAAAAGGGACAACCAATCAGAAGAAGGGGCGGGGCTAATTCAGGCAAATGAAGGTCAAGGAGTCCATACAGAGTCTGATGACACCACCCACGACTCTCTGTCAAACCATTCAAAAGTTATAGCAGAAAATCGGATAACCTATCAGAAAAAGGGGCGGGGCTAATTTTCACCAATTATGGTAAAGGACTCAATTCATCGATTTCATGTGACATCACACAGTACTCGCAGCGCCATCTTTAGGACCGACTTTCAGCATGCCGTCTATCTGTTGTGCCGTGGGATGCGACAATAATAAGTCTAAAAAAACGGGATTGACCTTTTATCAGTGCTTTAAGTGGGCCGTGGGATATTGTGATGTTTAAATGTTCTTTTATTTTCTTCCTTTCACTCGTGTTGAAAGCCGGTTGAAAGCACTGTAGGAAACAGTCATGATGAGGAACGGCTGATCCAGTTAGTTGAAATGAGAAGTTATCTATGATTCCTCCTCATTTCACCACAAAAACCACAATAAAGTGGCAGAAATAAATAATATCCTATTATTATATAGGTCCCAGAACATCGGACGGGAGGGAGAGAAAAGGTCCTGTAAGTGGGGGGGGGGGGAAAACAATTAATAACTGCGTGTGGTGACGCAATCAAACAGCGAACAGCGTGGAATGAGCGGCGTGTTCGTGGTGTTAAATGCAGCCAGCATGTCAGATCATTACTGAGATGTGGGGAAAAAGCAGAGGACACGAGATCCAGGCTGAGTTGGATTTGGGAGAGCCGCTTGGTGATGGAGACGTCACGGGACGCACCGCGCAGGAGATCGGGAGCGCAAGATGAACATTTGCATTAATAATATAATAAATCATATTTTATATTTTATGTTTTAATAAAGTTTTATGGTGACATGATGATATGCTTTTACTTTCTAGAGTAGTAACGTTTCTGAAAAAGTGAACTGCCTTCTTACTTTTCATTACATAAACGTATCCTGTGCAGGCAATTCAATGCTGATGCTATTCATCACCAGACTGTCACTTACCTTTCCTGTTACCGCGAACATTTTTTTGGCCTCCACATGATGAAGTTTGGCATCTTCCCATCATGATGTGAAGTAGCGGTAAGCTTTGGTACTTTAAAAGCTTTGAGAGCTTTGCCGGTGTATGGAGAAGGATTGTGGACCAGGTAGATATATATGTCCGCAAACGACAAATCTGGCAGGTTTTTGGCAGACTGGAGTGGAGTCAGTAATTGATTAGATATTAGATACGGATCGAAACCTAAAGTGTCAATTTTCTGTAGATACCGTTGCTGTTCTTCGGGAGTTAAGTGAGTTATTAGGATAGACGTCATATTGGCTGCGCGACGGAAAGGTCCTCGGTCGGTCCTCAAGATGGCGCTGACAACAAAAAATGTCACGTGACTGAAACCCATGAATACCGAGTCCCATGACACCACCCACGACTCTTTATGTCAAACCATTCAAAAGTTATGGCAGAGAATAGTTTTCTAGGGGGCGCTGTTGAGCCGTTAGGCCACGCCCATTAATGCAAACCATGAAATATCAAATGTATCGCCAGGCCTGGCTTGCATGCAAAATTTGGTGACTATCAAATATGGACCAATCAGATGAAGGGGGGGTGCGCTTGTTGGCATCTAGCGTCGCCACGGTAACACTTTTGAAAGAGAAAAGTAATGCGTGTAGTCGCAGGATGGAGACGCACATTTTGATGTATAACACACCTGGGTGCACGTTACGGTTCGGGCCGTATTAATTCTCGAAGTAATGGCATATATTGCTCCAAAATTACGTGATTAATTCAGAATGTTCAAAATGGCCGACTTCCTGTTCGGTTTCGGCCATGGCGCCAAGAGACTTTTCTTTAAGTTGCGACATGATACAGGTGTGTACCGATTTTTGTTCATGTACGTCAAACCGTATTATGGGGCTTGAGGCACAAAGTTTTTTCTGTCTGAACCAATCAGATGATGGGTGGGCGCGCTTTTTGGCGTCTAGCGTTGCCACGGTAACGCTTTTGAAAGAGAAAAGTAATGCGTGGTGTCGGAGGATGGAGACGCACATTTTGATGTATAACACACTTGGGGGCACGTTACGGTTCGGGCCGTATTAACTGCCGAAGGAATGGCATGAATTTCGCCAAAATGACACGATTAATTCAAAATGGCCGACATCCCGTTCGGTTTCGTGCATGACTCCAAGAGACTTTTCTTTTAGTTGCCCCATGATACAGGTGTGTACGGATTTTCGTGCATGTACGTCAAACCGTATCGTGGGGCTTGAGGCACAAAGTTTTCCGGGGGGCGCTGTTGAGCCATTTTGCCACGCCCATTAATGCAAAGCATTAAATATCAAATTTTTCGCCAGGCCTGACTTGCATGCAAAATTTGGTGACTTTTTGGGCACGTTTAGGGGGGCAAAAAGGCCCTCCTTTCGTCAGAAGAAAGAAAGAAAGAAAGAAAGAAAGAAAGAAAAATTCCTACAGATACAATAGGGCCTTCGCACTGAAGGTGCTCGGGCCCTAATTAAAGCTGCAAGCAGCGATGAACGGGCCCTCGCACTCACGGCCACCGCCCCCATAAGCATATCAGAAATGACACCACCCACGACTTCCTATGTCAAACCATTCAAAAGATATAGCAGAAAATAGGGACAACCAATCAGAAGAAGGGGCGGGGCTAATTCAGGCCAATGAAGGTCAAGGACTCCATACAGAATCTGATGATACCACCCACGACTCTCAATATCAAACCATTCAAAAGTTATAGCAGAAAATCGGGACAACCAATCAGAAGAAGGGGCGGGGCTAATTTTCACCAATTATGGTCAAGGACTCAATACCGAGTCCCATGACACCACCCACGACTCTTTATGTCAAACCTTTCAAAAGTTATGGCAGAGAAAAGTATTCTAGGGGGCACTGTTGAGCCGTTAGGCCACGCTCATTAATGCAAACCATGAAATATAAAATTTATCGCCAGGCCTGGCTTGCATGTAAAATTTGGTGACTTTTGGAGAACTATCAAATATGGACCAATCAGATGAAGGTGGGCACGCTTTTTGGCGTCTAGCGTCGCCACGGTAACACTTTTGAAAGAGAAAAGTAATGCGCGTAGTCGCAAGATGAAGACGCACATTTTGATGTATAACACACCTGGGTGCACGTTACGGTTCGGGCCGTATTAATTCCCGAAAGAATGGCATAAATTGCGCCAAAATTACACAATTAATTCAAAATGGTTGACTTCCTGTTCGGTTTTGGCCATGGCTCCAAGAGACTTTTCTTTAAGTTGTGACATGATACAGGTGTGTACTGATTTTCGTGCATGTACGTCAAACCGTATTGTGGGGCTTGAGGCACAAAGTTTTCCGGGGGGCGCTGTTGAGCCATTATGCCACGCCCATTAATACAAACCATGAAATATCAAATTTATTGCCAAGCCTGGCTTGCATGCAAAATTTGGTGCCTTTTGGGGAACTATCAAATATGGACCAATCAGATGAAGGGGGGGCGCGCTTTTTGGCGTCTAGCGTCGCCACGGTAACACTTTTGAAAGAGAAAAGTAATGCGCGTAGTCGCAGAATGGAGACGCACATTTTGATGTATAACACACCTGGGTGCACGTTACGGTTCGGGCCGTATTAATTCTCGAAGGAATGGCTCATATTGCTCCAAAATTACGCGAATAATTCAGAATGTTCAAAATGGCCGACTTCCTGTTCGGTTTCGGCCATGGCGCCAAGAGACTTTTCTTTAAGTTGCGACATGATACAGGTGTGTACCGATTTTCGTTCCTGTACGTCAAACCGTATTATGGGGCTTGAGGCGCAAAGTTTTTTCTGTCTGAACCAACCAGATGAAGGGTGGGCGCGCTTTTTGGCGTCTAGCGTCTCCACGGTAACGCTTTTGAAAGAGAAAAGTAATGCGTGTTGTCGCAGGATGGAGACGCACATTTTGATGTATAACACACTTGGGGGCACGTTACGGTTCGGGCTGAATTAACTGCCGAAGGAATGGCATAAATTGCGCCAAAGTGACACGATTAATTCAAAATGGCTGACTTCCTGTTCGGTTTCGGCCATGTCGCCAAGAGACTTTTCTTTAAGTTGTGTACTGATACAGGTGTGTAGCGATTTTCGTGCATGTACGTCAAACCGTATTGTGGGGCTTGAGGCACAAAGTTTTCTGGGGGGCGCTGTTGAGCCATTTTGCCACGCCCATTAATGTAAACCATTAATTATCAAATTTTTCGCCAGGCCTGACTTGCATGCAAAATTTGGTGACTTTTTGGGCACGTTTAGGGGGGCAAAAAGGCCCTCCTTTCGTCAGAAGAAAGAAAGAAAGAAAGAAAGAAAGAAAGAAAAATTCCTACAGATACAATAGGGCCTTCGCACTGAAGGTGCTCGGGCCCTAATAATTCCTACAGATACAATAGGGCCTTCGCACTGCAAGTGCTCGGGCCCTAATAAAAGGGCTTGTATGGGAAGGAGAACTCTGGGGCCAAAATGTAAAGTGGTACACGTTTGTAACGAGAAGAGGAAACCAAATTTGTCTTCTGAGCCGGGACATTATCGTTATACTTAAATCAGCAATTGTTCATTTTTTCCCCTATTTTTTATAGGATTTAATCTTTCCACTCAGCCACTATTACATATTGCTATATAGTCATTCTTGGCTCAGTCACTGTCTTTATACAAACAATGCAAATGTATTGCTGCTGTTTCTTGGGGTCTGAAGTCAAAGTGATTCATCTGAGTTGATAACTTAAATATAGGAGTGTGTGTGTTTTTTTGTTTTTAATGTGATTATTTTTGAACAGCTTCCTTTAATAAACATTAAAAGTCAAAAGTTTGGACAAAAAACAATAAATTAAATCAGCAGCTGTAAAAAGTGTTATTTCTGTGGTGCATGTACAAAACGGTAATAGAGTTTCTATTACCACTGGCCAACAGAAGCGTCTACTCATGTTTTATCTGCAGATGATCCCGGGACAAACTAACTGCCTGTAATCTACAAGCAGCTGCACAAGCTCAGTCACGGCTCAGCAGAGCACTCTCCAGCCACAATCTGTGTCGCTCTGTCACACACCGCCTCTGCTACACATCTGTTAAACTCTCACACACACACACACACACACACACACACACACACACACACACACACACACACACACACACACACACACACACACACACACACACAATCCTGCAAATAATCTGATGGCCTCTGAAATACAGTAATTATTTCTTTTTTTTTTATTTGAATTTCGCACCTATCATGATTTGCACCTGTAATTCCTTATTTCTCTTCAAATAAATGAAGGTTGTTAAATGTTATTTTCATTAGCCTCACTGCTTTTCCTTTTTTAGCCTCTGGTCACAATCGTTCCTGCTTAGATTTTATCGATCACTTTCATCTCTTCTCAATCAATTATGACTCATTGTGCCTTCATAACCTCATCCTTTCTGCACAAGAGAAACCAAACACCTTCAGAAATGTGTTATCTCATTCTATTTCTTATTCTTTTGCCAGTCTACCTTTTTACCTTCTTATACTACTTCCTTTCTTTGTCACATGTAAGTCTTACTCTCCACTTGGTGCATCAATAGCAGTTTTGCTGTGATGTTGGATGCAGCAATGTGACAATATATATATATATATATATATATATATGAAAATTCTCTCTTTTCTCGGTCAAAAAAACACTGCAATACTTGTTGTCTTCATGTTTTAAGCTTCTCAGTTCATAGCTGCTTTGAAGAGGTAAAGAGGTGGTGTGAGCTACTAAACCAGACTCCATCCCTGCCCGCTGTGGGGTGTGGCCCTCCTCAAATTGGTTTTACAGCTTTGTCCCACCCACTTTTGAGATGCAGTAAAGGCAGCATGGTCTGAGGACAAGCTGAGGAAATGAAGTGGGCCTTGTTTAAATCCACTTTGACACTGGTCTGTGATGTCACTGGCTCACAGAATAACACATTGTCAGACTCAAGCTGCCCAAAAACTTTTCTTTGTTGGTTGTTTGGTAGTCAACCAGATTGATACTCTGAAGTCTCCTCTATGACCAATTTGAAAGTTTGCAATATAAACTGCATGACTAATCCAAACATTAGCTACATATCTTACTTCATCGGCATATGAAATATGTCCACTTTCTCAATTTTATGAGGTTGCAGGACCATTAAGTGAGACTCAAATTTTCCAATTTCTGACATGTCTCATTCTATAGATGTTTTCATCTCCAATGCTGCTACTGTCTGCAGCTGTCTTTGTTTATTGTCATTCTCAGGAGGTTACAGACGCTGCAGTGAACCAACGTCCCAGGATGCTGGCTGTTTCCCAGCAACAATAATAATGCAATGTTGAGTAAATTAAGTCACATCTTTTCAGCTGAAATCTTGCCAGGAAAAGTTCTTTAGGATATTGATTTTGATGTATACCCATCAAACATGGGATTTTACTAGTTAGAAGGCTGTCAAAGATATAAATATTCATACATCTGTGCTGCACATAACAGGGAAATGTATATTTTGTATTACGATCATTACGATCATTCACTGTACGGTCAGCCCCGCACCGCTGAGGCACTGAGGAGTTTGCAAATAAGCTTTATTAAGTGTTTGGGCACCAAACATGTTGGATGTGTGTTGATGAATGATGATGGAGCCTATGGATTAGAGAAATACACAAAATAAGACACTTCCAAAGTCTCTCGTACCACACCTCTGAATTACAAAAATAATTCAAACAGAAGAAAAAAAAGTGTGAAAGGTTCAAAGGATAGATGTTTAGAGTTGGAGACATCAAAAGATATAGAGAGCTTGTTGTTGGCCCTGAACGGTACACGGATTGATCAATGCAGTTGTGGCGGTAAATCCTCTCACGTTTTGGCTGAACTACAGTCGTCTGGCCCCAATCCACCAACTTCCCTTTTTCTGCTTCCTTTGCTTGGTCTCTAATCTAAAGCTCCTCTAAAGCAGGTAGCCACATGGTCTAAAAGTGTCTTTTTCAAGATGAAAAGTTGAGAGAGGAAAGCAGATCCAAAGAGCTTTGAGAAGATTTGGTCCGAGGCCAGCGAGGATGATTTTCAATTTAAGCATTTAGGCAAGGACTTTACCATGACACCGTCTTTCTGAGTTGTGCACGTCCCTCTCATGTGCTGTCCATCCACACAGGTGGAAACAAAAGTGCATGCTTTGTGATAATTTAACATCTTACCCCTGTGAACTCTTTGAAAACAAAGCACTACACGAACCTGAGAATTGCTTCTCCCTCTTTCACTTTTTTTTTTCCATGTTAAGAGCCTCAGTCTGGAGCAGCATCTGTAATGGATCATCGCCGCGCTCTCGTTTCACCTGGAGTATTCTCAGCAGAGAGGATTTCAGGAAACATCACAAAGCGGCAAGCCAAAGGCTGGCTGGTGAACCAAAAGGAATCAGATTCCCCCCCCAAGAGGAGCGACATTCTTTCACATGACCTACTGTAAAATCTCTGCATGTTCATGTTCTGTCTTTGGTTTTTCACCTTTTTTTTCTTTGGGCCTCTGCATCAAACTATCTGCTGAAATGCTCATTTATAAACATTTCGCTGACATGGAGACATGATGGAGATATCGCTTTTCTTTGTTGCGAGCAATCCCTGATTTTTCTCTGATGCTATTCATGAACAGACATGAGAGACGCATGAAAGTGAAACAGCCCACCTCGTGCGAATACTTGTAACCAGATGGTGTGCGAGTGCTGCCTTGGTTGTCAGGGACGTTTTTTTTGTGCAGACAAATAGATGTACAGCGTAGTTTCAAATACCAATCAAGGGTGCGTAGGCCAAATCCGGAGGTTTAACTGCCCATAAGCCCAGTGACAAAACTGGCCTGCTGGTTACCAAACGCGCTGGTTCAAAGGCTGTGCTGCTTTGAAGGCAACGGCTCTGAAACAGGGTTGGAACTGGAGCTGTTTTGGAGAAGCAAAAGCGCTGGACAGCTTCCCAGGGGCCTCATTAGGGACTATGTGTGACGGGTAGGTGGAGGAAGTAGGACACAGCAACCAAACACACAGAGACAGCACAAAATCACACATCTCTCTTGCCCACACACATTCATGCATGTAGACAGGCGCTGCGTGAAGGAGCCTGACAGTGCACACGTAATTGGCAGTAAAGTGATGTGTCATGACTACTATGTCCACCAAGTACCAGTCAAATGGAAAATATAGATTCAGAGTCTTGAAAAAAAAGAGGCTTGAGTTTTCTGTGCTCCTGAAGCCAAAGCAGCAAACTGAAATCACAGCGTCTATAGTGGGTTCTGTTGCTATTTTGCCAGTTTAGTGAATTGATTTCCTGCACTTGTTGTGCTTTTAATTCGCTTACATCATCGGTATGAATTTGTGAGGGTGTTGGGTCATTAGCTGTAACAGCTGTGGCTCATCGTGACTTTCCCAGTGTTTCCAGTGTCAATCTCAAGCTAAGTGTCATTAAGGCAGTCGTCCTTTCACAAAACTGCTGAGCGCGTGGAGCGATGTGTGTGCGCGTCTGAATGATGCGCCTGTGTTTACTTCAGTATGTGTCTGAATATTTTGAAGGCAGGCTGTGTTTCGACACCCTACATTTAACTCTTCCACAGCTCGCTGACGGAGCTCCATATGGTGCTTCTCGGTTTCTACCTCATGCACCCGTCACATCGGGAGATTTATGCTTTTTTAATAGGAGACGGGTCACACAACTCATAGTAGCAGCTTCAAAACAAAACACACTTTTTTTCCCCTTGTAATTTGTTCAATGCACCAACAACCCAACATGTTGCTGCTGATTGAAAAAAACAAAGAGAAGACAATTCAACTGATATATTTTAGAAAAAAAACTCAATTGTTACATTTTCACTGTTCACATCCCATTTGTGCCGATTACAGAAACAGTTACTTTAGGTGATTAGTTTTCTTCAGTACCTTTTATTTATATGAAATACGCTCACCATGTTTACACATTGTTATGTCAGCAACAAGTCGGTGATCTGTTGCAGCATGTATAAAGAATAGCATATAAAAATACCATATCATACAGATTACTGCTTTTGTTTTGAACAATCTTTGATTGGAAAAATGGAGGTGCATTGTAAAAACCATTAGCAAGATAACTAACGTGTCAAATATTAATGACTTTTGTCACCAATGATGGCATTAAATTTGTCTTATTTACAGTATTTGCGAGAACTCTAAGCAGTTGCTGGGCACTGAAAATGTAAAGCAACTGACGAACAAGGGAGGAGAATAAAAATTAATGTGTTTAAAGGAACCGTTTTCACGAACGGTGTGCTAGACTGAGAGCTCAGAATCTGGCTCACAGACAAAATAGAAATAGAATGACTTTTTTTTTCTTTAAACAATAGCAAAACAGTCCAAATATACAACCCACATCGTTCCAAACAGAGAGCTGATGAAATAAGTAACCAGGCTGAGGGCTGTACCACGAACCGAGTTCAACAAAGCCAGGCTCTCTTTGGAAGAGCCAGCTGTAAAAATCTGCAGTGAGAGATAACGGAGACAACAACGGGGACAACAGCACCGCTAACCAACGGGTTTTCTAAGGAGCAGCTTGCCGATTCACTTGGAGTGCATGCTCACATAAAAACGAGCACCGCATCCTTCATTCAATACCCTTGCTGTGCAAAATTCACAGATCTGCTCATGATAAAAACAGATTGTGTCGTGCAAACTAGCACATTTATTTTGCAGCTCATTATACACCTCACTGGGTTTGAATATTTGACATTTTCCCCCAGCTGAGAATTTAATCCATTAACTGTTAATTTAACATTGATTTAGGGTCAAAAGAGTTGTTTTCTTTTGGTTTGGGTTAAAGTAGGTACTTGCAGGACCAAGTTGCTAATAGATCTAGTGCTGAAAAGAGTGAATCAGAGTTGTACTGGGATTACATTTGGAGCAAAAAATCAGTGTGCAGATGCACTGGCTGACTTTTAAGATTTAGCCAGCAGAAATGATAAATTCCTGCCATTCAGCAACCTAATGTTAATCAAACTACATCAATATTCAGCTGTTGAATTCAGTTTTCTGGATGATTTGATCTGGAATATGGATCCTTCGTGAAATTCGTGGTTCCTCTGAAACTGAGCAGGTTATAATTCCAGTTTGTTGTGTAGATTTTGACAAATTAAAAGAGATTTACTGTTGTTGCATTGAAAATCCTGGCTTTAGACTTAAGGCCGGTTCACACCAACCCGATAATTGGAGGCCGGTGGGCCGGTGGGCCGGCGGGCCGGCGGGCCGGCGGGCCGGCAGGCCGTTGGTCGAGGTCGGTGACTCGAGTCGGGACGGTGTGCCCCGTGCAGCCGTCCATCAGTGTTCATTTCGGCCGATTCGACATGTAGAATCAGCCACTAGCTGTCGGCCCATGTGACCAATCTGATTGGTGGAGTGCTAGCTCTTGACTAGTGAATCAGAGTTAACCGGAAATCACGATGATAAATATACTAGATAAACAGCGATGGCACAGATGCTACACTACACTCTATAATGGCATCGGTTTGGATTGTGTTTGCTTGTATTATATTTTCATTATTAGACATCATATTTTTGATCCTTCTCGACTTCTTTCAGAAGTGAAAACACTGAAAACAGCGGGTTCTTTTTTTTTTTTTTTTATCCCGGTTTTTTCCCCCATTTTATCACCCAGTGCTCCTACCTAAGCTACAGTCCTGGGCATTTCCATCCTCTACCAACCCCGGGAGTTCCTGCACTGAGCTCAGGTCTCCTCCTTCACCTGAGGAGTGAGCAGACCGCTTCTTTTCACCAGACAGGGTGGGGTTTCTCTGACCGGACGTAGGGCGTGGAAGGATCACGTTATTCCGGCCGGTCCGATCCTCCCCACCCCATCTGTTCCCCGGTTGGCCAGAGGGGGCAGTATAGCCCAGGACTGTGTGCATGTTTTTGTGAGGGTAAAGAACATTAGCTACCCAAGGGAACACGGGGAGAACATGCAAACTCCACACAGAAAGATCCTTTCGCCAACCCCACCCAGGGTGTGGGCACTGAAGTCATGGGGGAACTAACACGCACTTCAGCGCCCACAGCGTCCCCGGCGGGAATCGAACCCAGGACCTTCTTGCTGTGAGACGGCTGCACTACCTGCTGCACCACCGTGCCCCTCCGACTACTTTTCTGCCGATGGTCGGCCGTCGGGTTGGTGTGTCCCGGCTCTTAAGCGGTAGATAATCCAGGAATCATGGAGTAAAAACCCTGCCATGTTTCTGGATCAACCTGTACATTTAGAACAGGTGTTCTCAACAACAAACCCCCATCTACCTGCAGGGGAGCGGGTTGGGTGATTGGTTTTGACTGGATTATCCACCTCTGAACTTCCTAACTCACTTGGTGGAAAACCTTCCTGGTGTAATCAAGTACAATGCATAAAAGCAGAGAAGAGGATATGGCACTGAATAAAAGAAAGCTGGGAGCATAAATACTGAGGTGGGTAATGAATAACAACATACAGGCATTACTCATTACAGTAACAAAGCTCAGATGTGAGCAAAATCCACAAGGGAAGCAAGCTGTAAAAAATAAATGGGGTAATAAAGCAAAGTTGTGAAAAAGAAGCATGACATGATTACAAAATAAATAAATATATGAATGAAGCAGATGAGAACACAGAACAATGAATTGAGTCCATAACTAATGCAACTCAGAGCTGGAGCTTTATGATAGTAGGTAAATGTGAGAAAAACCAGAGGATATACCACCATCACAAGTATACCGAGGCAGATTCCTTCCAACTCTGATGGAATTAAAAATATTAAAATTGGATGCTAAGTCTGAATCTGGAAAGCCGTGAAAACAATCACAGAGAGCAGCTCGTGGGATTTCTTGAAAGGAAAATGAAACGCCCTGGAGAAGACATCGACAGAAGAAATTCAGCTAACTCAGGACTGGCCCTGAAAAAAGTTACACGGATTACTTCATGGAGAAGTCATCGGGAGAAAAAGCAGCCCTGCAGTCTCACGGAATTCTGCATCAAAAACCTTTCAAGTGAAGAACAGGAGGATGGATGAAATTGAATAACATATCATGAAGAAAACCTCACACGTCATAAAAACTGTGAATTTTCCCCTTCTACAATAGAAAGAACTGGTGGAGAGAAAATGTTTACAAGCTGTGATAGTGCTACAGGCAATGTGACAACTGAGCGTGAGGTTGAAATTCTCCAAAGGATCAAAGTGAAAAATGAAATTATTGAAGGAGTATGAAAGAAACATTTATCTTTAACTATATTCCCTTTGAAAAACTGGTAACTTTTTATTTTCATATTAATTAATATTTGCATGCCACTACCAGAGGTGGGTAGAGTACTGTTACTTCAGAATAATATGACTCAAGTAGAAGTAAAAAGTTGTCATCCAAATAATTACTTGAGTAGAAGTAAAAAAGTACTTGGTGAAAAAACTACTCAAGTACTGAGTAACTGTTGAGTAACGTCTGATTTATTTTTTTAACACAACCATTCAAACAGACAAAAGTACAAAATAATCATCTTCAGGCAAATTAAATCAATAAAATAATAAAATAAATTAAAATTAATACAAAATAAAAAATAGCTTAAATTAAAATAATCTTAAAGTAAATTCAAGTACTTTAATAAATCATAAAATAAATCAAATAACAGAATAAAAAAATAAATTAAGCACAAGTAGCACAAAATGTCAAGCCTTTGTACTTTTCTTTTTTAACCAGGCAGAACTAGAACAAACATGAACTCATAGAAACTCTGTGTGTGTTTGAGTCTGTGTAAATGTGACAAAACATGCAAAAACTAACATTTTTCCCAAAGAATCACCCAGTGATGTCATGAGATTGACGCGTACGTGGATAAAAGGGATAAAAGAAAAGTAACAGCTCAACGTAGCCTAATGTAGCGGAGTAAGAGGAACAGTTTCTTCTTCACAAATCTACTCAAGTAAAAGTAAAAAGTATAGTGATTCAAAACTACTCCTAAAAGTACAAAATTTCTCAAAACTTACTCAAGTAAATGTAACAGAGTAAATGTAACTCGTTACTACCACCTCTGGCCACTACTAACACTTGGATCAGACCTGTGGGTCTATCTGTAGTCTCTACAAAGGGAATACTAGGAATGTCGTAACTGCGACAAAGGCCTTGGAGCTGCTTAAAACACGTGGAATCCCACCACATCTACAATACAAAAGTACTGCGTTTGCAGGTGCACGATATAGCAGTTATTTCCTGCACACAGATACACACAAGTTTGGCATATTGGCAAACATGTCTTGGATAAATTCCTGCTGTAATAACGTTGGAAGTGACTGGTATGGATCTCATTTGGCACAATGCAATCATTTCTTTCTTTCTTCATCTTAACGGGTAGCATTTAAGGTTTGCCAGATGTGTCATGTACTGCAGGCAGTGAGAGTGTTCTGACAAGAAAAGCTGGATTTTCAGAAAGGAAGTTCATGGCAATGACAAGTTGGACCGCCTAATAAGGTTTCCTGCACTATGTTTTTTCAGACAAGAAAATTAGAGGCATCGCGCTCCTGCTTTTTGCATGACAGCAGACACTAGAAATATGTATTGATTTGGATTGTTCTGGAGGTTTTTTTGTCTGGTAACTAACTTCATATTTGCTCTTCAGATCCTAAATTGTCCCCAAGACTGAGTGTCACATGGTTGTTTATCTTGTGAGGCCTTGTGATGTGGAAAGCCCGCCGGATGACAGCTGAGATATTCTGCAGCGTCCTGCAACCCTGACCATGATGAAGTGGCTGTAGAAGATGGGTGGGTGGGTGGATGGATGGATGGATGGATGGATGGATGGATGGATGGATGCATGGATATATGGATATATGGATGGATGGATGGATGGATGGATGGATGGATGGATGGATGCATGGATATATGGATATATGGATGGATGGATGGATGGATGGATGGATGGATGGATGGATGGATGGATGGATGGATGGATGGATGGATGGATGGATGGATGGATGGATGGATGGATGGATGGATGGATTTGCTCAACATTTGGACTAAAACCTCCCCGTGGTGTTGGGGGCTCCTTTTTGCTAAGGCAGAATTTTACTTTCTCTCTGATGTGTTTTTTCTTGTTACGTCTCAGCAGCATTTTCTGCCGTTCTGCCACTCTTCTATCTTCTACATCTTCTGCAGTGATCTCAGTGTTCCGATCCCTCTCTAGCACACCTGCCACTCATTGTCTCATTACTCTACTAGCACAAGAGCTCTGCTTCAGCTGGCATTTGAAGAATTATCTTTCTACTAAAGATGTCTTTATTAGTCTGAAATGAATGTGTTCCTATTGTGTCCTAAAGCCTGCGTATTGCTCATCTGCTACATCCCCTCTGACTGACTCACCAGACTAGATCTAAGAAGTCTTGGTGAGTCACTGCATGATATGTTTAAATGCCTAATTTGAGAATACACACTGGCGACAAATAAAAAGACCTAAACCTAGACGGCTGTAAACACGGCCCTCCTCTCTCCGGTGGAGTGGAAACTGAATGAGAGGATATTGAACTATTATTAACTCATGTGTGTTTCCGAGACTAAGGTAACTTATACTCTGTTACTATGGTAACATACTCTGTGAAACCCTGAGTTTATATCTGTCTCTTCTCCATCATAAAGCTGAAAATGGTTTAATTTCATCAGTCAATCAATCTTATAATGGACATATTGAACAAGCGCAGGTCCTTTCATTAATAGTGGAGGCGGCACCGGTGAGAGTGGAACCTGTGTTGTTTGACATCTAGTGATTATTTTTAATAGGGCAATGCTGTTTTTCTGCACAGTAACATGTGTGATGTTATCTGGCATCACAAGTATCGTTGTATGTCCTTACGTCACACCAAAAATATATTTGGGTTTACTTATTTCTTTAAAGATTTAGCCTGCTCCAAAGAAGCTTCTAACCCCTGATTTGACACCAGAGACTCATAGAAGGGTTTGACTCTAAGTTAGTTAGTTTTTTGGGGGTTATTTTTAACTCAGAATTTGTTGAACCTGCTTTCGTAAACAGGCCCCTGATGTATTTGCAAAATGGGGAAAGCTCGTGCAATAACTGTGTTTAAAAGCTGTATTTTCTGTAAGTGCACAACCTTCGTCATCCAAACTGAGACAACAAGGCTGTTCGTAGTAAAGGTGATGTGAGGTTTCTAAAAGGATGTTGTAGCGTCCTGCAACAAAGGCGTGGATGGCAGATATTTCAATTAATTCTTTTAAGTGCTACTATCAGATCACGTTGATGTTTGCATTTGTAGATTTGCATTAGAAAAACTACATTTATTGCAATTGGAGTGTGTGTGTGGGCCTCAAAGCACAAACTGTAGCCCAGAGCTGATCTACGACTTGAAAAGGGAATTCACATTTTAAACAGAATTGTTTACAGATTTTTTATTTATTCATTTATTTATTTATTTCCCCCAACATGTGATGTCTGCTGCAGACTGAAACCCCCCACACCAAATGTCTGCAAGACAACACAGGCAATGAACGTCTCTCTCTGCATCCCTGCGCTTTTAACGGTTACGCGTTGTTAACCAAACGCAGCTTTTCACATATTATTGGATTTTGAAGACTCTTTCCCTGTCCTCCCTCCGTCCCACTCCACCAGTCCAGCTGCCCTTGTGAGATACACCACAACCCTAATCTTCTAATTGGTAAGTATTTTTCTCAGCGATGACAGGGTGGAATCAATAAGAGGCACAAAGCTAAACGATGTGTGCTGCTGTTTCACAGCATTTCTCTGTGACTGTTTCTCATTCGCAGCTCATTTTGCTTTCTGTGTCACCCTCTCTGTTTAAATTCATGGTAACCAAGGCAACAGCCACTCATTCTCAACATGGCAAAGATATGAGCACTGCTTTAATTTCTAGTACAACCTCATTAGGGCCCGAGCACTTACAGTGCGAAGGCCCTATTGTATCTGTAGGAATTTTCTTTATCCTTTTTTTCCTTCTTCCGACGAAAGGAGGGCCTTTTTTCCCCCCTTAACGTTCCCCAAAAGTCACCAAATTTTGTACGCCAGCCAGGCCTGGTGAAAAATTTGATATTTAATGGTTTTAATTAATGGGCGTGGCCTAATAGCTCAACAGCGCCCCCTAGAAAACTTTGTGCCTCAAGCCCCACAATACGGTTTGACGTGCATGCACGAAAATCGCTACACACCTGTATCATGTCGCAACTTAAAGAAAAGTCTCTTGGCGCCATGGCCGAAACCGGACAGGAAGTCGGCCATTTTGAATTAATCGTGTAATTTTGGTGAAATTTATGCTATTCCTTCGCCAGTTAATACGGCCCGAACCGTAACGTGCACCCAGGATGTGCGTCTCCATCCTGCTACTACGCACATTACTTTTCTCAGTCAAAAGTGTTACCGTGGCGACGCTAGACGCCAAAAAGCGCACCCACCCTTCATCTGATTGGTCCATATTTGATAGTTCCTACTTTCTGCTATAACTTTTGAATAGTTTGACATAAAGACTCGTGGGTGGTGTCATCGGACTCGGTA
Source organism: Cololabis saira (assembly GCF_033807715.1). Lineage (NCBI taxonomy): Eukaryota > Metazoa > Chordata > Actinopteri > Beloniformes > Belonidae > Cololabis > Cololabis saira. Next base: position 5,503,288 of record NC_084600.1, on the reverse strand, counting down.
TTGAGTACTTGACCTTCATTGGCATGAATTAGCCCCGCCCCTTCTTCTGATTGGTCAATATCTGATAGTTCCTACTTTCTGCCATAACTTTTGAATGGTTTGATATAGAGAGTCGTGGGTGGTGTCATCTGCTAAATGTCCAGGCCTGAAGAATCTACATCAAGTCATACAAGCTTCCACTGCAGCCTGAACGTGCATAAGGGTGGAGGGACGTTCATCGCTGCTTGCAGCTTTAATTGGTCTTAAATTAAAGACCAATTAAATTATATATATATATATATATATATATACTGTATATATATATATATATATATATATATATATATATATATATATATATATATATATATACACACACACAAACATACACATAAAAATTAATTGAGGGCAAGACCAATGAATTTTTTTCCCACATATTTTGAATACATTCAATATGAAATAGTGAGCCAGGTTTGCAAAATGCCCCTACATGCTCCATCATCTTAGAGGTAATCAATGAAAAACTGGTTCTCAATCAGTGTTTGTAACATGCACATACCATCCCCACCAGCGTACAGTGATATATTATTCACCAAATGACATAACCCAGTTTTTGATGAACAGGTCTTTAACGGGCTGCGATGACTGATGTAAATGGAGGGAACATCACGCTTGATAAAAGAAGACACAAGGAGATGTACGAGAGAGGCAAGTCAAATAAATCCAGCCTACATGGCAAGTTAATGCAGGTCTGGATGAATTGTTTTGCAACCCAACATGGATACGGGAACAAGCTGAAAAGCCTGCGCTGCTAACAGAACGGCAGCTTGTAGTTCCTCCCCGTTCACAGTAAACACATGAGTGTCATCATCAACATCATTGTCTTCATCAGACAGTTTAGTGGGAATCATTTAGAAGCAAATAAAAACACACTTGAAACAGCACTTCACTGTGGGGGAGAATTTATCCGACTCCACAGATGCACCGTCTTAAAAATGCTACATCTTCATTCTCAGTGCGTGAGCCGAATGCACCTCCTGGACCATTGTCACATCTGAGCTTCTGGAATGTGGCGTGCATACAGAGCAGAGGAAATTATGTTGAGGAATTATGCAGGGCTGGAAATCTTATTTGAAGCCTTCAGTGAGCAGTCCCACCAGATTATTCTCCTGCGCGGAGCCAGAAACGGTAACAATCAGTGATTTTTGGCACGACGAACGACTTCATAGAGTTCTGTCACGGTTGACCAGATACCAGTAAACAAAAGAAGGATAAATAAATAAATAAATAAATCAATAAAACTCCGATGATGGATGTTCTCTTTCACTGCAGAAAATGAAAAATCCACTGAAGTTCTCACACAGAGAAAATGGGAAGATGGCGAAAGTGAATTCCAAGCCAATGAAATGTTTGTGTCTTGTGAGCGTTATCTGCCGGGGCCATCTGTCCCAGACAGAGCTGTTTGTTGTCCGACGCCTCTGATGTCTGACGAATGGGAACATTTCCTCTCATATACTATTTGCTTAGCGTTTCCTTCGATTTCATCTGGAAAAAGCCTCCCTTAAATGTCAGAAACTACGTGGTAATAATGGCGGGCCGTGACTCCGAGCCCCAGAACAGGAATCAATTAAATGCCCTCAGCTTACTAAAGATGAGCTTGTCCATCAATCTTCATGAAATATACAGCTGAGAAGGGAAACAGACCGATGTCAAAAACGCTATACGAGTCCATGCCTCAAAAAACAGCAGTGACACAGCAATATAACTCAAAGTAAGCCCAACATTTCTCCCTCATATCATCATCTCTGCAAGCTAAGAATAGCAGTTCTTTTTTTTGACCAATTTTTTTGAAACCCCTGCTTGTATAGTGTCTTCTTTAATTAGGACATTGTCTGGGATTTATCCTGATAATCTTTGCATATTCTTAAAAGCTCTCACACGTTTCCAGACCAATTAAACCACAGTACAGAAGAGCCTCAAAGGGCCCTGCGCTTTGTCTCGCCTTGTACTCAGCAGGGTCTCCGTCCGGCAAATGGTATTTTCATACGGAGCCTTTTTTCTAAGGAGAGATAATGATAGTTCAGTCACTGACGCCGGATCTCCAGCTCTCTCTGCAGCAACCTGCAACCTTTCAGTCCAGCTCAAAAGTTATGTTATTAATAGCTAAGCTAGGCACGTTCAGCCGTTAAAGCCTGGATTAAGTGAATCCTGCTGATGTATTATGAGAGCACACAGGTGTTGAACTGTGTAATAACTGTCACAAACTTTGTATCGGGGAAAAAAGGAGCCAATTGTGAACTAAAGCTTTTATAATTCATCGTCTCAACCACAATTTATACGATCTTTGGTTTTGCAATCACCAAAAATGGGTTGGTGCAGGTTCAGTTTGAATTATTTGATTCTTTACTTCAGGAAACTACTTAAATATTTAGCAAAAATACTTGTATTTGGCTTTCAAAATGTATCTTTTAATAACAGAGCAGGGGTCAGGTCATGTTTAACACAGCTTAGCATAAGAGTGAAAGAGTGGATCATTAACAAAGGTTCTGTTCAACGGGGAGACATTACTGGGAAAACACAGATAAGAACAACGACTAGGAAGATCTGTTTATCACAGGAAAATTAAATGACTTTACCAACATGTTTAGTTAAGCCGACTTCTTTTAATTTCCCTTTGGAGGACTGTTTCCAATACCCCATCAATAATAGTGTCTGCAGCATCACTATAGTGGATTCTTGAACATATTTTTTATATTTCAAACAGTCTCTCATCTTATCTTATAATATGTTTAAGCTGGATCTGAACTCCATGAATATTCAGAAATAATGTGGTTTGATAACCAATAACAGTGGAGAACTGTCTTTTATTCATTATAATAAAGATATGTGCTCTGTAGAGGCCCCGGCACACACTCACCGAGCGCACCAGTGCTGTGGGTTTCCACATTAATCACAATCCCCGTTTCAGCACAGATGGATTTATGCAAAGAGTTCCTTTTTTTTTCCTGAGGAAACGCAAGGTTGTGAGGCAGAAGGGGACCTGCTGAGCAAACCTGATTCAACAGGAGACGTTCCATCTGCGATACTGCCTTGAAGCTGTGATTATGTTTGTGCATAAAGTTCTGTTATTTTTAATTGTGATATTGAATTTCTACTTTTTTTCTATTAATTCCTAGGGATTTATGGACATTACAGCAAATATAAAACATAAGGAGGCAAAATGCAAATGTACTGAGCATGTTGGCTTCAGCCTTGCAGTCTCTGCTCTCCTCTTAATCTGAGTCAGACTGTATAAAGAGACCTGGGCTCTGCACACTGCTGCCGTTGCCAAATCATTGTTTTTGACTATGTAGCAGCGTCAGTTTCTGCCTTCTGACCTCTGTGTGTACATTCTTGCTTTTGCCAAACCATGAATAGGTTGGACCCAGGTAGCGCCTGCCTGTCCCAGCCCCTGGAGCAGAACCCCCCCCATCTGGGAGCCAAATGAGACCAAAGAATGAAAAAACCTCTGGTTCTGAATGAGACTGGATCCCTGGACTGATCAGCTTAAATCTTAAAGGAGCTTGAGGCCGGATTGTGGCAAGATTTATGAAAAAAATCCGTATACATTTTAAGTTTTCTAGTAATAATGTCAGATGAAGCGTTCCAAACCCAAAAGAATGAGCCCTCTAGTGTATCTCTCCTTTGCCTTGAACAGGCTGTGTGCTGCAAAATGTGCTGCAATTCGGTCCCGAATTTCCCGCGCTGGGCTGCGGATGTGACGTCACATGACGCTGCATGCACGTTCTCCCCGTTCTCCCGTGCCGGCTTCACTGTTGGCTGCAGTACCCCCAACGGCCGTCGTGGTGAAGGGTGGCGCTAATGAGTCATTTCTTAAAAGGAGCTTCAAGCTCCTTTAAGGCTACCTCTTTACAATAAAAATAAATAAAGTTCTGCCTCAGTCAAAATCATACCAGTATATCATGTAAAAATAAAATCATGAAACTGACAGTAATCATATCCTGTAATCGGATATCCAGTACTGTGAATATACGCTGTAAAATAACAGTCAGGTCTTCCACTTAGGATTTGCACTGAAATTCTTTCAAGTCACGAATCAAACAAAAGAGAGGAAAAAAAGAAGCTTTAATTTAAAATCCAGGTACTGGAGACAAGGGTTGGAGGGTCAGGCATAGAATAAACAAAGAGGCCATATGCCCACAGTCAGCTTTTCCAGAGTGATGAGAGAAAAGATTTACAGAGGACACAAGCTGTTTGACACTGATGGACAATCTGATATCACCTCCCTAATCCCACCTCCACTCGGTCACACACACAGGCACACTCACTCCCTTCTCCATCCCTCTCATTCCTCTCTCCCGCTCCTTCCCTCCAGTGAAACTCCTCCCCGATTCACAGCTTTTGTCTCTCTGCCCTCTCATTTCTCTTCAGTAATTTCTCACTTGCTCATCTCTCGCCCCATGCTGTTGCTAGAGGGCTCTTCTGTGGACTCATCTCTTTGTTTTCTCACCAAACTGCTTCCCTTTCACACTCTCTTGCTCTGCCTGTGCCTGTCGTTCTGTCCTTGTTTGTTCACACTAACATGCAAATTCCTATGATCATTGGACAAAAGTTAAACAACCACAACCTGCGAAGGACAGAGGCACATCCAAATCCAAGCATTTTCACTCAAACATGAATAGAAAGTATCCTGAAGCGACTTGGGTGAGTGCACCCTGCAGAATCACTGCATTTCTCTCCTGTTTCCATCCAAGCTGTCGATGTGGCCGACGTATAAATAAGCATCATACATGAGCCACGTAGGCATCGGAAACTTCTCAAATGTAACAGTTGTCCGCAAAGGAGAGTCGTTCCTCAAAGTGTAATACAGATGAATGATAGTTATTCACTCGACTGTTCTGAAGTGAGAGGCCTCACTTGTCATTTCTGTCATACCCATCATGTACGTGTTACATGGATTTTGCCGCTGACCTTTGCAGTGAGCTGTGCACACAGTATCCTACACTTACATGTTTTAATGGGAGTAATCACAATTCCTGTCAAGCATCTTGTCAACTTTGACTCCCTATCTGCTCCCTAGGTTGTCTTTCTGCACAATTATTTAGTCTCTTCTTACTGATTCTTTACGCTTATCATCCAAGGTAGGAATATTTTCTTTTTAATTAGATGCAGCACTGCACTCTAGAAACCCTCCGGGCCACATGCAATGGCACCAGCTTAAATTAGGTTTAGAGTTTATCCCCGAGTAAAACCCGTCTGTGACATGACAAGTTATGTAACCTCCTTAACACCGTTGCACTTTCTAGAGTCTGTGGTTTTAACCTGCAGCTGAAAGTTAGCTTGATCTCAATTTCGGTGTCATTTAAAATGAAAAGAACTGTTCATAATTGCTCATATTTAACTTCTTATCCTAGCCTGATAGATCAGACCCGCATCTAAAAAGACATAGGCTCTTAAAACTATCTATTGGGCCTCCAGATCCAAGAGTATTAAGTATTAAGTATTAAACTACCTTTGCAGGCAGTTGGTTAGCGGTACGACCAGTCAGAGCAACGGACAAGGTGACACATTCAAAGAAATGAAAACTAGTCAATGTGAAGGTGCGTTGTCACCGTCGTTATCATGTTAAACCCGCCCAGAGACTCTCTCTACAAGGATACAATGATTTGATCAGCTCCCATTACTTTGTGATATAGTTAATGAGCTCCAACGAATGGCAGCTAGATGTACTTGCAAAGAAAATGTAAATTTTCTAGCAGCATGTCTAGATTTGTTAGGCTCTTATGGGCCAATGCAATCAATCTGTGAAATATGAATAAAAATAGAACAATTTCAATGTCAACTACTGACTGTGAAGGGTAAGTCTCATAATTGTTGCGTATGTCATAACCCTGAACTTATTACAGGTCTATCTCATCTTTTTAAGTGGGAGAACTTGCACAAGGTGTCTGACTAAATACTTGTTTGCCCCACTGTATTTATTGTCTTTGTCGTGCTTATTGTCATCATCTACTATAGTTTTTCCTTACACCTCCTTTTATCATGGCCATCTTTCTCAACCAGAGCATAGACCTCTTTCTTGTGTTTTTCCTTCAAGTGCTCTAGTAGGATTTCATTGAGTTTTCCTGACTTTGGCTGCGTCCCAATTGAACCCCTCGCCCTCGTTTTCTTCACTAACCCTAACTTTTGTGCGTTCCCGTGAAGGTAGTGGTGTCCCAATTCCTCTTTTCACCTAGGGGGAGGGGGCATAACGAGGGTTAGGGGCTGAGAATAGCCCCTACGGATCGACGGATTTCAGATGCTGACTTCGCGAGCGAGGGGGTATGAAAATTTCCCAGAATGCTTTTCGTCTTCATTTGCTGACTGAATCCAAAAAAAAACATGGCCGACATTTCTTATTTTTTGTGAATAAAATCAATATTTTGAGTTAGTTTCTGCATAAAAATGCGTTTTGATTACATTTCTAGTTACAAACCAATATTTTTTACTTTCATAATATTCACTCAGTGAATGTACATAATCCCTTTTTTGTCCGTTGTTCACTAAGATCGCGCCGGAGTAAAGGCTGTTAGGTTACGCCGTAGGCTACGTAAGCTACGCCGTAGGCTATGTAAGCTACACCGTAGGCTACGTAAGCTACGCCGTAGGCTCTGCGTCGATTTGACTCGCCGACCGAAGGCAAACAGGCAGACTCTTCCCAGAGAAATAGAGAGAATTAATCCTGTGACTCGTCAGATTTGTTTTGGATGTTTCTGATATAATAGTTTTCAGAAACCACAAAGTAATCCATCTGTTATCTGGGTAATTTACACACTTTCAGATAAAGTTGTAGCGTAATTCTCAACAGAGCTGCAGGTTTCTCTCCCGGGACGACAGAGCAGCTTGACCCGGCGGACACGTCTGTTCTCGGGCTGTGAGCTGCTGCTGCTCCCCGGGGGCGGCGGCTCTTCTCATCTCCGAAAACATCTGGTCAAATTTCTTAACAGGCGTTATTTGGATAAACTGAGCCCCGGTTGCGGATCTTAAGGTTACCTTTATGCCTGAAAAAATATTAAAACTTGATAAAGTGCCATATTAACAGCACTATAGCTGAAATTAAAACAGCTTTTGGCTCTCTGCTTCCTGATCAGGTTAGGGATGAAAACGAGGGGGAGTAGGAGAAATGGGACAGGCACCTGGGCCAAGTGCCCTAGATCTCAAGTGCCCTAAAATCTCCCCCTTCTTTTTTAGGGGTTAGGGAAGAAAAGAAGGGCGAGTGGAGAAAAAAAGGGCGAGTGAAGTTGAATTGGGATTGGGCCTTTAAGGCAGTTGGATGGGACACTTCCTCATGGCACACACCATTAAATAAGAAAAGAAAAACAACTGTTGTGTGAAGTTTTGTCATTTTGACTGATATCTTGTTTATGTCCCAACCACATCAGCCGTAATCTTGAATCTGAGCTGAGCCGGATGAGCCGGGGTCTGATCTTGATGTAGTGTTTGTCTGCTATGAAGCTGCTCATCAGCTCAGACTCCCAATCTGTTGCCTCTTTGGCAGCTTGTCCTCTGCCAGAAAATTAACCCGTTTTTATCGTCACTTGACTCTTCCCATTCCATATTTTCCTTTAAAAGTAGATGCAATATTATATTACATACTGAGATAACATAAACTGCCACTCAAATCAGCTCTTAAACGTGTCCGGTCTATGCTTCTTTTCCATGACCGCACTTGTTGTGTTTGTTGTGTTTTTCCCTTTTATCTGTGACCCATTTTTTTGTGTCCTGGTAATGTGGGTATTTCTCCCTTTCACTGCCTCAGGAAGTAGGAAAGCACTCTAGGTGATCTGACTGCAGCCCATTGTTGGATTACAACAATCAATGGAGAGACAGGGGAAGAAACAGGAGAAGGAAGTGCGCTCGTGTCCAGACGGAGAGTCACTGTGACAAACAGAACAGACAATCACGGAGGACTCTCAAGCACGCTGTACTTTGCACTTGTACCCGTCTGAAGAATGTGTGGGATGAATACGAAACATAACAGCGTCTTCCTCTGAAGAGAAGACAAAAGAACACAAACACATCATATGCCCACTGAACGTAAGCCTGTGTCCCCGGCTTTATGTTGTGCTGTCTGGGGGTCAGTTAGTGTGGGCGGTTTCAGCTCAACACTAATGTGTCCAGAGCTCTCTGTTGACAAATCGCTGGCTTCCTGCGATGCATTACTATTCCACTCTAATAGGAGCTCACATGAAGTGCACAAGTCAGGTAAACCACTCTGAGTCCTTGAGCACATAGCGGACTGCCAGGTTGGTAGTCTTAGATCAATTTCCAGCGAACGTGTGTGTTCATTTTTTTTAATTATTCCAAGAGGAGAAAACATGAATGAATTAATGAATGACATGCACTACGGAATGGCCTCTTCATAAAAAATTCAGGAGTCAGATCCAACCCTCAAATCGGCTACCGCTGCCAGCGAGTCCAGCGAACAAGGCTGCATATTAATTGTGGATGTTATGCAACACGTTCTTCAAAGGCCGCCCTCGGATATTTGCACTGCCAGGCGAACGTAATCAAATGACTTGCTTAATATGCACTGATTCAACTAAATGACTTTGTGAAGCGTAATGATGCAACCTAAGTTTAAGAGATGAGATACGTTACACATGTCTGCTAGAAATAGTCCGTCTGGAAGCAGCCCAAGAATGCCAATGACTGGATAATCATCTCAGAGACAGAGAGATTGATCCAGTCTTCCCTCAATGTAATGAGAGATTCTAAGACACCCCAAACACTGTGATTAGTATCCTTGAAGACCTGGCAGCAAACCCTGGACAATCCTGCTCCCAGCTGTAACAGAGATGTTTTTAATTGTCTAAAATATGGAGGTTGTGGGGAGCTGTCACAGGTTTACACCAGTGGTTACGCGCCTGTCAGCATGTGTTACCAAGGAGTGATAGCCTCACATTTTGGTTTTACATTGCAATTTCAGAGAAAATGGACTGAGCTGTCTATTCTTGCCTTAATAACTCTCAATTTGTGTGTTTTTTTGTTTTACTTTTCAGTTTTGTATAATACATACTTTACTTTTATTTAAGAAGAAACATGTACTGTTAACACTGAGATTTATTTATTTTTTTTTTAAATAAAGGAAATCTGTACTGAGCTTACTGGGATCGTTTAAGTGATGATCAGGTTTCCCATCTTGAATTCCTTTTTTAAATTGTGTCTTTTAAAAAAAGTCTGAAGCATAGAAGAAGACCCGGGGCACTTTGTCGAGTGATATTAGTCAGTGTTTTACGTGAAGTGAGAAAAAAAGCTATTCACTGCATCAGTTGGGCTGAAATGATTGCTTTTAAAATGCATGTAAACATCTTAGTCTAACTCCAACTGAATGAACTTCAGTTGGACTAACATTCAGACAATATGGCTTAAGTCTGGCGGTCCCTGCATATAAACATTCCCCTGGACTGAGAACGAGTGGCCTGCCCAGCCTGCACAAGCACCACGCTTCACTTCATTTTGCATCTATGAGTATTGACTGATAAAGTACAATATTTAATACAGCTGCAAGCCAGTATTAAGTATGTGAAGATATAGTAATGTGATGATGTCCTTATCAGAGCATGCAGGCACTCTGCAGTTCTCCGTCTTGTAATCTGTCCTCGTGCGCTGTGGCAGCTGCTCTGAATGTGAGTCCCTCCAGTGCCTTTCACAGCATTTACCTGAAACTTCCTAACTGAAAAATGACATTCCTCAGCTAAACAGCTTTCTGTGCGCAGAGGTGGAAAAGTCTGGATTCGTGCGCTTTTCCTGAAGTAGCCACATCTGCAAATAGTTTAAAGAGCTCCACTTTAAGGTGTCGCTTTTGGTGTTACCTCCGTCTGCTGCGGGTGGGAATTCTGCTCTTCTAAAATGACATTTATCTAACATGAGGTTTATGCAGTTTGTCGAGGGAAACATACATATTTTTTATCCATCTCTTCTGATCAATCTAAGACAAAAGTTCATCAAGTTTTGAAACCACAACGAGTGGGATCAAAACGAATCTGTGCTCCCATAAAACCCATTTCCCAGCATCCGTGCCTGTAGTTTATTGTACTGTATTCTCTGTACCGTGACCAAGGTCTGAACAAGAAAACCTTTCCTGAGGTAGGGATTTGCTGGAGCCTCTACAGCAAACTGAATACTATTCTTCCATGTTTGGTCTTGAATCGTGACAATCTAGCATGTATTATATTGGGTTTATTTGCAATTTAAATTACTAGAGCTCAAGGACTCAATCTGACATCAAAGACATGCACCAAGTGCTCTTTTCAAAGATCGATGAAGGTGCATTTGGAGGCCCTCCACTTTTTATTTTAATCACTGGCTTTTTATTAGATACTTGGGGATCAACAAAGGTAAGTGGTCCCCATGTCTATCGCTACTGTGCTCCATGATCATCTCTGCAGCATCTCCCACCATCCCTCTTTTCATCTTTGCACAAGAGTGTATCAATGCTTTTCCTCTTTATGGCCCTGGCCTTAGTCTGCAGGGGAACAGTAACATCAAAACAGCATTGTACACTTAATATGTAAAGCCCAAATTCTTGTGCTCTGTGTTGCTTCTTGTTTTTTTTACTTTGATTACCTTATTACATATGACCTGATGTTTCTGCTGAAAAATGTTTGAGGTCATGAGTTTGAGTTTGTGTATTAAGGAACAGAATTGAATGGATTCTTCAGAGTCTCTTTTCAATGACCATGTTTGCCTCGGCCTGCGATGGACTTGTGACCTGTCCAGGGTGAACCTCTGGCTTTTCCCCAGAGAAATCTGGGATAGACTTCAGCAGGCCCCCGTGAATAAGCAGCTATAGATTATGCGTGAACATTTTTCTAATTCTCTTTGTTTGGGGTTTATAACACCTTCTTAACCATTCCCTTTTCATGTTATTGGTGTACAGCGATTGAAAAAACAATTGTGAAATGCCTGTAGAAGTTAATTCTTGTAAAAAAAAAAAAGTAAAGTTTTTATTTTTCATTAAAGCATAAATTAAAATTAAAAAATCTAAAAAACTATATTACTGTTTAATTTGGTATCCAATATATGTTTGTGATTATAAGAGCATAAGTGATTAGTTACATTGAACTTCTACCGACACATCTAAAGCTAGGTTACCATTTATTTATTTAGGCTTTATTAGGGCCCGAGCACTTACAGTGCGAAGGCCCTATTGTATCTGTAGGAATTTTTCTCGTTTTTTTTTTCCTTCTTCCGACGAAATGAGGGCCTTTTTGCCCCCCTAAACGTGCCCCAAAAGTCACCAAATTTTGCATGCAATATCACAAAAAATGTGATATTTAATGGTTTGCATTAATGGGCGTGGCCTAATGGCTCAACAGCGCCCCCTAGAAAACTTTGTGCCTCAAGCCCCACAATACAGTTTGACGTACATGCACGAAAATCGGTACACACCTGTATCATGTCGCAACTTAAAGAAAAGTCTCTTGGCGCCATGGCCGAAACCCAACAGGAAGTCGGCCATTTTGAATTAATCGTGTAATTTTGGTGCAATTTATGCCATTCCTTCGGCAGTTGATACGGCCAGAACCGTAACGTGCACCCAGGTGTGTTATACATCAAAATGTGCGTCTCAATCTTGCGACAACGCGCATTACTTTTCTCAGTCAAAAGCATTACCGTGGCGATGATAGACGCCAAAAAGCGCGCCCACCCTTCATCTGATTGGTCCATGTTTGATATTCCCTATTTTCTGCTATTACTTTTGAATGGTTTGATATAGACTCGTGGGTGGTGTCATCTGACTCGGTTTTGACTCCTTCACCTCAATTGCTGCAAATTAGCCCCGCCCCTTCTTCTGATTGGTCGATATGTGATAGTTCCTATTTTCTGCCATAACTTTTGAATAGTTTGGTATAGAGAGTCGTGGGTGGTTTCATCCGCTAAATGGGCCTGAAGAATCTACATGAAGTCATACAAGCTTCCACTGCAGCCTGAACGTGCACAAGGGTGCGAGGGCCCGTTTATCGCTGCTTGCAGCTTTAATTCTTTTCTATTTTTCTTACTTTTACTGTTCTCTGGGCTATGAGGCAGCAGTACAAGTACAGGTGCTCTTACTTCTGCCGACTAACACCTCTTCTTCTCTTCTTCTTCCTTTTCTTAGTGGAATTCCAAGCAGTCTCTCAACCAGCCCAGAGACACCAGCCCCTCCAACGTTGGGGGATCCCCCGCCTCTAACACCCGAGTCCAGCATGTCCCCTGTCCTTTTTACATGAACTGACACAGGGTGACGTGTCAAACTAGCCCCGCCAACGACTCGCCCCCGAGCGTGAACTCAATCAGGCCTCGTGTAAACAGAAGTGATGCGGGGTGGGCGGGTCGTGGGAGGGATTTGTGATGACAAGATGTCTGCGAGCTGCTCATCCTCAGAGCTGTGGATGCCATATTTCGGCATATTAAAGAACTGTAATCTACAACTGGCTACTGAAATGACAAAACCACAGCTTTGCAAGAAACAAAACTACTGTTATAAAATGTTAAAAATCCTGTTATTATTCAGCATGGATTCTCCACCTGCTTCATCTCCTGCACCAGCCAGCTCTTCAGTTGTTGGTGAGGCCAGTGACGGCAACAATTCAGACAGCAGGTCATGTTACGTAGTACCACGCGATTAACGCCTGTCCAGTCGTCTGCAATTCCCTAAACTTGGCTTCAGGAACCGGAGAGGCAATATCACTCCTTGCATTAACATTGCCCAGCGTTAAACATGCATTCTTCTCCCAGGGATAATCTTTAAAGAAATGTCTATAGTCTCGCCAACAAATGGGGTCTGTGACGGGGCTCCTCCCAGTCTGAAACACCCTGCCAGGCAAGCATCCTGCAAGCACCCTAGACATTTACTCACACTGCTCAAAGTGGCTCCACTTAGTACTTAAGAACAGCAGCTCTAGCAGCAGTTGGTTTAAGCGTATTATCTTATGGTTTTTTGGATGAAAACCAGTCCTGACAGTAATCCAATTACACTGAAATCTGATGCATAACTAAAAACAAGAAAGGGAAATTGTATTTGGAAAGTGAACAAACACCCTTCCTGAGCCTCCCTCATCTCTAACCTTCATCTCGTCCTCCACTCCATCATTTCATCTTCTATACTGTCCCATTTCCACTCCTCTCCATCACTATAGCGGGTCTTTGCATCACCTATCCCTGATTACCAAGTACGGCGATGGATTATTTATTCAGAGGGAACTCCATAAATCATTTCAGCCTGACCACCTTGTGATTCGTACCGAAGAAAGGAGGATAATATGCATAAATGTGAGAATGTGTTCCCTCTCGAACATTGTGACACCAGGGTTGCTGCAAAAATACCATTGAGTTAATGACTGTTGAAAATTACAAGAAGGAAACTTCAAGCGTTTGTACTGTGCATACTGATGAAACCAGGATGACATGTACAGTACCGCACCAGTATTGTTATATACAGCAATGAGTGCAGCTCTGTATTGAAATATGTAGAAATATCTGACGTAAATATGCTAAATAAAGAAGACAACAAGACAAACAAGTTTCGGTTATCTTTTCACATTTCTCTGCTACTTATGATGGTAGCCATGTTGCTGTGTCTCTTGTGGTTGTGATTGGACCCTGTTGTTGGATTTACTTTTGGATTCCATACTTGTACTTTCCATTTTAACAGATTTCCTGCCCAGTGGCTCTGTAGATTAGCTTGCTCCATCACACCTGACTGCCCCCTGAGCTGTGTTTGCTTTCAGGTTCTCTCTTCAACCACATTCTGTGGCAGCAGCAACATCAAATTCCCGTTTTTGATTAAAGGTGCAGCTGCCCCAAATATCAAAAGATGCTACGACAGAAGACGCAACGTCCTAAATCTCCACCCCAAGACTGCTAAGTACGGTGGCCGACAAGGGCCAAACGCACTGCAACGGCCTAATGCGTCTCAGTTAAGGAAAACGGCTTCAAGTACAGAAACGATTCAAATTCACAAACTCAAAACGAGGTACAAAAAGAGGAACGTGGTGCAAATGAAAAAACGTGCTGCAAAAAACAAAGACAAATGCAGCATCATCAAACGCTGCAAACAGAGAAACGATGCAAAGCACAAAACGATATAAAACAAGAAACCATCATCAAAAGAAAAACGCTTCATAACCGGTCACTACAACCGGAAGTGCTCCAAACCTGCAGGGGGCGCTCTCGGCGTAACAGCTCAATGGACAGCAATAATAAGCAATAACCAAACTTCCACCGAGGTTATTTTACTTGGATGAATGCCTGACGTGGGCCTTCCCTCTGATTATGTTTGACCTGGAGCTTAGTAGATCAAGGTTTGCTGGCCTTGCACATGATGCTAGATGACGTAATAATTAATCCAGTGATACCAATGGTTTCATACCATTCTACGTGTGGTCACATTGTGCCAAAAATGCAGAAATGACAGCTAAAGACAAAGACTGCTTAATCCTGGGTGTCCTGTGTGAGAGCCCGTTCAAAAGAGCTCCACTTTAACACGACCCATTCACTTAGTTTTTGGCTGATCAGATGTGAAAAGATTTTATTGAATGAACCACTCCCATTTCCTTGGTTCTGTGACATCACAGACCTGGAACAAAGTCAGATTCGTCAGCTTCCTGTTGTTCACTTATACCTAATCATGCAGCATTTCTAGGTGGTGCAAAGTCGAGTCATGTGGTCATCTCCTCCCCTAAAACCAGCGGCTATCAACAACCAGTTAAAACAATGTCAAGACAATTACTTTTTACCGTGTTATTGTATAATATCAACCAAAGAATACTACAAACATTTCATCAAGACCTCAAGAAAGAAGGGCATAAATATCTCTTTCCCCACGTAAACAAAAACAATATCTGCAAGTGCACGTCGACACTGACTCATACCTTTTCCCACGGGGAGTTTCAAGACCGGAAAAACTTTCCTATTGAAAATAGTGTCGTGTCCCCAGCAACTGGGACTTCTTTTAAGTCAACAACGTAGAGATGTCAAACATCCAGGTGATGATTCATGTCAGTGCAGCTCTATCTGATTGGTGTCATGCACTGTGGGATATTTGTCGTTGCGACAGCGTTGTCAGTGTGACTATAGATGGGTTACCCCCTCACCTGTCTACACAGACAGAGTTGCTAAGCAGACAAGGACAAGTTTAGGGGGAGTGAGAAATGGAGTGAACAGGTACAAGTGGATAAGGTGGCTGTCTTTCAATGTGAGTTATTGATAAAAAAGACAGCCAGGGAGGAAGTTTGCGAGAATATACATTAGTGTGTGTATGTGTGTGGGTGTGGGCGTGTGTGTGTTTGCAGCCATTATCGTCATTAGTCTTGTAATCAGATTCACTTGGCTCACACTGGCTGTACTCTTGCCAGCTTCTAAAATAGCCCTCTATTTTAAATTATGTATGGGGAAAGAAACGGAGGGATTGCAGCGGGACAATTTCCTCTCCCCTCAGCGGCGGACTGCTGCTGAGGAAAGTTTTAAAGTAGCAAACAAACAGTTTTAACCCAACAAAAAGCGCAACGTTGAAAATGATTGTGTTTCAACTACCATCATGAGGAGGCACAAAGTGTACCTCCGACGGTACACACGTTTGATTTATTGCAGGTAAATGAGGCCGAGACTTGTTTTCCTCCGCAGTTGAACGGATTCTGAGAAGTGGAGGGAAAAATTAATTTGTGCAATGATATGATCACATGCAGGGATGCGGAAGAACTGATAGTGTTGCAGGTTTGATGATTGTGCTTTTACACTTCTCCCATGAAGTATTTCCACTTTCATCACCACAGATAATGACTTTACAAGCAACATACCATTTATATTGTAAATTACAATGATTTCAGTTTCTTCATCTCAAAGATTAAATACAGCATAAGCTGGAAGGGAGTAAACCATTCATTCTGTACTTCTAATATATAGCCATGTGACACATTCTTACAACAGAGCAAAGGATTTTGTGCGTGTGTGTGCGTGTGTGTGTGCGTGCGTGCGTGCGTGCGTGCGTGCGTGCGTGCGTGCGTGCGTGCGTGCGTGCGTGCGTGCGTGCGTGCGTGCGTGCGTGCGTGCGTGCGTGCGTGCGTGCGTGCGTGCGTGTGTGTTGAAATCCAAGCTACTATATCTGTGTTGCATCATGCATGTTGGTGGAACAAAGCCGTCTCTTTGTTCCACCAACATGACCAGAACAGAGTTAGCTTCATTCTGGTTTTACACACAAACTGCTTGAAAGGCTGAAAACTGTCTCCCTTTGGCTTTTGGACCTGGTTGGGACTGATTCTGCTGCTCTCCTGCAACACAACAGTGCTTTCCCCGAAGTCAAGCCGGGCATTTTTTACAATAGTGCGGCAGCTAAGCTCATATATGGAAGGTATTGTGCATTTTATGATAGAAGCATGAAACTTTCTACATATCATCTACATCCCCCAAGGATTAATTTCTGAAGTGGAAGCACTTTGGGTCTGACCTCTGGTGACCTTGAGAGGTCATTGACCTCAGCATTGCATTTTTCCATAATTTTCGCTTCATTCTCTATTATAATAAGTACATAATTAAAAAAAATATATGTCTTTGTTATAATAAAGAAAACTTTGCTCAGTCATGGCCTTTTGCGTGAGTTTGTATATGACAATACTGTTGATGACCAGCAGAGGGCAGTAGTTGGCAGTTGGAAGCTGGCAGCACCATTTACTATGACAGAAAGAGTGTGATGTTGCTGTCAGGAAAAGTGAGTATTTTAATCACCATCCATCTGATGAAAGACAATAGCTATTCATTCATTAAATGAAATAGCTAGCTAGCTAAGTGTTAATGAATGAAACAAAATAGCCTAGCCAGCTAGCTGTTGATTAATTTAATAAAATGTATTGCTAGCTAGCTAACTGTCAATGAATTAAATAAAATAGCTGTAGCTAGCTGTTGATGAATTACATAAAATATTTTTCTAGCTAGCTAGCTAGCTAGCTATCTGTTAGTGAATTAAATAAAATAGATATAGCTAGCTGTTAATTAAATAAAATTGCTTAGTAGCTGGTTGTTGATGAATTAAAGCTATCTAACATGTAATAGTAAATTTACACAATGTGTTATGTTCTTTCAGGATTCCTCTGTAGCCTGTGTCAGCTAGCCTCCAGCGCCCTTCAAAATTGTGATAAGTCAACACTGTCTGCATCATGTCAAAACGCCATTTACTGGTTGATCCAACTCAGCCTTTTACATCTAAGAATTCCAAGTTGAGTAGCCCTATTAACTGGGAACTCTGTGCTCTTTGTCAAATAAAAACAGGAGAAGCTTTGCAATGCCCCACCAGGCATAACAAGCCATCAGAAGACAGTGGTTATGTGTCATTGGCCAGGGATCTCCTTGCATTCCAAGAAATTTGACAAATACCACCTGAATTGGACTTGGACAGGCTGGATGATGGGAATGGCATAGAGGCCACGCTGAGGACCAACAGAGCACAGTGGCACAAGGCCTGTAGAGTAATACAATCAAAGTACACTGCAACGACGGCGGAAGTCATTAGAAAAGTTGGAACAGTGTGATGTAGCCATGGTTCACACACGGTCTTCATCACTGTCGTAGTCACAGGCCTTCTTAAGGGCATCTCCGATATCATTCTGAAATGTCAAAAGTGTGTCTCTTCCCTGTGAATGTGCCATTAAACCAGGTACCTCTGAGAGAAGCCTGTTCTTTAGTCTGGTTGTGTGGATCCGATTCCCCACTGTGGCACCAAGCTGTTCATGTCGAATTTGGTACAGGTTACCCAGGTCAGACAATTTGAATACTGGAGCAGTGTCCTCCTCACTTCTTCTTTCCTCCATGAAGGCTACCAACTCTGCAAACGCAATACCAAGTAGCTGAGCATCTTCCTTGTGTTCATCCTTTGATATAGCCTGTCTTGCTTTGTTATATAGCTTCTGGAGGCAGTTTAGATGATATCTTGCTTCAAGGGCTATCATGTCCGCAGGTGCAAGTTTAGCAAGCAACTCAGTGTCTTCTGTTTCCACTGCAGCTTTTTTAACTTTGGCATCTAACTGTTTTGTTGATGCCATATTGAGCACTTCAGACCCAGTAGGCTTGTTGCAGAAGAAACACAAAGGGTCTTTTGGGTGGATATGACTGTGAGAAGACCGCTTGTGAACCATGGCTACATCACACTGTTCCAACTTTTCTAATGACTTCCGCCGTCGTTGCAGTGTACTTTGATTGTATTTTACTCTACAGGCCTTGTGCCACTGTGCTGTTGGTCCTCAGCGTGGCCTCTATGCCATTCCCATCATCCAGCCTGTCCAAGTCCAACTCAGGTGGTATTTGTCAAATTTCTTGGAATGCAAGGAGATCCCTGGCCAATGACACATAACCACTGTCTTCTGATGGCTTGTTATGCCTGGTGGGGCATTGCAAAGCTTCTCCTGTTTTTATTTGACAAAGAGCACAGAGTTCCCAGTTAATAGGGCTACTCAACTTGGAATTCTTAGATGTAAAAGGCTGAGTTGGATCAACCAGTAAATGGCGTTTTGACATGATGCAGACAGTGTTGACTTATCACAATTTTGAAGGGCGCTGGAGGCTAGCTCACACAGGATACAGAGGAATCCTGAAAGAACATAACACATTGTGTAAATTTACTATTACATGTTAGATAGCTTTAATTCATCAACAACCAGCTAGCAAGCAATTTTATTTAATTAACAGCTAGCTATATCTATTTTATTTAATTCACTAACAGATAGCTAGCTAGCTAGCTAGCTAGCAAAATATTTTATGTAATTCATCAACAGCTAGCTACAGCTATTTTATTTCATTCATTAACAGTTAGCTAGCTAGCAAGACATTTTATTTAATTAATCAACAGCTAGCTAGCTAGGCTATTTTGTTTCATTCATTAACACTTAGCTAGCTAGCTATTTCATTTAATGAATGAATAGCTATTGTCTTTCATCAGATGGATGGTGATTAAAATACTCACTTTTCCTGACAGCAACATCACACTCTTTCTGTCATAGTAAATGGTGCTGCCAGCTTCCAACTGCCAACTACTGCCCTCTGCTGGTCATCAACAGTATTGTCATATACAAACTCACGCAAAAGGCCATGACTGAGCAAAGTTTTCTTTATTATAACAAAGACATATATTTTTTTTAATTATGTACTTATTATAATAGAGAATGAAGCGAAAATTATGGAAAAATGCAATGCTGAGGTCAATGACCTCTCAAGGTCACCAGAGGTCAGACCCAAAGTGCTTCCCCTTCAGAAATTAATCCTTGGGGGATGTAGATGATATGTAGAAAGTTTCATGCTTCTATCATAAAATGCACAATTGGTTTGCTTATCTGCCGCACTACAAGTAAAATCCCAAGCGACGTGTGCAGTAAATGAGATCGCGTGAACGTTGATCTTTGAAAGTAAGTTATCATTTGTGATCTGTTAGCCACATGGGGATATCAGAGCCAAGTTACAGATTACAAGTTACACTTACAAGAACCACATACAACCTTTTTTGGTTCTGGGTCGGTTTCTAAAGAGGTTTGACTTGTGAGCAGCAAAACTATGAAATGGATTAGGATGCTCCATTTTTGACATTCCTAAATCAAATTACTGTTGAAGCAAACATTTTGAAAAATAACAAGCTTCACTAGGATTTCTGGGTCACCAGCGAGTCATATTCTTTTTACACATTGAGCGAACAAGTTCTCAGGAATTTCTGCCTTGATATAGTAATAATGAGCCATTAACTGTATGTAACTGACAAAAGGCAGAGTCTAATATCTCAATAATTACACTTCACAATGCTATTGTACGTTTGAAGCCTTCTCCTGAACAACCTTTTCTCTTGCAAAGCACCCTGAACACAGAACAGCTACAGTAGAGATGGTTTTTGTGTTATTGCTTGTAGTTAAGATTTTCTAAAGGTAAATGTAAGAAATCTGTTAGTTAAATATTTCCAAGACATAAGCAGAAACATAGTGAGGCGGACTAAAGCACAGCCAGAAAGATCTTACGAAACCTGCTTTGTTGGGAGCTAAACCGAGGTCATGGAATATTGTTTGCCACTCAGCGAGGGGGATGTGTTCTGCTGCTGCATATAATTCACACAGTTCTCCCGGGATAATGTGAGAACTTTTTATATTGCAGTTTTGAAAGCCTGTCATATCTTATCATATCCTCCTTTATACTTCTGTTTGCACAGTATTCTAGTGTAAATGAATGGTTTGGAGGCTATAATTCAATGTGCAGTAAAAGGTATACATTTGTATACATGCATTATAAATGATAACTGACCATCTCAGAGCTGCGGCTCCTTCCATAATCTTCTCAAGTCAAATTAAATTACTTTTCAAGAAAAAAAAAAGTTTTTATATTTTCTCATTTGTGCCATCACTGCCTCACCTTGTGCTCGTTGCACAAAAAAAACACCTTTCAAAAAACCCAGAATACATATGAAAATATGAACTTCAGCAGCTACTCGGAAGGCTGAGAACATCAGTGTGGAAGGGATGCGGGGGGGGGAGGTTGTATTAATTCAAAGCAGAAGGTCTTTTGCAGAGATGGAAGGAGAGGCGGAGGAGTGGAGGTGCAAACTGGTGCAGAGAAAGGACAGGGGAGATGCTGCACTTGCAGACAGCATTTATGTTAAAGGGATGTGGGTTGATGGTGCAGCCTAGAAAATTAACAGTAAATGTGTATAAATTCACCCGGACCATTATGACGCTTAAGCCAATTTCCATTTCGACAGGGGGCGGGAAACATGCACATTGTAGGCTCCCTTATTCCTGCTGATGGGCCTCGGGAGCCGTTTTCTGATCTCAATAGTGTCATTGATGCAGCCATGGTGTTTATTGCTTTGGGCAAGGAGGAGAGCGTTCCTCCTGCCCTTCACCTGGGATGTTTCCTCAGCAGAGCCCCGGACAGCAGGGGGCGCAGTCGTCCTTTGCTGTTTGGCCTTTTTCCATTAAAAACAGGAGCAGGACCCTGTGACGTCACCTGACATCTTCTGAGAAAGACTACTGATCTCAAGGTAAAGAAAACTTTTGAGCATGTCTGAAAACTCCTTGAACCATATTCTGCCCATGTCTGATTTAGCACAGCTGTCAGGTCACTGGGCTCTGCTTCGCAGGACTTTTCCTGCAGGAGAGAATACAGCACATACTCTCCGGCAATCATCCACACAGACTGTTTTATATTGCTTCATTAGTGTTGCTGCAAATGGCAAATAGGTTGACATCCACAAATGCTGTTTACCAGAAGAGGCATTAAATGATTTTAGTGGTCATGGCTCAATCATCCAACCAGACTGGCCATGGCTCAACAGAGCAGTAATAAGCAGCAGTATGATTACAGCACTTTATTTGTTGCAAAGGTAATGGACGTGTGAGTAATTAGAGTCTCTCTGCAGAATTTAATTTCCAATATTTATTCTATATCGGATAATAGTTTGTTCACTGCATTTAACTTTCCCCCGCCTTTATTGTCATGCAGTCCAAAGCTCGTGAAGAAGTTTTCAAAGGTTTGAAGTTTAACAACAAAGAGACAACAAAGAGCAATATCTAGAAGAAAAAGCTTGTCATTTTGTTAGAAAATGTATTCTGGAATCTTTTAGGGCTTGTCCATAATGTTAAACATAAATAAAGGCGGCAATAATCTTGCTTTCTTTGCCACAAAATATCCTATCAATCCATGATACCTGCCTGATCTTCACTTGTTTCAACTGCTCGTAACACAACGCAGTGAATGGATGAAAGCTATTTCTCAAGCAGATTCTTCAGTAAGTATGTCTGCAGGTTCATCAGCAGCCTTGTAAAACATGGGATTTATCTGCTCGTGTTATTTAACTCTGTAGGTGGTGATTAAATCCTGCAAATTGGACATGCCAGCGCTAATGGTTGGAACAAAGCTTTCAAACCGAACGCGGCAGTGAGATAATTCCTACTCAGTTTCTATTCCAATTTAATTCCTTCAGCATAATACACAACATATCACAGCAATACCAAGAAGTGCAAACAACAACAAAATAAACATACTAGAGACATCAGTAAGCCATTAAATTATGTCACAGGGCTGTTTGCATTCAACGTATTTCTCAAAGTTCTTGTAAAATGAGCACATCCCAAAACGCTACTGTCCTCTTTTGTGTGTGTGTGTGTGTGTGTGTGTGTGTGTGTGTGTGTGTGTGTGTGTGTGTGTGTGTGTGTGTGTGTGTGTGTGTGTGTGTGTGTGTGTGTGTGTGTGTGTGTGTGTGTGTGTGTGTGTGTGTGTGTGTGTGTGTGTGTGTGCGTGCGTGTGTGTGCAATCAAACAGTGGATGAGTCTCAGATCAATGACGAACATTCAGGAAATGGACGGAGTTACTCCTGCTGTATGTAGGATTCTGTGTTTATAATTGACTGCGTTTCCATGCATCAATAACCCTTTTAAAACCCGAATATTGGCAATAACCCGAATTTGCACGGCCATGTAAACACCAATGAATAACCAGAATTTGCTCATATTCTGGTTTTTGCTCATATTCTGGTTTTTAAAAACCCTAATATGACCCCTGGGTTACTCCTTTTAAAACCCGAATATTTGATCATGTTTAGCCAAACGGAATATCCCGATCAAACGGAACAGGAATTTGTTTTCTGCGCATGCTCTGTTCACAAGGAATCCTGGTCTTTTTAGTCCAGGAAGACTAATCACTTCATAAATGTAATGAAGGATATGAACATTTATGCATTTGTAGACGGTAGAAAGTACCGGGATAGAAGATTTAAAAGAAGGTGAGCGAAGAGTTGCGCAAAGCAGCATTTGTTTTGAATTTGGATACAGGAAGAAGAAGCGGAAATGACGGGAATTGCGTCATGATGTTCTCCGTGCGTCGCTGGTTTGATCCAGATATCCCCAATGATTAATTACCATGTAAACGGAATATTCCCAATGTTTCAGTAACCGGAATATTAGCAATAACCCGAGTTTTGACTGCATGTAAACGTAGTCATTGATTCCTGGTTGTTACGGTAATAGTGACATTTTTCAGTGAAGAAAAACAGAAATAGTTTTGTGTCTGAGAGACAAACAGAGCGAGGGGGGTCTCTGCTTAAAACAACAGCAGCAAACTGGTTTCTGTGAGTAGTCCTCCTCCTCACCTCTCCACCTCCCTGCCAAGTGCCGGGCCCTGGGCTCATCTGTAACCCAGAGCACCTGGAGTGTGGCCATAAATGCAACCTCCACTGCCAGCACAACATCCTCTTTGACCTCAATATGCTGTTCTCAAGAAGCTATCAGCAGGCCGAGGGAAGCAACGCTGCTGGGATAATAGTAAGTCTTCAGATGTCACACCTGCAGGTTTGCTGGAAGAAACTCGATGGGCCATGCGGCTCTTTTGGTCCCTTTGTGTCTCCCCCATCCTTCGATCATTCTCCGTTTTTGCCTTCTTTTAGCTCACTTTATGTTTGTCCCCACCCACCCCCCAGATGTCTCCAACTTGTTTCTTTGACCTTTAATTTCTTCTTGCACATGGCTCTCTCCCAGGGTAGTACCAATGTGAGAGACACAATCTTAACAGCTATTTTAGGAGGTACTTGGCCTTCTTAAACTCTCTGTTTTATTCTGATGCACTTAGTGTGGGGGGGTTAAGACTCAGCTAAGTACAGCATGAGTACAGCTAAGTACAGCATGGATACAGCTAAGTACAGCATGAGTACAGCTAAGTACACCATGGATACAGCTAAGTACAGCATGAGTACAGCTAAGTACACCATGGATACAGCTAAGTACACCATGGATACAGCTAAGTACAGCATGAGTACAGCTAAGTACACCATGGATACAGCTAAGTACAGCATGAGTACAGCTAAGTACACAATGGATGCAGCTAAGTACAGCATGAGTACAGGTAAGTACAGCTAAGTACAGCATGAGTACAGCTAAGTACAGCATGAATACAGCTAAGTACAGCTAAGTACACCATGAGTACAGCATGAATACAGCTAAGTACAGCTAGGTACAGCATGAATTCAGCTAAGTACAGCATGAGTGTAACTAAGTACAGCATAAGTACAACTAAGTACAGCATAAGTACAACTAAGTACAGCATGAATACAGCTATGTACAGCTAAGTACTGCATGAGTACAGCTAATTACACCGTGGATACAGCTAAGTACACCATGAGTACAGCTAAGTACACCATGAGTACAGCTAAGTACAGCATGAATACAGCTAAGTACAGCATGAGTACAACTAAGTACAGCATGAGTACAGCATGAATACAGCTAAGTACAGCTAAGTACAGCATGAGTACAGCATGAATACAGCTAAGTACAGCTAAGTACACCATGAGTACAGCATGAATACAGCTAAGTACAGCTAGGTACAGCATGAATACAGCTAAGTACAGCATGAGTACAGCTACGTACAGCATGAGTGTAACTAAGTACAGCATAAGTGCAACTAAGTACAGCATAAGTACAACTAAGTACAGCATGAATACAACTAAGTACAGCATGAATACAGCTATGTACAGCTAAGTACAGCATGAGTACAGCTAATTACAGCATGGATACAGCTAGGTACACCATGAGTACAGCTAAGTACACCATGAGTACAGCTAAGTACAGCATGGATACAGCTAAGTACAGCATGAGTACAGCTAAGTACAGCATGAGTACAACTAAGTACAGCATGAGTACAGCATGAATACAGCTAAGTACAGCTAAGTACAGCATGAGTACAACTAAGTACAGCATGAATACAGCTAAGTACAGCTAAGTACAGCATGAGTACAACTAAGTACAGCATGAATACAGCTAAGTACAGGATGTGTACAGCTAAGTACAGCATGAGTATAACTAAGTACAGCATAAGTACAACTAAGTACAGCATGAATACAGCTAAGTACAGCTAAGTACAGCTATGTACAGCATGAGTACAGCTAAGTACAGCTAAGTACAGCATGAGTACAGCTAAGTACAGCATGAGTACAGCTAAGTACAGCATGAGTACAGCTAATTACAGCATGAGTGTTTCCTCAGGGGGGCCGTCCACACTGGGAGGTGCGCCTGCTCTGCCCATGGGGGTGTCATCATGGGGGTCCCTCAGGCCTGGGTAGCTGGGGGTGGGACTCCACCTTCTGTGTGGGGTCTGCCCTGGTCTGTCCGGGTTGGGGGGGTCTCTGTGGCAATGCTCCTTGTGGTCGTGGTCGGTGATGCCTCTCGGTGTGGACGGCCACCCATAGGTAGTGTTTTTCCTCACCTGGATCGTTAGTGCTAAGCCATGTCACCAGTCCACTTACTGTGTGTGTGTGTGGGTGTGTGAGTGTGTGCACTTGTGTATGAGTGTGAGTGAGTGTGTGTGTACGCGTGGGGGGTGGGGTCGTATGGGATGTTTTAAATTGTGTTTTTGATTGTTATTTTATTCTGCATGTAAAGCACCATGTGTTGCATTTATATTGTATGATTTGGTGCTATATAAATAAATAAAGTTTGAGTTTGAGTTTGAGTACAGCTAAGTACAGCATGAGTACAGCTAAGTACAGCATGAGTACAGCATGAATACAGCTAAGTACAGCTAAGTACGGCATAAGTACAGCTAAGTACAGCATGAATATAACTAAATAAAGCATGAATACAGCTAAGTACAGCTAAGTACAGCATGAGTACAGCTAATTACAGCATGAGTACAGCTAAGTACAGCATGAGTATAACTAAGTACAGCATGAATACAACTAAGTACAGCATGAATACAGCTAAGTACAGCTAAGTACAGCATGAGTACAAGTAAGTACAGCATGAGTACAGCATGAATACAGCTAAGTACAGCTAAGTACAACATGAGTACAACTAAGTACAGCATGAGTACAGCATGAATACAGCTAAGTACAGCTAAGTACAGCTAAGTACAGCATGAATACAGCTAAGTACAGCATGAGTGTAACTAAGTACAGCATAAGTACAACTAAGTACAGCTCAGCCAGCTGCAACTTCAGTGGAGGTAAATTCTTTTGTAATAGATTTTATTTTTACAGAAAATTTCGCAGAAATAAGAACATCTATTTACATAAAAGAGCAAACAAAAACAAACAATTGTTCTGCTTTTAGGAATTATCTTTCAGTCCATTTAATTACTCTGTGGATGGGGGGCGGTTGGGGGGTAATTTGGAAAATTAGAATTATACAATTTGACATAATGTTGTTTTGGTGTAAAACAGAATTTACGTCCCTTAAGTCGCCAACTATGAAAAAAGCATTGAAGGAAATGTTGATTTTAAAATAAAACATTTTCTGAAATTTAACACCACCTAAGTTAAGTCGAGAACCCCCACCTGTAGAGTCCTGACCTGATAACGATGCCGTGATAAAACAAGTGCTTCAACAGACACACCAGAGCAGAAATTATCACAAAGCAAAATGCGTCTTAATATCTAAAATAATGAGAGAAAAAACATGCAGCCTAAAAAAGTTGTACATTGCAAGATATGGTCAATATTTGAGCTGTGGAGTTAGACAAACGAAAAGCCTTTAAAACACAACACAATGTGATCAAGATAATTAAACCTTTTCCATCCATGTTAAGTTCTTTTAAGGTCAAGTGTAACCTCAACAAAAAAGGAGAATACACTTGAAATGATTGAAATGCTACAGCAGATCAAGCCATTGGGAAGCAACATGGAGTTCACACAGCAGCTTATGGCACTTTTCCACCAGCACCTACTCGGCTCTACTCATCTCAGCTCGGCTCGACTTTTTATTTTTATTTATTATAAGATCTCATAGCTATCATTTTTGTCCATCGCTCCTGTAGTTTCTTGTGCTGGCCCCCCTTTTCTTTTTTCTTTTTTCTCTTTTGTACATGGTGCAGCATCCTCTGCCGGTGGTGAAGAGCATCTCTGAATGCACAACACCGGAACCTGCAGCGTGGGAGTGAGAGGGGCAGGGTAATGGCCCGGTCAGGCGGGGGAGAGATTTGTCCGTCAAGACTCCTCTCCCTGGCCCTGCCCCTTCTCAACCTTTCCCCCGACCCTGCCCCTAACCTGGGACTTGCTGAGCTTCGGGAGCTGCGTGCCGGCCTGCGGTCCCCACCCCCGGTCATCCCGTTGCTGCTTCCACCTGCCTGCTGTGTGCTGCTGACATCCCCGAGCCCCAGTCTGGCCCTCGGCAGGAGGGTCCCCCCTTATGATCCAGGTCCTGGTCGAGGTTTCTTCCTCCTAAAGAGGAGTTTTTCCTTGCCACTGTTTGGCTTAAGGCTTTTCTCCCACTATGGGAGTTTTTACCTGCCATTGTTTATGTAATAATTGCTCTGGAGTTTATGTTCATGTTCTGGGTCTCTGGAAAGCGCCTAGAGACAACTTTTGTTGTATTAGACGCTATACAAATAAAATTGAATTGAATTGAATTGAATTGAATTGAATTGAATTGAATTGAATTGGCCTGGCCAAAAGAGCTCAAACTAAATTTGAGCTGAACCATTGTTCATAATCACGCCGTCTCCCCACCTCAACCTGCAGGCTGACCCCACCGTCTCTAGAGTCACTCCTGCCTGGTACGAGGGCGTTTGTTGGCCCAATCCTAAGGAAGCCACGATTGGGCTTCGTTTAAGCCCTGGAAGACACAGTGGAGGCTCTGTCGGCGCTGACATGTATGCCTTCACTCTTCGCCCCAAATCCTGCCATGATAATGTAAATATACCTAAAATATGAGTAGTGCCGGTCCTGAATCTGAGACTGCAGTAGCTTCAAATCTCCACCTCTTGTAAACACTGTCTCTCTAGATCTCAGAATTCACAGATCAAAAGGAGTTATTTATTTGCATTAGAAGCAAGAAATCAAAAAGCTGGCTTTACTTTATCACATTCCAAGTTGAAGAGCGATGTGTCTGTGTTAAAGAGCTATGAATGTGCTCATAGAAACTTTATTACTTGAGTCACACTAAGTGCACTGATTCTTTGAATAGCCACACTAATGGAGAACTGATGAATCACCTACACCTATCAATCACATTTGGTACTTTTATGAACTTTCACCGCAGACAGCTGGGATTAATGGAAAAATCACTGCCTCTATTGAACACAGCAGAATAGACTCTCTCCTTCCCGTGCTTCCACACTTCCACCACCATTAAGCGGTAAATTCTCAGGCTACCTGTCGGTGAGCGTGTGTTTCCCTGTGTGTGGTTTATTCAGTTGACTTTATTTGTATAGAGTCATGACTGAAGGCTTGGGCAGTGATATATTTTTGTGTTCAGCATTTTCTTTTCTGCTTCAGTCACTGTGTGTATTTTCACATACTCCTTTTCTATCATTCATGTTTGATTGTGTGACAAGTGGCACATTTCTGTGACACAATAAACAACTATTTATCGCTACTTCACATAGATGTTTTTGCAGTAAAGTGTAACAGTGGAGTGTAAAAAGCTGTAGCACAAATGTGTGTGTGTTATGTGGCATGGCCCTTATGGGGTCATGAGTTTCTTACAGTATTCCAGCAGACATAAATAGGTTAAAGAAAACTCTTGAAATGTGTAGAAATAAACAATACCACCTGAAGTTCTTGCCGTGGGATATATGGGATGCATCAGCTCGCCTCCTGTGCTTCATCTCTGCTCTGTTTAGATGAAAGCGGCTGCTGAGTCCTTTGGCATGCATTAGCATTCAGATACCCACCTTCAACCTTATCTCCTGTCAAAACAGCCACCTCCAACTTCCACAGAAGAACACTCTGACCACACATCAATGACAAGCCTTCTTATCAATAACCTAAACAAGGTAGGGGGGCATTTATTTCCCAGACAGCAAGACCCAAAAAAGGGAAGGAAAAAAGGAATGGAAACTCTGCCTCTGAAGGGAACTAGAGAAACGCACAGAAACAGAGAGCAGTGAGTGAGTCTGAAGACCTAGGGTGAAGAACTATATAACCCCCCCACCCCCCCATTTCTCTTTAACATTTGTTTGGGGAGTCTTGGCAATGATTCGCCTGGACCAAAAAAAAACATGCTAGAGGTAGAAAAACTGTCATCTCAAAAGCAAAAAGTAAGCAAGATAGACAAGAGAGCAAGTGAAAGAAGTGGATAAAAGACAACAAAATGATGGCAGAACAATTCCAAAGGTCTAAGGGCTTGTCGTGATGTAGCACACATCTTGTGTCGCTGCAGGGGGCAATGCCAGGGCTGTAAGATTTGCATTTCTGCCACTGGTAGATAGTGCATTGCATTGAGGAGAAGTAGTTTGGACACTGTTACTACAACATGCCCTAAAGCGTATCGCAGTGCTTTTATATAAGAGCCAGGAGTCTCGTCTTGTCATTCCTGCTGCATAGCGACTGCACTTTCCTATTCTTTTGTCTCTATATCCCTATAAATGTGTTATTTTTTTGCTCTTTGATCTGTACATGTTTAAAGTCCTTATTATATTCCAGTCAAGCATCACAACAAAGCATTTTCAAAAAAGCCACAGCTTTACCTAAGTTTGCAGTAACACCACAAGAGAAAACATGATTCCTGCAGGAATAATCCACTTGGTACATCAGTAAACAGATATTGTGTTGCTCAAGAGGACAAAATATTGTAAATATCTCCTGAGGATGTTGGATTCATCGTGAGCACAGCCGCTTTGTTTTCAATCATTTTTCAATGGCAACTGTAAATAGGAAGAGCTGCTCGGCTATGCTCTAGATGAAAAAGGATTTAGCTTGGTTAGGTGAAATCAGTATTGCTCGTCAGAAGTTGTACATAAATTGAATTACCGCTGCTATGCTTTCTCTAAATTGCACACAATCTGGAGACCATATCGATCCCGCTGCTCCTTGAGGGCACTTTTATTTTTTTATTCTTCAGAAACTTAAATAAAAGAAGGAGGCCTTCTATAATTGTCTTTCTCTTTATGTTATGTGACGGTGAAGTAGATGTGACAGGGACTCCACTGGGACGAGGAGGTGCAGCTGGACGCCGGTGGCTCCGGCCTTATTAAGCTAGCATTAAATATGGCATCAAAAGCTACTATCAAAGCACAAATGTGTGTATTGCTCACCGATTGTAGCTCTGCTTGCCACACCTAATGATATCTCTGCATCACTTTCTTATCCTGACTCTTATCTGTAGTGAAGACCCAGCTCCAACTAGTTTAAGTTAAGATTCACCAATGAAGCCACACTGCTAATATTAAACACTAGCATATTGTTTCTACAGTCCCTTTGACTCATTGCTGCAAATTTCTCAAGTGATCTATCAGTTTGCAACTTCAAAGTGTATACTGCTGTACTATACCAACCATCTGCAGCATCGGCCTGATACAGAAGCTTAAACAATAGTTTGGTGCCATCCTGGCCATCCCAGGAGGACAGATAAATGAGACTGCAGCAGACGTTTTAATGTTACGATCCAATTGAGTGGTTGTGCAATTCCGTTGGTGTTTTAAGCAAAGTGGGGCTACAGACAGCAAGTTAATGTAAACCCATTGAAAGAAAAAGACAAAACATTAAATCAGAGCAATGCAACCTGCAGGTTGTATGAGTCAAAAATGTATATAATATTTTGAGGAAACGTGTATTTGGATGGTCAGAGAGAATGCTAGTGTATTTCATGAGGCAACAATTTAGAAGAAAAGGTAGGAATCTGGAGCTTTGCTCATAAGGCTTTTTGTTTGTTTTGGTTTTTCTTTGAATTCAACACAACTAGCTTTGCTGCTGTAGTCGAGTAGGCAAGGATTTACTGATACTCCTGTAACGTCAGCCACGGTCGCAAGGCGCTCATCGTTGGACAAGTGACTTGTGTATCTGAAGATTTAATAGCGTTTAAGATGGGATGTTAAACCCAGAACAGTGTGAGACTGATGACAGAGCACTTCAATTCACTCAGCAACTTCTGCGTCTGCATCAGGCTGCCAGGACACCGGCGTATGAGGAAAGATTAACAGTGGAAGACAATTTGACAGAGACGGGATCTGTGTGTTTTAAGTCTTCTGTTCTCCGTTTAATAAGTCACTTTCTTTCAGTCTAGCCTCCCTGTCTCACTCTCACATCTGTGGCACATTAGAACATATTTTTGCCATCTTATAACTTTTCATGCCATCAATATTCTTTGGTATATTATTTTGTTATTGCTCAGTATTTCATGTCAAATATTATATTCATGTCTGAATATTATTCCTCATCTCTCTGCGCTCATTAATGTATTCATTAATGTACATTAATGCTCATTTTCATTTTGTATCACAGATGTAGCCAAGAAGTTTTTCTCTAGTAGCTTGGTGGACCACATGCTTGGAACAAAGGACATGTGAAAGACCAAGATAGAAGGCTGGGGGTTTGTAGTTTCTTCTTTTCTCGGATTGGACGAAGGTCCGAGCCTCCAGGACCAGCCAACCGCAGGAGTGGCAAAGTCTAAACCATGCCCTCTCCACATATAGCATAAAGGTTTATATGCTGGCCATGCGGTGGTCGTTTTTTAAATAATTTTTAACATCCACCTGAGGATTAGCCGCTGCAGACCCATGAGCTCATTATTCTGTACAATAAACGCTTCAGTTGAATTTTGATCAAATCTACGGAGTATTAGGGCCAAACTAAGACAACAAAAATTTTAAATTAAAAGAAATTACGAGAATAAAATCGTAAAATTACGAGAATAAAGTCGTAAAATTACGAGAATAAAGTCGTAAACTTACGAGAATAAAGTCATAGCCTAATACTACGAGAATAAAGTCGTAATATTACTAATACTTTATTCTCGTAATATTACGACTTTATTCTCGTAATATTACAACTTTATTCTCGTAATATTACGACTTTATTCTCGTAGTATTAGGCTATGACTTTATTCTCGTAAGTTTACGACTTTATTCTCGTAATTCTACGACTTTATTCTCGTAATTTTACGACTTTATTCTCGTAATTTCCAATTTTTTTTTTTGTCTTAGTTTGGCCCTAATACTCCGTCGTACAAATCAGTTCTTCCTTCCAATTTTTGAACACGCATTCAGACTTTCATAGAAAAAGCTAAATATATAATAAATATATAAAATATACCCTATAAAGAAAGGATAAACAACATTTTTTTTAATAATCTACAATAAACCTACAGTAGGCTATGAGTCAAGTAAGAGACAGTTTTACACTCACTTAAGCTTTCTCTCCACTGCTGTTTAGTTGGCCCTTGCTGTCCAATCAGCATTGTTTTGACAGCCATCACCTGATACGACACGAAATCGGCCTCACGCTGAAACATCTCTTCTCATTCTTACCCTCCCTTGCTCCCTGTCTATATATATGTTGTATCAGCACAGTAAATATGCCAGTGGTGTCTCCAAGTTTAAAGGTCACATACAGTCCTCGCAGAGACAGGGGTGGGGAACTGAGGGCTAAATGTCATTTTCAGTCTGGCCAATGAAACAGATGACCAGAGGGGAGGTCAAAAGGTCTGATGAAAACAAATCCATCACGTTGCTGTCCAGGTAACAGACCAGACAGCCAAAGGGCTACAGGGATGCAGGAAAACCATAGGTTACAGAGACAGATGGACGGATGGATGGGAATGAATGGAAGTTGTGTATTTTTGATGATGATGTCTGAAGCTGGAGATGAAGAGGAAGGAAGACTCTGCTTCAAATGCTTGAGGCCATTTGGTTTTCCTTTTGCACTCATCCACAATTTTGAGAGTGAGAGCAGTCTGTTAGTGACCAAGACCACTGATGGGTAGCAGGGGCTGTCCTATACACTGTAAAAACTCAAAATCTTACCAGGAATATTTGTCTTATTTCTGGTTAAAATGTCTCATTTTTAGTCAAAAAATCTCATTACACTTAAAACAAGAGTCATCACCAGAAAAATAACTCATTTGACAATTTCCACCTTTTTCAAGTAAATTTTCACTTGAAATAAGTAAAAAATCTGCCAGTGGGACAAGATTTATCTTCTCTTTACAAGCAAAAAAATCTTGTTTCACTGGCAGATTTTTCTACTTATTTTAAGTGAAAATCTACTTGAAACAGGTGAAAATTGTTGTTTTTTTCCAGTGATGAGTCTTGTTTTAAGTGTAATGAGATTTTTTTTTTTACTAATTTTAACTAGAAATAAGACAAATATTCTTGTTAAGATTTTGAGTTGTTGCAGTGTAAGAGCTGCTTTCAAAATGCAACCCACTTCTCCTATAAAATGAATCAAGCAGTGAATTAAAAGTGTCCATAAGTAATTGCAGTTCCATTTGCAAGAATCACTCTCAGGCAATAATAATTTAGTATTGCTGCAACATTTGACTTCAAATATCCATGATTGAAGTAAGAAAACTGCGGTCATGGTGGTTAACGACATTTTACACATGTTTTCTTTTACACAGTGGGTACACTCCTGTTTCTACAACCGGGGCATCAGGCTCAAATGAACAGCAAGAAGCAAAGGAGCACATCACTTGTATCAAAGGGAAAACCTTGATAGTTGTAACAACAATCAAGGTTTGTCTCTTTAATCGTTGACAACATAACAATACCACAGAGAAAAGCAATGATGCAGGAATTGCCCTCATGGTTCAAAACTTTACAATATCTTCAACCTTGAACTAACAGGTGCTGTGAGGCGTCTTTTCCACCAGGTCAAGAGGGTTCAAGCGGTCAACACTGCTTCAAGCTAATTATTGTAGTATAATAATTGTAGATCTCTGATGGTGAACATCTCATAATTGCCCGTGAGTTCAGTTGACCCGGGCATGAACGGATTTGTAGACACGGATTCCTCTACACATGCTGTGACTTGGAGCAGCAGAGGGGAATACAGGTGTGGTCTCAAACCAAACCCTGGTGGGTCATTTATAGCTGCATACACACAAAACTAGATTTCAAAATAACATATGCAACCCAGTCTTAAATTACTACACTTTAACTTCCACATGCAATAACACTGAATGGTATGGAAGAGTATTAGGGCCACGCAGGAGAAAAATAAAAATAATAATTTAGAGGAGGAAGATTTTTTTTTCATTGTGCACTTCGAGAAAAAAGTCAAAATGTTGAGAAAAAAAGTCTAAATGTTGAGAAAAAAGTCTAAATGTCGAGAAAAAAGTCTAAATGTCGAGATTAATGTTGAAGTAAGATTTCGAGAATAAAGTCGAAACGTCGAGAAAAAAGTCGTAATGTCGAGAAAAAAGTCGAAATGTTGAGAAAAAAGTCGAAATGTCGAGAAAAAAGTCGAAATGTCGAGATTAATGTTGAAGTACAATTTTGAGAATAAAGTCGAAATGTCGAGAAAAAAGTCAAAATGTCGATATTAATGTTGAAGTACAATTTCGAGAATAAAGTCGAAATGTATTTCAACATTATTCTCGAAATGTCGACTTTATTCACGAAATTTCGACTTTATTCACAATTTGTGCACAATAAAAAAAAATCTTCCCCTCTCAAATATTTTTTCTCCTGCATGGCCCTAATACTCTTCAGTAGAATGGACATCCTTTCTACGGAGAAAAAATATTTTTTCTTGAATCTGATAGGAGAAGAGTACTGACTCCATCAAGTTACAAGACGTTTAGCCAGACAGGGTAATTGCTAAATCATTCAAGCCTGAAACCAACCTAACAAGGCGTACTGGAACCCTCGCCTTGAGTACACGCCATTCTCTGTGGCTCTCTGACAACACGAAAGTGATACTCTGTCCCATGAGAGCAGAATAATGTACATCTTGCTGAAGCTTCTAATGGGCTAATGGGTGTTAGTGTGGAAAAGAAAGAAGAACCGCTTTCCATCTGGCCATTGAGGATATAGAAAACTCCCAGAGAAACACTGAAGGTGATAACAAAAAACTATGGAAATAAATAGTACATTTGAAAGAGTGAAACAGTGTGAGACGGATGAAGCGACCTGAAATTGAAAGATTGAGAGGGGAACGGGATGTGAGCCGTACGGCAGAACAACAGTCACTACGGCTGTAGTAAGTGAGTGAGATGGATAAGAATAGAAAGAAAAGAGATAGGAAGGTGAACAGCAATTATAAAGATGGAACATGGATGAGGCAGACGGAGAGAAAGAAAGATGGTAAAAGGAACTAAGACATGGAGTTAGGGAAGAGAAAAAACTGTTACAGCACTTAGAGGGTCAGCTGAAAAGCAATTTGAAGCTCTAATCAGATTGGTATTGAATGTGCAGGAACTAGACTTGGCTCTAACATCCTGTGTAGTTGGACCCTGTCAGGCAGCGAGCCCATTGGCAACGGACCACAGAATCCAGTGTGTGTGTGTGTGTGTGTGTGTGTGTGTGTGTGTGTGTGTGCGTGCGTGCGTGCGTGCGTACGTGCGTGCGTGCGTGTGTGTGCCACCAATATGTTGTTTAGTTCCTGTTTTATTTTGAAACCTGTGTCTTTGTGTTTCAGTTCTGTTTTGAGATCACCGGTTCCCGTCTGCACCTGTGTCTCGTCATCAACCCTTCTGTGTATATCTGGTCTTGTCTTTCCCTTGCTCCCTGCTGGTTCCTACTGTTTTGATCCTCCATGTATCCTGTCAGGCTTCTGGTACACTCTGCTCTGCAGCAGTTTTGGTTTGTTTTTACTTAATAAATCTCCTGTTTTCTGGAACTCCTGCATCTGGGTCCAATACACCGCATTCGTGACAGAAACCTTCACTCCCTTTAAATCAAGGTTTAAAACTGGATTTGTTTACAGCTGCCTTTGACTTTAATTATTATTTAAACTATTCTAACTTTAAATAATGTAAATTTTAACACACAATTGTAACTTTAGTTTAAGTCTAACTTTTCTTTCTTCTACCACTGCACTGTAACTTTTTTTCTCCTCACTTTTCATATTTGTATTATGTAAAGCACCTTGAATTGCCTTGTTGGTGAAATGTGGTGTACAAATAAACTTGCCTTGCCTAAACATGCATCATATTTAATTTTACATGTTGATGTTGATGTTGCAAAGGGGCTTTAGGAAAGGAATATCAGCTGAAAGGGACAAACCAAGAGACCTAGAGACCTGGAGACTGAAGCAAACTTTAATATTTTAGTTCCAGTTACATGATAAACAATCTGAAAGTATGGAATTCCAGCTTTATTTTAAAGGGGTTTATATCCCAATTTGAGAAATGGCTCAAGAATTACAGCTTTTTAATTTGTAGTTCATTCATGCCAAGGGGCCAGAAATGAATTTTCGATATTATCATTTTGAAATCTGGAACCCGTAAAAGTAAGGAAATCTGTGTTTGGTAGATTATTTCTTTGTTGTTGCATTGCTTCTTGACAATGGCGTGGAGGTGGTCAGCAGCACAGAGTTCCTGGGGGAGCACATCACAGACGACCTGGTGGATAAACACTGCAACACTGATGAAGAGGATGAGAAGAGCTCACCTGCCCCCACACATCCTTACAGAAGCACCAGAGAGCATCCAACTGTATGTCTGTGTGGTGGGGAGGCTGTGGAGCCTCCGACAGGAAAGAGGGGAGGAGAGTGATGTGGACAGCTAAGAGAATCATTGGGACTTCTCTCCCCTCCATTCAGGACATCCTGTCTCGGGACAGGAAGATCTGCAACGACTCCTCACACCACCATCATGTACTGTTCACCCTGCTGACCTCTGGAAAAAGGTTCCGCAGCACGCACTTAAAACTTTAAAAAAATCACTTCCTGCTTCCGCTGTACACAAATCCTGCTGCACATTTTTGTACATACCAAATATGTATTCATGCATATTCATTTCCACTCTGTCTGCAGATTTTTTGCACTGCATGAAACCGTCAAAAGAAAAACTAACTGAGGCCTATGCAATGAAATGTTGTTCTGTATACACTTGCTGCATACTGAATTACAATACAAGTCTGGGTCTAAGTCTGATAAATCTTATACCGTTTGAAAGCCCACTTTTTTCTCCTTTTAAATGGTGCCACATTCATAAGGAACATGCATTTATGTGATGAGCAGCAGAGTTGAGTATGTTGGTTGCATCCATTAAAAAATTGCCAAATCTTTTCTGCCAATACCAAACAACTTAATTTGACTCTTGTTTGATGTTTGGTGGATTGGAGGATTGAAGTTTGAAGAAACACACATACTGGCAATTAAAGTAGTAGGCCTGGGCAATAAACCGACATTTATCGTTAAACCGGTAGATTCTGTGTTTTGATTAAAAAAAAAAGAGAAAAAAAAACTATTTTTGTATGTCTTGACTGTGTGCTGATAGGCTATTTTCATTCCCCTTTAAGACAGTTTACTTAAGACGGTGTGTGTAATCACGTGACTCCACCCATCCACTGTGAACGAGAAGGGAAACCCAAGAAAATGGCTGATGCTTCAAACGAAGAGGCGGCTGACATAGCCCCAAATATGAACCAAATAACAGGGCTCTCAAATCTCATGCATTTCAACAAGTTCACACGCTTTCACACCACACATGGCATTTCTCGAGCTGAGAAATTAACTTCATCGCACAGTAACTCCAACAGCCCATCTTACAAAGGAGTCAATATACGCTACAGTGCACTGAGCTTGTCTTGAGTTACCGATCTATCAGCTAATCAGAAAATAGAGTTTTGTTGCGA
Organism: Cololabis saira; assembly: GCF_033807715.1. Taxonomy (NCBI): domain Eukaryota; kingdom Metazoa; phylum Chordata; class Actinopteri; order Beloniformes; family Belonidae; genus Cololabis; species Cololabis saira. The sequence continues at coordinate 5,465,821 of NC_084600.1, read as the reverse complement.
GCTAAGGTCTGAGTTTCAGCTTCAAGCTATTCATGAATGGGTAGCGGACGTTATAACGCACATCACTCCTAAACACACACGCACGCACGCACGCAGGCACGCACGCACGCACGCACGCACGCACGCACGCACACACACACACACACACACACACACACACACACACACACACACACACACACACACAGAAGAACCACCACCATTGAAGGGGCCCATTTAGGGCTAAATTTGTTTTTCTTTAGTAAATTTTTTTGTTTGTTTGCTCAGAGCAGAATGAGACCACTGCTGTTGTGGGGGGTTACCGTGCATTTATCGAGGTAAAATGTGTTGTGATATTGATTTGAGGTCATATCACCCAGCCCTACTCAGAAGCGTGTGGAAGAACCATACACAGCAACAACAGCCTGGCACCTCGTCCTCATCCTGGTCAGCTGCCTGGTCACACTGCTGTTGGATGGCAGCCCATTCTTCAACCAGCATTTTTCACAAGTCTGCCAACGTGGTTGTGTTGGTCACTCTGGCATGATCAGGACACCCAAGCTGATCCCACAAGTGTTCAATGGGGTTGAGGTTTCAATTCAATTCAATTCAATTTTATTTATATAGCGTCTAATACAACAGACGTTGTCTCTAGGCGCTTTCCAGAGACCCAGAACATGACCTCCGAGCAATTATTACATAAACAATGGCAGGTAAAAACTCCCATAGTGGGAGAAAAACCTTAAGCCAAACAGTGGCAAGAAAAACTCTCCTTTAGGAGGGAAGAAACCTTGAGCAGGACCAGGCTCATAAGGGGGGACCCTCCTGCCGAGGGCCATACTGGGGGAGTCAGGGACGTCAGCAGCACAGCAGGCAAGTGGAAGCAGCAACGGGATGACCGGGGGTGGGGACCGCAGGCAGGTGGAAGCAGCAGCGGGGTGACTGGGGGTGGGAACCGCAGGCAGGTGGAAGCAGCAACGGGATGACCGGGGGTGGGTACCGCAGGCAGGTGGAAGCAGCAGCGGGATGACTGGGGGTGGGGACCTCAGGCAGGTGGAAGCAGCAGCGGGATGACCGGGGGTGGGGACGGCAGGCCAGCACGCAGCTCCCGAAGCTCCGGCCCAATCAGCAAGACCCAGGTTAGGTTCAGGGTTGGGGAAAGGTTGGGAAGGGGCAGGGCCAGGGAGAGGAGTCTTGACGGACAAATCTCTCCCCTGCCTGACCGGGCCTTTACCCTGCCCCTCTCACTCCCACGCTGCAGGTTCCAGTGTTGTGCATTCAGAGATGCTCTTTGCCACCAGCAGAGGATGCTGCACCATGTACAGGTCAGGACTGCTGGCAGGCATTTCCATCCTCTCCACTCCCAAATTCTGGAGGTAGTCTCCGATAAACATGCTCTGTGGAGGAGAGCGTCTTGGACGGTAGAGTTTGGTTCCAGACTGTGGAGATATGGGATTGCCACTGGTTGCAGAATCTCATCTCGATATGTCTCTGCATCAAGATTGCGTCCAATGATGACAAGGCTTGCTTGTCCAGTGAGGGAAATGCTGCCCTGCACCATCACACTGCTCCAAACAAAGACTTTTACTCTTAATGGTGCAGCAATCAGAATTAGCATTCTCCGTATCTTTTCCACAGTTTGACCCTATGATCAAACTGCTGTAGGCAGAATCTGGACTTGTGCTGAATGTTCAGGTTCCAGTGCATGTGTCGCCGACACCAGCGCCAGCGGGCCTGACGGTGAAGGACAGTCATGGCAGGCCTCCCGGCAGCCCTATGAGACTGGAGATTGGCAGTCCGTTCCGAATTGTCTGGGCAGAGAGCTGTTGGCTGTGTCGTCCTGCAAACCTTGACTGCAAATCTGTAGAAGACAGCCTTACCCAAGTGCCTGATTAGCAGCAACTGGGAGAACAAAAAGCTCAAAACAAGAGTCAATAGCAACAGGAAAATAAGTTGTTTGGCATTGGCAGGAGAAGATTTGGCAAATTTTTCATGGGCACAACCCACATACTCAGCTCTGCTGCTCATCACATAAATGCATGCTCCTCACAAATGTGGCACTTTTTAAAGGGGAAAACATGTATTGCCAAGCAATGTTACAACGAAGTGTAACAACGAAGTGTGTGTGTGTGTGTGTGTGTGTGTGTGTGTGTGTGTGTGTGTGTGTGTGTGTGTGTGTGTGTGTGTGTGTGTGTGTGTGTGTGTGTGTGTGTGTGTGTGTGTGTGTGTGTGTGAATATATGTATTATGTGTATATAAACTATCACTTGACACCACGTTACAGGTGTTGGGGTGTTTGGCCTGTCGTCGTATATTCAAATCAAAAACAAGACATTACAGTGGCTGAGGTTGTACAGTATGTCAAGTATGTCCTGTCAAGATAGACTATTTAGGTTGAGCTCTCACTTTGGCCAGGGGGCAAATTATTAAGTTGGCAGTGGTCACCTGTAGTCACTCAATCATGGTCATTCAGCCAAGAAGCATCCAAGTGCTGGTACGGATGCATGCTGATTATCTGGAGCCGCTGGAGGAATCCCCAGTGAAGTTACAGCCAATGAAAACAAGGAGTGGGTTGAGATCACTATGAGGGAGGGACAAAAGGGGAGACTATAAAAATTTTTTACCGGACATAATGTCCCATATCACTTCTTTTTCTTTACAAAAACCTTTTAACACCCACTTGTCTCTTAAGCATAGGCAGTCTGTTGCCCACCCCTTTACCTGTGTGCCATGTCTTCCATCTGTTGATAAACAGCTTGCTTTGCTATTTCTTCCATTTGTCCATCTTTCAAACTTAGACCTTGTCTTTTGGATGTGTTTATGATTCATTCCCTGTGTGTGTTATTTTGACGAAAGTGATTTAGAGACCTATTACCGAATATCTGACCCAGTCATTGTCATTATGTGGTGTGTGGTGTTATTCTGGTTTCTTGAAGGATAAGCCACAAGTGCTGTGGACAACAGACTTATTCTCCACCAGCAGCACAATCTCCAGTACAAAAAAATCTAATCCACATTTTGAATAGGTAAAAAAAAAGGTACAGTATGAAAAGAGGTCAAATGAGAGTCAACATTTGGTGTTGCCTTTGATGATAACTCTTCACCTGGCCAAACATATTTCTGTGTTTACTTTTAAAATTGGATTAAAACTAGTAGGGTGACAGTGGGGGATGGTTACTGTGCATTTCTTTGTGTCTCCCACCAGGGAGTCAAACATTATCTTTCTTGTGATACATTCCCCCATTTGGTCAGGGATGGTGTATTTACACAGTATGCCTTTAAGGGCTGACAGCTTCCAAATGCAAATAATCCCCTTGGAATCACCTCCAGACAAGACCAAAAGAAGCTGACATTTTTGTTTTAATATTCATCTACTGTAAGGCCTCTTTAGCTGACATTGTAATTATTTTTGCTGGGTCCTGCGTTGGCCCTTAGTGTTTTCCAATGACCACACAATTTCTGGGCTGACAGCAATTCTCATTATGTTCTATCTGTGTGACGTGCAGAATAGGCTGCTTAGCAAAGGGAATAATTTTCGACGCAATTTCATGTCAGGGCAAATTGGTGCAGTGGGCTGAACAGGACCATAACATGTTATGGAGACGGAGATGGTATAATGAGGAAGGACATGAAAAGACAAGCCAAAAAATATATGGATAGGAGAGGACAAACAGGAATCAGAGCTATAAAAGCGGTAGATGAGAACATAGAGGAGAACAGCCAGATGACATCAACGGTGTTACAGAAGAAGAGATGTAGATGGTTCAGCGATTAAAAAAGAGAAGTTTACAGAAGTTTGAAAGGTAAGAACAAGTGAAAATTAAGCCTGCAACTCTGCTGAACTGATCGACTTGTCAACCCAAAATCCCTTCAGTCAGTTGGAGATTCTGCTTCACAGCTACTCTGTCTTTCCACACCACTGCTGATGAAATGAAATTCTTTTCATTACTGTATTCTGCTTTCGTGTGTGATTGTGAGCACATGTGTGAGTATAGATGTGTGTGTGTGTGTATGTGTGTGTATGCACGCGCGTCTGTGTATGTGCATCAGTGTGTTTGTTTTTGTGTGTACATGCACACGCAGAGCAGTGGATGGTGTGGAATGAAGCGGTGATGTGCCATTTTTCAGAATGTGAGTAAAAATGGAAACCGAAATATATCCTGCTGAAAATTACAGATTCCTGCGTCTTTCTTTCTTTCACTGTGGTGTCTTTTCTCTTTAATTCAAAGTTCTTCTGTCTATGTGTAACCTGACTACTTTGATGTGCGTGGGGGAAAGAAAGACTTCAGTTCCTTCCAAAACCCCCAAAGAGAGGAGGAAGCGTTTGAAGAGAGAAAGCAAACTTGGCTAATGGGATGTGGGTGGAAAGCAACGATACTCAAGAAAAGTGAAATGGTTTTTATTCTGTTGAATAAAGGGAGTGCTGTTGATTACATAATTGTATGGCTCATGTGAAACTAACTTTAATTTCACATTGTGATGGAGGTTCATATTGTATAATGATGTCTTAATATAATTGCAAAAGCCTCATAACATAACATAGGTATGGGCAGGGACTCACAAATTCTCTCTTCCTCTCACACAAACACACACACACACACACGCACGTACACACACGCACACACACACACACACACACACACACACACACACACACACACACACACAGACACACACACACGCACACACACACATTTTCAGACTCCAAAGCAAAAAACAAGTCACTAGGTCTGAAGCAAACATTGAGTGTTTTAGCAGCAGACAGACAGACTTTCTGAATATTTCAGCACCACGGAGAGAGACAAACACAAAAACGAAGTAGCTCTGTCCCAATTCCAAAGTCATTCTCAATCATGTTTTTAGAGTATAGGGTAGTCAATTCACACTGGAAAACAATGCAGACATGTCAGTTATATCGCTGAACATAACCCACTTTCCTCACTCGCAGGAGTGTAGTATCAAGAGCAGAACAAGAAAAAATGTGTGTGGTGTGTGGTGTGTGTGTATATATATACATATATACATATATATATATATATATATATATATATATATATATATATATATATATATATATATATATATATATATATATATATATACATACATACATACATACATACATACATACATACATACATACATACATACATACATACATACATACATACATACATACATACATACATACATATATATATATATATATATATATATATATATATATATATATATATTTTAGGATACCTGAGTTCAGTGCAGGGCCCTCCCGGGGTTGGTAGAGGATGGCAATACCCAGGGGCCTCATCTATAAAGCTTGCTTGCACACAAAAAGGGCCTGAAAGATGCGCAAGCCACCTTCTACACAAAGGCTGGGATCTAAAAAGAAAAAACTAACCGAAAAATCTGCGTATCCCTACGGCAACCCCGACCCTCCCGTAGGAACTTACTTAAGACACGGGGAACTGGCGACGCAGGCGGTGAGGTGGTGAAATGAAGCCAGATTCATGTCATACTCTTAATAATGTCATCACATATCACAACATATATCAGACTTATAATAAAATAGCGCTGATCCTGTCCCTCTGTGTTTGAACCTCAGCGTCAGTCAGGACTCTGGTGCTGCTGCAGCCGCGGTGCCAGGATGCGCCGGGAACCTCCTTGTAACCCACCCCGACAACCGTAGAGTGACTGAGGACAGAACAAATGAGGGGCTCCGTAGAGCATTTAGGGGCTCTACAGAGCTCTACGGAGCACCTAAAGGGACAGAGATTTTTTTTCATATATATAATGAGTTTTACGCGCGCATGAAACCTTTAGGTGCGGGTGTAAGCCTAAATTCCGTGTTAAAACGACGCAGAGCCTACGCCGTAGGGTGTCTTGATGATTTGCAATTACAGGCTGAGCCTACCGTTAGTTTTTAAACTGTAAAAAGTGGGGGGGACAAAAACATGAGTTTGAAAAGACGGGGGGACGTGTCCCCCCTGTTGCGCCGGGGCACTCACGGCGTTTAGCTCAGCAACGGTGTGCTGCCACTCACTCGCTTTATTTTATACTATTTATATACTTTTTCTACCTTTACTGTGACCACCAGATAATGTCGTTTTCCTGTCCTCCACCTAATCCTCAACATTTCGATCTCAGATCTCAGTGAAATTCAGTGGGACGGTTGCTCGACATGTCATTCATTCATTCATTCTGACGCCAAACAGGCTGCAGGAAGCCACTGCGCATGCTCAGCAGGCTCATTCATATGCAAATACTACTTTGCATTACCCTTTTAAGGTAAAAAGTGGGCGTGTAGAGGGCGGGATATGAGGCGGATTCAGCTGCGCAACCTTCCAGCTGGACTGTGATTTATAAAGCGAACATTGCGTGCAGGTGTGCGTGCACATGGTTTTATAAATCCGGATTTTTTTTTGCGCCCGCCATTTTTCGGTTTTTGGGTGCACGTGCACTTTTAGTATGAATCCTACGCACTCCATTTTAAATGAGGCCCCAGGACTGTCACTAAGGTATGAGCACTGGGTGGTAAAATAGGGAAAAAATCGTGATAAAAATATTTAAAATGAATAAATAAAAAAATAAATAAATAAATAAAAGGAGATGTTGACATCCATCCATCCGCCTTCCATTGTCTGATGCTTATTTGTCCCAGGTTGGGGGGAAGATATAATCTCTTAAGCGAGTCTTTGGTGTTCCCCAAAGCCCCCTTCAGGTGAGATATTTCTGAAACATATCACCAAGGACGATGGCATCCTAACCAAGCGCCCAAGCTCACCTCACTTGGCTCCTGTTAGTGTGGTGGAGCAGCCGCTCTGCGCTGAGCTCCTCTCAGCACTAAGCTTCTCAGTGTGGGGGAGCCCAGCCTCATTTTTCTGACCTTAGTTGTGACCTCATTCTTTTGGTCACTATACAGTTCATTAACATAGGTGAGGATGGGATTTAGATGGATTAGTAAATCGACAGTTTTGGATTCTGGCTCATTTATTTTTTTATCAAACCTGGGGCCTCATCTATAAAGCTTGCTTGCGCAGAAAAAGCGCCTGAAAGTTGCGGAAGCCGCCATCTACGCAAAGTCTCGGATCTAAAAAGAAAAAACTAACCGAAAAATCTGCGTATCTTTACGGCAACTAGGACCCTCCCGTAAGAATTTACTTAAGACACGGGGAACTGGCGACGCAGGCTGTGAGGTGGTGAAATGAAGCCAGATTCATGTCATACTCTTAATAATGTCATCACATATCACAACATATAGGCCTATCAGACTTATAATAAAATAGTGCTGATAACGGAGCAGGCGGAGGGGGATGGCTGCCGCCCCGAGCCCACTACTCCACGCTGAAGAGGAAAAAAGAAAGTGTTCTGATTAAAATAAGGAAAGTTGGACTATATAACAATTGCGTTCATAAGGATAAAGTTTAAAAAAAAATAAAAATTAAAGAAATAGTCCCTTCTCCCCGTGTGTGTCTGCCTGTCATGCACGGGTACGTGCGCTCATGTTGTTACAGCCGGAATTATGGTTCTGCGTCACACCAACGCAGAGCCTACGGCGTAGGGTCCGGCGTATGGTGCGCGTCGCCGCGTACTCTACGCCGTAGGCTCTGCGTTGGTGTAACGCGGAACCATAAATCAGCATAGAGCAGCTCTGAGGGGAGACGGGAGGGAGGGGGGGGAGCGGGGGCCGCCGTCCCGAGTGTCTTGATGATTTGCTGATCCTACCGTTAGTTTTTAAACTGTAAAAAGTGGGGGGGACAAATACATCATTTTGAAAAGACGGGGGGACGTGTGTCCCCCTGTTGCGCCGGGGAACTCACGGCGTTTAGCGCAGCAACGGCGTGCTGCCACTCACTCGCTTTATTTTATTGTATAGCCTCCACATCATATCTAGGTCTCCGTGAAAGTCAGTGTCACGGTGGCTGCTACTTCTCATTCATTCTGACGCCAAACTATGGATCTGCGCCAAACAGGCTGCAGAAAGCCACTGCGCATGCTCAGCAGGCTCATCCATATGCATTTCTGGGCGTGATAGGAGGCGGATTCAGCTACGCAACCTTCCAGCTGGACTGCGTGGAAGTCTGCGTGCACATGGTTTTATTGATCCGGATTTTTTTTTGCGCCCGGCATTTTCGGCTTTTGAGCGTACGTGCACTTTTAGTATGAATCCTACGCAGTCCATTTTAAATGAGGCCCTTCAGTGTCCACATCAATGCAGACTCTGCACCAACCCCTTGTAGGTCTCTTGTTTAAGGTTTACTCCTACCTGTGAATAAGTAAAACTGGTAAATGAGATTTTTATTTCTGTTTTATTACCATTATTAAGTCAGATCTATTTCCAATTATTGTTTGACACAGCCAGGGTCATCATTTGTGATCATAACATTTATGGACTCCAGATTGGTGCAGACTGATTGGCTCTTGGCTGTGCAAAATGTTCAGTAATATGATAGTATAAAAAGTATAATATAAAAAATCATTTGGCTTTCAGCTTCATACTACTACTACTACTACTACTGTCATTTAGCAGACGCTTTTATCCAAAGGGACTTACATCTGAGAGAACAACACAAGCACAAAATTCACAAGGTTCCAGCTGGATCAGTGCTGGCCAGACTGCTGAGAGACCAGTTGGACACACGTGCTGCCATGCCAGTGCTAGAATATCTTTTTTTTTCAGTATTACATTTTTCCTGTAAAGTGCAATTAATAGATATATAGAAAACAGTTTTGTTCTCTTAAACAATACATGGGAATGCTTAAGTGTCCACCTGGAATCTCATTGGATAAGAGTCTGCTTATAAACAATATAAATGTTTGATTACATCTATGCACTAAAATATCTATTTTTAAACTGTTATGATTCCTATAAAACATACAGGGATGTAAGAAGAAGTTTTTTAGAGGTATTTGTCAAGTCTGATTCGCTCTGAAGACCAAAGAGTGGTGTTCAAATTGGCATCCTCAGTCATTTGCTCACTTACAGTACTCAGTATGATATGAATTACCTTAGCAACCAGTGACTCAGGGGGTGTGTGGCAAACAGAACCCCCCGGCCCTTTATCCCGCAGCAGTACTTCTGGTTCTCTGAGTCATTTATGCACCCTGCTTCTTCTGTCCTTTCTAAGGAGGACACACTGTATACATATTAATAGCACCATTGCAAAACTCATAGTTTAAGCACTGCAATACTTTAAAGTAATTATTTTATTTAAAGGATCCCTTTGCAATTTTATCTTGGACTTCTAGAAGAAGTTTACAAGCCTTTCTCATATTTTACATAACTGCAGCACCTGTTATCAACTTCCATCTAATACTGCCTTGAGACACCTATATCTTATGTGCCTCATTTTTCATTTCCCTGTTCCATTTGCAAGTGAGCTGAAAGTCCATTCCTTCCTAATAGACTCCAAATAATCCCTGACAGGATCAGTGTGCAAGACTCCACCTGTCATTCTTTTCCTATCCAGGATTTGCCTTTATTATACTGAAAAATTAAAACTACTGCAGTATATTGTGTAGCAACGTCACGTAAAAGAAGTATGAAAGAAAAATGGCTGTCCAAATAAAGTATAGAGTTGTTCTGTGAAAAGAGGACAAGAACATTTTTTATTGATCCTGTCGGAGTCAGACCAATTAATGGTGGCCATCAATAAAGCCATGTAGCTTTTATGAGTGCTTTTGTCCCATTCTTCTTTGCAATGACTCACACATGAATAAATAGAGAAGATCGTAATAATCCCTCCAAATGAATGCATTCTTTTCAGCTGACTGATTCCATCTTTTTTTTTCCAGTTTATTAGGGCTGAACTGCCTATCTGGAGTAATTTTATGTTTCACCAGGTCATGCATGTCTTTGGTCATTATGCCTCAATTCTGGGCATGTGTATGTTGTCCCTCTGGGTACTGAGTGTACTTTCCTCTTGTATTTTCCGTGTCATCATCCAATCTCCTTTTCTCTAGCAGACATCTGTTCGGAGGCAGCGTCTCAGAGAGCGCTGAGTTGTCACACAGGACTGCTTTGGATAATCTGAATTACTGTCGATCAACATGGGACTCTGAACCCGTCAGACCGTCAGATCCCAAAGTAGCTCAGCATGGCAATTAACATTGAAATTTAATGCTGAATTTTCCAGTAAACTGATGAAAACCAGTGCTGAAGTCACAATAAATGCCTGTCTTCATCCTCATCTGTTGATGTGGGAGCTTCCTCTTTTATCACTTAAACGAAAAGAAACAGCTACTGGCCTTAAACTAAAATAAATACACATAAAATTACTCACTCTTCTGCATTATTAGGGCTTTTAACACTGACCCTACTATAGTTCAAATGTTTATATCCCTTGTGTAGAACTGTACATGCAATGATAAATTTAAACTTTCACACACATTCTATTCAAAATATTCCTAAGAGATGTTTTTTTTGTTTCCTTCTTTCCTTTTATATCAACTCATCTTAGTGCATAAAAATCTCTTTAACTGGCAAAAAAGAGATTAAGAGAGATCAAATATTGTTACACGTCTAACACAATGAATATTACAGATATACAATGAATGTTGCACCGTTCATTTTATTCAGTTTAGAGCTACAAAGCGGAACATGATTTTAAGATTTACTCTTGGGAACGTACATGAAATTTAATTGCTTCATTTTTATTTGCATTTGTAGATTTTGGTAAGTCTTAAGAAAATGTATCTTTAGGAGGAGGTAAATGTCTCTTTTTTTTCTTTTTCTACTGAAATTACTTAAAATCTTTTTTGAATCTTAACCTGTATCATTTTTAATTGATTGGACTCCCTTTAACTCCAACATTACTTGTTTCAAATGTCAGTTTCAGTGGTGTAAGTTCATCACTGGTGTGTGCTGCGCTGAGCTGAAATAGGTCAGTTGTGGTAACTGAATTAAGGTGGACAGATTCCAGCCACCAATTACTGTCAGTGCAGGTGTTAGAAGAGTAATCGCATGCATCGTTTTGGGGATTTGGGTGCAGTTTTGCAGATGGTCCCTCTCTGTCTTGCATGTTGACGCTTTTGGTCTGTTGACACAAACGGATCCACACAAATTAGGAAGGCAATCTTATTCATCTATGATCTAATTTAGCATTGATGCACTTGAAAACATTTATCTGGAATATTAGCGTGGAGCAAAGATGTTCAAAAACACGTTACGTATAACATTAAATTGTAAAGCATCTGGCCATTATTCAGCTCCATGACTTTGATGTTTTATCATCCATAGTTTGCATTCAAGACGAACTGATTTAAAAGACTTTCCTGTCATTTGCACATTCAGTAGCTTCTAGTTGTCAATGATGGTCATGGTTTGTCTGATTTCTACAATTCCTACATTCTGAAATACATCATTTGGTTAAACCTTTTTCCATGACCATAGAGTCACCCACTAAGCTGAGATTTACAAATTGATTATCTTTACCTGTCAGTAAAGGTTGGATGGGTGGTTACATGTGAGGTGCTCTGGAGCACGAAACCGAGCTTGCTCCAGTGAAGCTGCTCAGTACCGGCTTGTTGTTCTGGAAACCTCCCCAAGGTGGTGACATGAATATAAATAGTGTTGCATGCTTAAAGAGCATGCTTGAGGAGGAAAATTAAGATTAATTTCCTGTGTAAATGAGGGCAACTGATTATAAAGGGACAACAACCTCACTCCCTCTTCCCAGCTGTAGAGAGAGAGGATTCACCCTGCAGGCACAAAGGCTATCAGTGGCATTTAGCTTAAAAGAAACCAAAACTCACACACTCCGTCATTGTCGCTCTCTTTCTCATTGAGGACAATCTTTAATTAATTAATAGCACGCAACTGTAAAATTCCCACTACTCAGGGTTATTATTGTTTGCAAAGCCGAGCCAATTTTCTGTGGTATTGTCAAAGAAATGAATGAGCTTTGGCGACATCGTTATTACATTATCTTCATAGCATTCATTTATGCAATATACTAAGTGGATTTGTGTGCGTGCATATGGGGATGCATGATAAAGTATTTATTTACTAAATATGGACGTCACAGAAGAGGCTGTGACTCGTCGAGTGCCAGGTCCTATTAACACCTCGTAAATTTAATTGGGTCAATTATTTTTTCCAACTTTGCGTATCTAACAGCTAATGGACAGCATTTGGACTTATGTAGGTCCATTCCTCGTTTGAACTGTCGGAGGACAAAAATGTTAAGCTGCAAAGTTCCAAACTCTGCACTAGCTTGATTTTTACAAGCTAGCTTCATTGTGCATTGTTAACCTAGCGTCCACTGAGTCAGCTGAGTTAAGTGTTGCATTTGCGTACGGAGAGAAAATCGACTCAAAACATCTGTGCGTATTATCCGATTTGTGCATAGTACTCGATTAGTGCGTATTATTAAATTTGTGCGTGCGTTACTTGCTCGAAGTTACAGAGAAAACGATCATTACGAATTCAAGAAGCCTCCTACACACAAATCGTTAAATACACGCGAACAAAGCTATAGATACACACAAATGGTTTTGAGACTCTTTTCACGCCTCCAAGAAGCCTCAAAGATTCGTCGTATATGGTGCATTTTTGACTGGTGGAAAGCTGGGTCATTTGAATTTTCATCTAAGTAAAGCGTTATCTCCCTCGATACTTAGTTAGCTTTAAACTTGTAACGAATCGTGAAAAATTTTGGGCCTGTTTAAGAATGAATATCTCAGGACTAATTCCTTATATGGACAGATATGCATTTCTGAGCCTTACAAATGTAATTAGATTTTTTTTAAAGCAATGACCACTAGGTGGTGGACTGGCTGGGAAAAATTGAAAGTCAAATCGGGAGGCAAGAAGAAGGTAATGGCATCACGCTGGTCTAAGGGGGTCTGAAGTACAAAGGTATAACTACTTAGGGGAGGTAGCTAAGTATCAGGGAAATAACGCTGGACTCAGATGAAAATTCAGATGACCCAGCATTCCACCAGTACTTAAATGCACCATGTTCAGAGAATCTGTGAGGCTTCTTGGAGGTGTGAAAAGAGTCTCAAAACCATTTGTACATATCTACAGCTTTGTACATGTGTATCAGGTGATTCGTGTACGCACACGTGTATTTAACGATTTGTGTGTGTAGGAAGCTTTTTGAATTCATAATGATCATTTTGTCCGTAACTTCAAGCAAGTTACGCATGCACAAATCTAATAATACGCACTAATCGATTACTAGGCACAAATCAGATAATACGCACACACAAATGTTTTGAGTTGATTTTCTCTCCATACTTGCGCCTCTTAGCTGATTGTTCCTCACCAGAAACCTTTTTTTACAATTTTGGACCAAGACATTGAACTTTTAATATTAAGACTGTGAGTTTATCTAGTTGTAGGGTTTTTCTGAGTCTTGCTCAGTTTGGCTTGAGTTTTAGCTTTGGTGTACTTGTTCTTTTTGTTGTTTGGACTCCAGTCGGCTATTGCACAAAAGTAGAAGTCAGTAATCTAGGATGGCTGACAAAGGGGCAGTTTGACAGTTTGTACTGGATACAGAAATATATGGACGCAATTCACCATGTGGTTATGATTGTGGTTCCTTACACAGTATGTTATGTATTTTTGCACTGGTGGTTATTAGGGCCCGAGCACTGACAGTGCCAAGGCCCTATTGTATCTGTAGGAATTACATTTTTTTTTTCAGGCAAAATGAGGGCCTTTTTGCCCCCCTAAATGTGCCCCAAAAGTCACCAAATTTTTCACCAAGCCAGGTCTGGCGAAAAATTTGATATTTAATGGTTTGCATTAATGGGCGTGGCCTAATGGCTCAACAGCGCCCCCCAGAAAACGTCGTGCCTCAAGCCCCACAATACGGTTTGACGTACATGCACGAAAATCGGTACACACCTGTATCATGTGTGCAACTTAAAGAAAAGTCTCTTGGCACCATGGCCGAAACCCAACAGGAAGTCGGCCATTTTCAATTAATCGTGTCATTTTGGCGCAATTTATGCCATTTCTTCGGCCGTTAATGCGGCCCGAACCGTAACGTGCACCCAGGTGTGTTATACATCAAAATGTGCGTCTCCATCCTGCGACGATGGGCATTACTTTTCTCAGTCAAAAGCGTTACCGTGGCGACAATAGACGCGCAAAAAGCGCGCCCCCCCTTCATCTGATCGGTCCATATTTGATAGTTCCTACTTTCTGCCATAACTTTTGAATGGTATGACGAACAGAGTCGTGGGTGGTGACATCAGACTCCGTTTTGGTCCAAATTAGCCCCACCCCTTCTTCTGATTGGTCGATATTTGATAGTTCCGATTTTCTGCAATACCTTTTGAATGGTTTGATATAGAGAGTCGTGGGTGGTGTCATCCGCTAAATGTCCACGCCTGAAGAATCTACATCAAGTCATACAAGCTTCCACTGCAGCCTGAACGTGCACAAGGGTGGAGGGCCCGTTCATCGCTGCTTGCAGCTTTAATTGTTATAACAACGCGGTCCCTTCAACGAGTACACGGGAATTGTTTTATGGAAACAATTGGAAGCGCCATGTTGTTGTTGATGGAAGAGGTTGAATAAATTGCGTGATCAGCAGAGAAATTGTCTCTTGACTTCTCGCACTGCAATTTCTGCAAGTTTGTAATAGAAATGCAGGATGAAGTCAAAAACCTAAAACGTAAAAAGAAGATATACAGTATAATGAAAAACAAAACAAGGCAATGCAGTTGCTCTTAAGGAACTTAGAGAGTCTGCCAGAAAATAGGAAACAGCTTGAATGAGCAGAGGTTACACTCAAAGAGCTCACTTACAAAATACTTTCTGATTTTGGGCGATATCAGTCAAACCAAAGTTGTGTGATTTCGACTATGCTGTAAGTTCCTCTGAAGAAATAAAGGAAATATAAAATTCCCAAAAAATGAAAAAGGCCTTTTCAGGGTTTTTTTTTGATAATATGCCTTGACATGTCTGGGGATAGTGTCATGTGGGTGTTGCTGTCCCATCAGAAAGCTCTGAGACTTTAATCAGCCTAGATTACCCATTTTGTGCAGCTGACTGGAGGATTTAAATTATGCCCAGATAATTGACATATCCAGGATTAATCTCTGATTGTGGTTTTGTGCAACAGCCTTCTGTTTAGTGGTTCTCCGTAGTCTGTGGCATCAGAGGCAGGTGCGTGCGGCAAGTACGTTTTAGGATATATCTATTTTACCATGTAATATAATACTACTATGATACTTGCAGTTACAGGAATATTACTGAACTACTCTCATATGCAGCGTTTATCTCCCTTCCTCCTGATTATGTGTGCCAGTGTGGTCGCTGCCCCCACAGGAGCATTCTGAAGCTCCTTCAGTTAGAATGTTGCCAATTTGGGGGGAATTGATACTGAGCTATTTTTCCAGGCAAAATGACCTCTAAATGCCTTTGACAAGTCCTTTGATTGAGTGGTTGTCATCGTACATCTTCCCACATTCAGATCGATTTTGTTTATTGATTCAAGCTGCTGATCTTTTCTAGTCTGATTGTGCTCAACAATCTGCCTAATCTTCCTTTAAAGCTCCACAAAAGGAAGGGAAAAATGCAGAAGAAACTCCCTGAGAAATCTGGGCATCATTTTTGATCAGGCTATGAGTTTAGACAGACATATTTACTCTTTGTCTTGCACGTTTTTTCAATCTTAAGAATACTGCCAAACTGGGAACCTTTGAGAATTACTAAAATTGATTATACGTATGCGTTTGTGTCATCCCGGCTCGACTTCTGCAACTCCTTATTGTCGTGTCTCAGTACGGCCGCCATCAACCGCTTGCAACTGCTGCAGAATGCTGCGGCCAGGCTGCTGACTCAATCTGAGAGGAGTTGCCGCACAACTCCCGTCAGCTGCACTGGCTTCCAGTTAGTTTTAGGATTCATTTTAAAATCTTGATTTGAACTTTTAGAGCTCTTCATAGTCAGGCACCAGAGTACTTGTCTGAAGTCCTCGTATCCCAGCAGGTCTTCTGGTTGTGCCTCCAACCAGGTGTATAACCAGAGGCAGGGCCGCCGCAAGGGGTGTGTGAACCGTGCAACCGCACGGGGCCTCACGCCTCAAGGGCCTTTTTTTTTGTTTTTTTTTTTTGTTTTTTTTTTGTTTTTTTTCCTTCTTTCCCTTATAAATATCAACAGTCACGTTCCATTACAGATCTAAATGTGTACTAGTCTGTGCATATCAATAAATATATGTGCAATGATGCGCGTGTCTGTTGTTCAATACAACTGCGTCAGACCAAGCGCAGACACAAGCTGCTCTGATCCAGACGGGTGGAGTTGGAACAAACTGTCACACAATGTCGAGAGAACGAGACAGATTCAGGAAATTTCCATCAGGGAATGAAAAAAGAAAAAAACAAAAGAAAACGGAAGAGTTTAATGCCTCTCTGAAAGGCTCGTTTGATAAATTTGTTACAAAAATCACAGATCTGACCGGGTCTCCAGCAGCCGTGGGGCCCCGCGTCGAGGCCAAATGATGATGAGGCAGGGGAAGGTATCCAGTATTATAATTGGAGAGTTAAAATTGCACATATAGACACCCGATCCGACCCGAAAAACCCCAAAATTTTGCGCGAGGCCCCCCCCGGCCATCTCGCACAGGGCCTCGCAAATCTCCCAGACACCTCTGACCAGAGGTGACAGAGCCTTCCTATATATCTATATCACCCAGGCTTTGGAGTTCTCTTCCTCAGGACCTGAGAGACGCAGCTACTTTGGACATATTAAAAAGATCTTAAAACATACCTGTACAGGCAGGGTTTTAGTAAGTCTGTTTCTGTCTGTTGGTATTGTCTTGGTTTTGTGCTTTTTATGGATTATATTTAACCTTGTGTACCTGTGTTATGGTTTTAACTTACCTTTGTGTTGTTATGTGAAGCACTTTGTGAGTGTTTTCTGGGAAAAGTGCTGTATAATAAATAAAACAGTTTTACTTGCTTACCTATGATAAATATTTACCTAAAATGCAGATAAACGCACTCTGCCTATAAGAGAACAATCAAAAACACATCCTGATCTTTCATGATCTCTCACTGAGTGTTCCTAAAAGTAAATGCTCACCGTAGACAGGATGGTCAGGTCACTTTATATTTGACAAAGATTCTGCAGGAGCATTCATCCGATCAGCCAGACGCTCTTGATGTCAGGCTAATTATCACTGCTTAACCAGTCATTTTGGGCCAGTGGCAGGTTTTATGCAAATGAAGTTTCCATAAAAGTCATACATTGGACCAGAGTCTTTGTAAATGCATTATACTGTCACCAAATACAGAGGGGAGGTCACGCTGATTACAATTTGCATTTTTTTGTGACAAGAGGTGAAACACTGCAGCAGACAGGACACTAGATGCGGTGCTAGACTGAAAACCAAAATGTACCACTCTTTAAATGATGAAATAAGCAGTTAAAAATAGACAAATTAATATTTTACACATGTCAACAGATAGGTTAATACATGGAATAATAAAAGGCCATTTTACCCTTAACAGAGCTGTATCTTTAAGGACAAAGTTGAACTCTCTCTCCGCAGGATCGTACAATCCAATATTCACTTTCAATCCAATATGTGTCTCTTCTCCTCTCTGTCCTGATAAAGCATCTTGCAATTGATTATACAAAACCAAGGCTTAAAGCAGTTCACGGCATTATTGGGAACAGAATGGTCTTCTATTCAGATAAAAAATGAGGCAACTTGGTGGTTGTATACGATGGGGTCTGCAATGTTTCCTGATGCATTTTGCAAATACTTTGAGGATGAAAATAGACAGCAACAATGAATTCCTGAACAATGACATTCATTGACCCTGAGGAGAGCTAAATGAAAAAAATACCCCAACCACATTTCTTCATTACTTGTGTTTTAATTGATTTTACGGAATCTTCTTCTCGACAATAAGCCCTTCCTGACACGTGATTTGTCAACTGCCGGCTGAAAGCCCTGATGCTCAACTACACTTTGACTTTGTTAAAACTTTGCGGTCTCCTTCAGATAAATGGTCCACACTTATAAAGCCTGTGAACTTTGTCTTGGTTCAACAAAGCGTTTTACAATGTTTGTTTCATTCACCTATTCACACACACTCATACAGTTCTTCTTCATGTAATGAATGTGTATCTGCACACTATATATCACGTGTAATGTATTTTCTTCACAGTTGCACGCTGTGAGGGTAATGTGGGGGGCCCTCTACCATCTTAGAGGTCGATTTGCTGTCAGAAAGATTAGAAAAAATGAAATCTAGATGAGAGATGCAGTATGGGTGAAGGAAGAACACATAACCTTCAGTATCTGCTCTTGGGATGTTTGTTAACCTCAGGTTTCTGCCTCTGTGGTAATCAAGGATCCCAGGAGGTGTCCGAGGTTTTCACTGCAGAGGTTGGTCTGTTTCTTGGTCCATCTCTTGTTTTCTCTTCCGTCATTACTTTCCTGAGTCTCTTCGTCACTTGTACCATGATGTCCACCGAGCCTCTGTAGGCTAGTTGCAATACTGTGGATGTGTGACATAATGTTATAAAGTGATTTGTAGTCTTCACAAATATAACTAGGATGGGAGTCCTAAGTTTTTTTTTTTACTTTTTCTTTTCTTTTTTGTGGACATTAGGGATGGGAGACCACAAGAACTAAATAAAACTTGCTAAAATATATCAAATATGCCTTCCAGTGAAATTGAAACTGATGAACTCTCTTGCATTTCCTCCTGAATGGCTGGTTCTCCAGACAGGACTGCATATCAAAACCTCCTCCGCTCTCACTCACTCGTACTTTCAGTGAAAATCCTCATTGATGCCATTTCATTTATTTGAAGTGATTTCAGTTCATTCATCTCTTGTTGGTCATTTTTGACTTTTTTTTGTAGTCCTACCACTTTTCCATCTTTTGTAGACAGCATTGTTTTTTTGTTTTTTTTTACCATTTTTCTAATCTGTTGGAAATGAGCAGCCAAGCAGCCAAGCAGCCAAGCAGCCAACAGCGCTGTTATTTCATTGTCATTTTTTCCAAAGTTGACGGAAAGTTTGCTCTGATGGACTGTGATGCTCTTAGTATATGTCGGTAATATACTGCACAATGACTATGTGATCTCTTATGGAACCACACAGTCTCATCACAATATGTTAAACTCCCTGATGATTGTGATTAGCACCTTACAGCACCCGAGAGTGTCCGAGTACTTAAGTTATGATCTCATGGCACATATGCCTTCGATTGTCACGACTCTACCTCATTGTATAGTTTTACCATTTCACTCTTCAGACTAATAACAGCAATGATGGATCCAATAGTACCGTTACAGTTGTTATTGTACAACCAGGCAGCTTTCTATGTGGTTTCCATGGTTTCAAACAAAACAAGAGCTAAAAGAAAATGGTATAATGGAGGAAAGGAAATAATGACCTTCTTTTCCTTCAACGCTGCAATTCCCTTTGGCATCACAGGCCAGATTTGTATCATCTAAACACCATAATGAAGACAAATGATGTGTTTTTTTCCCCCACAACCTATATATTCGTAACTAAACCCCTAGACTGTTATGTGTCGATTTAAACACTGATTTACTTTGAATATGAAAATGCCATAGGGGGATATAAGTCTTGTTTTACCAGTGTTGATGCATACTTATCAGAGTTATCTGCATTTCTTGCCTTGAGGATGTATAATACCTCAGCTGTGATGATGAACTTGCTCACACTCAAGGTGATTTAGTGTCAGAGAAATATTTCCAGGAGCATGAGTTCAAAACGGTTTGTATTATCAAAAGACACATTGAGGGAAACAGAGTGGGTTATCACGCAGTTTCATATTATTCTCATGTTCAGCATTACGTTACCTGTTGGAGGCGGCTTTCAGCCCCCTTGTCACAATGAAAATAAAACCCCGTACCGGGCTGTCACAACAGTCACACCTGATACCTCAGCCTTATAACATTAACTACGTACCTCTGGCTTCCGTTTTTTCTTCATCAAGCCAAATGTATCAACTCCCAGTGAATTGTTTGCAATATTGGATTATGAAAAAATCCAATTGCCATGTTTTCAAACCACATATTTTTCTATTTATAGTATTTACTAGGGTACCACGGTATACTGATACCAGTATTACCGCAGTATTATAGTTTTGAAAATGGTACCAGCTAGTATTGCTAGAGCGATTGGAGAATTGGGTCAGACTTTCTGGCACTGTATTTAACTGGTTTGAGTCTTACTTAAAGGCCAGGGACTTCTATAGATAACTTTATATCGGACTCAACAAAAATTACATGTGGGGTTGCCCAAGGTTCTATCCCTCCTATTTAACATCCTCATGCTTCCGTTCAAATAATAATAATAAATGGAAATATGCGTTATCATAACTATGCAGATGACACACAACTTTACATTACAATGTCACCAGTAGACAATGCGCCCATACAAGCGTTGAATAGATGCATGGAACAAATCAATGAGTGGATGTACTATAATTTTAAGCTTCAGGTATTACAGCTACAAACCGATAAGGCCCGAAATCTGGGTGTAGTCATGGACTCAGAGCTGAACTTTCAGAGACACATTAAGATAATTACGAAGTCGGCCTTCTATCACCTGAAGAACATCTCCAGGGTCAAAGTACTAACGTCTCAGCAGGACCTTGAAAAACTCATCCATGTGTCTTCAGTCGACTGATTACTCCAACAGTGTCTTCATAGGTCTGCTTCAAAAGTCAATCAGAAAAAAAAAAAAAGTCAAAAAGTCAAAAAAGTCAATCAACCAGATCCAGAATGCTTCTGCTCGGGTTCTCACCAGAAGTAAGAAAGTCGATCACATCACTAATAAAGGAAATCACAATAAAGGAAAATATTAACAATTGAGAATGTTTCACCTTTTTACAAAAAGTACCGAAATACATATCGGTATTGGTATAGAAACAGAAATTTGGTATCGTGACAACCCTAGTATGTACCAAACCATAGACTGAATTTTTACTGTAATTTGAATACAGCAATGCATTTTTCTGAAAGAGGGGGTTACAGTAGTTTTAGGCTTCAAAATGGCAGAACACAAAGCACAACTACAGAAATGGACAGAAGACTTGTAGAAAGAAATCTCCACGAACGACTCTTTCTAACAATGAAAGTAAGATTGTAAGATACACTAAGCTTCTTTATTTTACTTAGATACTGGGCCCTAGGCTGAGAATTTCCAAAAACAGGATGAAGCATCCGTGCATATTTCATGTTCAGTCTATGCCGTGTGGGCCCTAGAGCACGCTCAGACACATATAAATTGAATTGAACAGAGAATTTCATTTGGGACCAGACATTTCCTGGAGCCACGAGCACCGGTACCATAATAGCACGTTTCAGCCAGAACAATAACTACTTCAAAAGCCTACGCCCCAGAAATGGCTGTGAAAGATCATTTTCAGGCTCACCTGAAGGTCGGTTTTCCCTGAGAGTTTCTGCACTAAAGAGTTTCTATCGTATTCTCACGGACTGCCTTAAAACAAACGCTGGTTAAAAGGAGACGCATCTCATTTGCTCTTTCATCTAGTCTTTTCACAATGTCCCACTGGATCTCTGATCATGTGGTGAGCCCCGCTGAGAGTTAGGAGAGAAACATTTTAGAGCTCCAAGATGCCTTTGAGGCTAGTGTGATGATGTATGAGATGAAGCTGCAACGTTCAAACTCTCTTCAGCAAATCTGAGACACTGAGAGGATAGATGCTACACTTGGCTGCGGTTTGAAATATTTATTTCAAAAGTATAAATCGGTAGATCATTATTTTTATGACTTGATCACAAATTCCGTCTATTAAAAAAAGAGGGAAAAAGAAAAACTTACTTCCACATATTCAGATCCATTTTTTAAATACTTTTGCAAACTCAAAAAGATGAG
Source organism: Cololabis saira (assembly GCF_033807715.1). Classification (NCBI taxonomy): domain Eukaryota; kingdom Metazoa; phylum Chordata; class Actinopteri; order Beloniformes; family Belonidae; genus Cololabis; species Cololabis saira. The sequence continues at coordinate 5,443,993 of NC_084600.1, read as the reverse complement.
GTCTGATCAGGTTCATGCTGGATGCTATAAAAACATGCACAAATCACTTTCATATCTATATCCATGTGAATAACTGTGTGTTTCCACGTTTGCATCAGTAAATGTTTGCATGAGAGTGTATGCGCTGTTGGGCCACAGTCATGTGTGATTATGAACTCATATGAAATGTGTGATTATGTGAACAGTCAGCCATGACCAGGTTAAAGGCCCGATTTGGGCCTTCAACTGAGACCAGCCTCCAGTTTACGACACCTGACCACATGGTTTGGAACTTGTTTGTGCTTATTTTCCACATTTTTCACAACTGCTGGGTGCCAGAGGCCTGTGTTCGAACTCCTCCCTTCACTATTATTCTGAAGAATAATCTACCTTGAGACTGATTTTCGCTGTTTAGTTATCATTTTCCTGATAACATCAGGTGGTGCCCCGTTTTGATTAAGTCATTTTGATAATTCAATTTGATAAATAATCTATTTTATTAATTATTAAGGACTGTCTTTCGACAGTCATTAATAACTCTTGATAACTGAACCAGCACGCCCACTGTGTGGCACAACAGCGTATAGTACTGTATATACAGTATGTACTGTATGATATTTGCTGCCTTTGTGAGCTGAGGAGGGATGGAGTTTCCCGAGGGATCGCCAGCCTATGGCTTTCCTTTGAGAGCGCTGCACTATCTGATGATCCCAGAGCAAGCACAGTAGCAGCAAAAGCCAGCACACAGAGTGGAAATATCACTTGATAATTCCACATCAGGCCTCCGATTCTGGAACTCATGACCTTACAATTTATGATGCATATAACACCGGGGCTGCACTTGGGGAAACTTCCTAGGGAGACAGAGATTATTGCCTGGCTTGGATAGATTTGTGCCAGCTAGAAAATAAATGAAGGAGTGAATGAGTAATTCTCTCTTCCCTCAATTGAGGCACCTTTGAGAAATGCTTTTAACTTAAACAGTTATTGCCCTGATGGACTTCTTTAGATGCAAATAGCAGCAGGAAATATGTGCTAATAAAACTAGATGATACAGAAAAGAAAATCTTGTTTCAGTGAAATGAGGCAAAGAAATTGACAAAACATGGCAATGCTTGTTTGGAATTAATAAGAAAAACCTTTGGTCAAGTCCACAGTGGATCTGTTAGATGCAATAATAATGTAATGTCGGATATGAACTTTCACTGGTATTTGGGAAAAATCTATAACAAAGAGGATATAATAGAGAGTACAGACGGACCCAGAACATGCCGGAGAGATTACATCTCTCAGCTGAATTGGGAATGTCTTGGTGTTCTCCTGGAGGAAATAAAGGAGGTGACAGGGGAGAGGGAAGCCTCTTGGGATGGATGGATGGATGGATGGATGGATGGATGGATGGATGGATGGATGGATGGATGGATGGATGGATGGATGGACGGACGGACGGACGGACGGACAGTGGATGGATGGATGGATGGATGGATGGATGGATGGATGGATGGATGGATGGATGGATGGATGGATGGATGGATGGATGGATGGATGGATGGATGGATGGATGGATGGATGATTGGATGGATGGATGGATGGATGGATGGATGGATGATTGGATGGATGGATGGATGGATGGACGGACCGACAGACGGATGGATGGATGGATGGATGGATGGATGGATGGATGGATGGATGGATGGATGGATGGATGGATGGATGGATGGATGGAAGGACGGACGGACGGATGGATGGATGGATGGATGGATGGATGGATGGATGGATGGATGGAAGGACGGACGGACGGATGGACGGACGGACGGATGGACGGACGGACGGACGGACGGACGGATGATTGGACGGACGGATGATTGGATGGATGGATGGATGGATGGATGGATGGACGGACCGACAGACGGATGGATGGACGGACGGACGGACGGACGGACGGACGGACGGACGGACGGACGGATGGATGGACGGACGGATGGATGGATGGATGGATGGATGGATGGATGCATGGATGCATGGATGGATGGAAGGAACATGTTTGCAGGTGTAAACACAGTTGTGAGGAACACATTATCAGCATATTTCTATCCTAAAAAAAAATCTCTCCCAATGTAATTTGTTTTTCTTGAACTGACCCGTTTGTGTTTCTAGAGCTGACTTAAATCCATAAAAGCTTCAATCAACTACAATTCAGACCGAGAAAGCACTTCAAGTGAGCGTTAGCCAGAGCTGAATCTGAGCTGGAACTAATCGTTGACCTGCATGGGATGGCGCCGCTAGTCAATCAGTTTGATAGTGGCTCTCAATTAAATTCAGAGATGAAATCATCACATCCTGTAGCCACGGCCTTCAGTTCCCCCGCCCCACCCCCCCGAGATGAAGTCGTCCTGTCTGGCATCCATCACACCATAACCAAGTTGATCACAGGAAGTCCTCGGCTCAGCGTGAATGCACAAAGTCATCACTTCAGTTGACTGGTGGCTCCATGCAGTATATGAGAAGCATCCATTCACATTAGCACCCCCTCACCCACCCACGGCACATCACTCACGCTCTCTAGGCTACTCCATACTGATAATGGATTCCTGTCTTACCGTAAGCATTAGAGTGAGTGAGTGTTTTTTTCTGTCCCTGTGTACTATAGAACTGTTGTTCCACAATCCCCGGTCTGTTTTCTGGATGCTTAAGAGGCACTCTTTGGATTTCAGCATGGAGATGGCACACGCATTGTGGTAGTTCAGGTGAACATGCACATGTGTAACAGTCACATGACCTGCAGGTGGGGCGACTTTAAACAGACAGGTTTGAAACATGACAGACACTAACATTTTTTCACTTATTTGGCTTATGCTGTCGATCAGGAGAGGTTGCCAATTTTATCTTAAAATTGAAAGTTGCAGTGTGGGGCAATTCTATCTGTGATGGGAGGAGGAGAATAAATCACTGCTGCGGAGAGAAAATGGAGGAAACTGCAAGAAAAGTAAAGAAATATGACATCGCTTGAATTTAACAGCCCAACCAGCAATACTGTGTGAAAATTTCACAAATCAAATCAGCAAAAGTGCATTACTTCACCCTCAAAAATAAAAATATAAACATAGTTTATTGTTTTCTAAAAGGGAAAATAGTGCCAGGTGTTTCACCGTGATATCTTTTATACTAAGAGTTGAAAATCTTCACCGTATATATTTATTTAGATGTTATGAGTCAAGTACTCTGTACTAAATTCAAACAAGACTAAAGTTATGCCTGGGAAGTAGTTGGATTTAAACAAAGATGATTTATTTCTAAACCCTGTTTTTTTTCCAACCCAAAGTGAAAAAGAAGATTAAATGAAGATTATCATAAATCAAATATCCTTCCATTTTGGATTATGCATGGCTTAAAGAAAAACTATTACATCGATTGAATGAGTTTTAACTTCTTTATCAAGCCAAGCACAAAAGTATAATTTATCTACTGGCATGGTAATATAAATTTAAGGGGGTATATTACCATAGCTCCGGGATACAGTTCCATACATGGCCATGCAATTGTATTTTTGCTCCTTTTAGGATTTTTTTTACCTGACAGGTGAAAATTTGATGAAAGGGATCAATGTGCTTAAATATTTAGGAAAACAAGAGGTTTTCTCAAAACCAGGTGCCTGCTCGAGTCCCACTGGAATGATTCAAGGTCTTGTTGACAATTCTGCAGCCACCTCGGTTGTTTTGAACAGTGACTGTTGGAAGAATCCAACCTGTTCTGAACACTAAATACAGGGGAACTAAAACAGTTATCATTGTATATAGTAGACTAAGAGATGGATATATTGTATACAAGCATGCTTTGTTTAATGAGGCGACAGATACCTCAACACCATGTTGCAGTGTTATGCATACATGAACTACAAACAAAGACTGTTGCCATCTGTGGTCTGAAGCACATATACTATATTTAGCACTCTGTTTTTTACGTCAGGACATTCCAGATGTGACATCGGAAGCCAAAAGACTATTTTACTGGTGATTTCCATTACAAGGACCTCTAACTGTTGATGTAGGAGACCCTGAGGCAAACTCAAAACATGATGGAGGGATTAAATATCTCATCTGGCCTGGAGACTTCCACCAGGAAGAGCAGGAGGACATGGGTTTGGGAAAAGGCCTCAAGGTTTTTCAAACAGATGAATTCATCTACCGAGTTCCATGCAAGTAATTTGTGAGTAAAGATTTGCCACAAATGATGACGCCTGGCACGTCAAGGGTTAAACATCAACTGTGGGGTCACTATTGCATCCAATAATCGGCCTTTGGGGTAAGATTTCTTCTTTGTAATATATTTCTGTTTTTATGGTATATAAGGTACTAGATGGCACTGAGGCTACAAAATCATAAATACAGAGTTTTTCAACTTCCAAAAAGACCTCATGTTGTCAAATACAAAACGTCACTGTGCAGGGAAAGTGAAAATAACCTCGGCTGCAGTAAGAACAGCTTGAATAAATTTGCCAGGAGACCTCCAAAATTTGCACAAAATGTACAGTAGTATTATCCCTAACTTTGCTCATTTCACACTCTGACAGCACTCGCGTCTAATTGACTGCAGAAGAATAAACCTCAAAAGGAAACCAGCCTCAATTATACGTTACTCCCAGTCAAACTCGCCCATCCTGTTCTGACTGGTAGAGGTTTGCTTTAAATCCTCATGGATAACCAAAATATATGCTTAGGTTAGTCCAAATATTCATGTGAGGTTTACAATTAGTGTAGCAAATTGTCATTAAGTGCATCTCCTCTGCGGAGGTCTAGCTCTGTAGCTCCTATCACAGATGAGATAAGTAACATTAATGGCTTCATCAATCTATTAAACCAACCCCATTTAGAAAACATTGGTCATTTTTCCATTAGTGCTGCTTGTGCTTCATTCAGAAATGCCTGTGAAAGTGATATAGAGATCTCTAGTGCACACTTAGTATTTGCCATTTGAGATTAATCATTTGAAGTACATCACTAAAATCTTATTGGGGGTTACAGTTTTCTCATAACAGCATGTCATATCGCCATAAAAATAAATAGCTGTTTGTCAGACGAGAAACTGCGGCATCACATGCGACTCCTTAAGACCTTCTGGTGTTACATTTTTATCAAATAAATAGCTAGATAAAAATAATTTATTTAAAAACAGAGCAGGTAGATTTGTGTTTAATAGAAAGGGGATGTCTGGAGGCAGGTGGAAATGATAACATAGAGGGCAGAAGCACGGCTTCAGTGCTTTTAAGAGCTAATTAGCATAAGTAAAAACACTGACCACCAACATGAACTGGTCATATGTACTTTTCATGAGCAGATCTGTAGGAATCCAGCTGATTATGGCCTGACATAACCCTGGGTCTGTGTTCACGCCCGTCTGTTGATGTGACTGCAGCTGCTCAGTCTGGCACCATACTGGATGTGATGGGTAAATGTTACAAGGTCTGATTTAGTCAGACTGCTGTTGTGGAGTTTTAGAGAAAAGCAGCAGGGGGGTGATGCAGACATGACACCAAAGCATTGGGAAAGCAGTGCGTGTCTGAAAGGGGCTCCTGTCTCGAGGACAAACCCAGCCGATAGTGTCAGAGAGTGCGAGAGTGAGAAACAGAAGAAAAGAAAATATTTTGGCTGAGGCTGCTCGTACGCTTTAGCAACATGGAGAGAAAGAAGATGCACAGGGATGAATGTGGAGCATCTAGCACAAACACTGACAGACTGAGACAAGAAACTCACCTAACTAAACTAACTTTAGCAGGACAAAGGATCTAGATTCAAGGCACATTCAGAAAAAGAAAATAAAATAAAACAGGAAGGAGCTGTGAACCCAGCACCGACAAAACACCACACTTCAGTTGTCATTTGAAGACACCAAAGGAAAGACAGAGCGGGATAGAGGAAGGTTTATAAGAAAAAGGACTAAACTATAAAAAAGAATGTCAGAGCAATAAGACCAGAGAAAGAAACAGCAGTAAAAAAAACTAAAAAAAAAACTAAAAAAAACCCACCTTGCTGGCAGTTTTGCTACCCCACATGTGACGTTTGAATCAGCAAAACAGCAGCCAAAGATTGTTTACAGAAGACGGTGCTCTCAGCACAACACCTTTACGCTTTAAATGCTCCAGAGGAAGCCACAAAATATCTAATCCATTCTTCTGGATGAAAATCAAACACTTAAAGCGGCAGATAGAGAGCAGGAAGGCGTGACCCGGCAAGAAAAACAAGGAGAACTGAAAAAATATGCTTTAGGCGAATATAGTTGGCACTTGCTTGTGTATTTCCATCCAATACATATCTCTGAGCCAATGCAAGCATGTATTTGGCAGCTTGTTTTTTTTTTGCAAGGCTGTTTGTGTTAAAATGCTGAAAACTGACATCTTTGCTGGTAGACTAGAAAGTTAGTTCATACTTGAATGGGTTATGTTTGTGTGTCACTGCGTGGGAAACAGGAAAGTTCATCCGACACTCAGCCCTCTTGTCTTTCTATCTCTTTTTTGCCTTTAAATCTTAAATCGGATATCGTTTGGCAGTTTATGTCTTGTAATATTTTATTCGGTGAATTCTTGACAGTGTATTAGCATATATACATTAACCCACATGGGTTGTTATAACCAGGGGTGCACACAAGCCGGTACTCGAGGGCCAGTCTACTGCATGTTTTAGATGTTTCCCTGCTTCAACACAACCCTGATAGACAAGGCTGTGTCACCAACAGAGTTGTGTAAACCTTGATGACATGTTGATGACGACCAGTGATTAGAATCAGGGAAACATCTAAAACATGCAGTAGACCAGCCCTCCAGTCCCGGCTTGTATGCACCCCTGGTTATAACAACACAAACTCCAAGTGCTCAGTTGAAACCAAACAATTTCTTTAGGTATTAATACAAAAAAATGCATGTCATGGTTTGGTCAAAATACCACAGCAGTACAGGACAAAAGCGCACTTTGCAACCAGGTCTTTACACCTCTGGTTATAGCAGTCGGTTTTAGGGGGTGGAGCCAGCTGCTCTACTCCACCCCTCAGCTGCTTCTCTTGTTAAACTGGTGTGACAGCTTCAGAGGAAATGCAGAGCAAATGCAGAAAGATGTCACAATATGCAGAGATTAAGATTAGAATTATTTTTCACCAATTTTGAGGTCTCTAAGAACCACTCCATTGATGGTATGTTTTCAGAAATGGCTCAAAACTAAAAAGGTATAATTTCCAAAGCGATCTACAGGACTGTCTCAGAAAATTAGAATATTGTGATAAAGTTCTTTATTTTCTGTAATGCAATTAAAATAAAACGAAAATGTCATACATTCTGGATTCATTACAAATCAACTGAAATATTGCAAGCCTTTTATTATTTTAATATTGCTGATTATGGCTTACAGTTTAAGATTAAGATTCCCAGAATATTCTAATTTTTTGAGATACAATATTTGAGTTTTTTTAAACTGTAAACCATGATCAGCAATATTAAAATAATAAAAGGCTTGCAATATTTCAGTTGATTTGTAATGAATCCAGAATGGATGACATTTTTGCATTACAGAAAATAAAGGACTTTATCACAATATTCTAATTTTCTGAGACAGTCCTGTATATTTGAGAAAATGTCCTGAATAATCATTTAGAATCCTCATTTTACTGGTCCATTGGTTGACTAGCTTCCTATGCAAATGTTTTCTTTGACTGTGTTTGTTTCTAAATCTATATTGGGCTTATTGGGCTTCACGGTCTGCATCTCTCCAACTATACGCTCTTCTGCTGAATTTGAATGGAAACTGGACTATCAGTATGTCCAAGAGCGACTGACGAGGTTGGGTGAGGTCAAGAAAAAAAGCCCTTTGGTAGGGTAAGTGATGCCTGAGGACGGCGGGACAGAGCGGTATTTGTTATTGGGTGCTTCCTGAAAATGGCTGGGTGAAGTGTTAAAAAGGCCCGGTCCTCTGTTCCACCCAACACACACACACACACACACACACACACACACACACACACACACTCTCACACACATTCGAGAGCATACAATATCTACAAAGGGTTCATTTAAATCAATGAGATTTACTCTGTAATGAGGATGTCTCATTGTATTAGCAGAGAAAGACAGAACATTACTGCTCTAAAACTAACATTCTAGCAGTTTAAGGGCTGATGGATTGACAAAACTGTCTTTCTCCAATTGCTCGTTTCTCATCCCAGTCCCCAAAAATGGGCTCATGTCCAAATGAGCAGCACTCCAGAGATCAGATCAAGACTTTCAGTCTGGCCGGAGTCATCAGATTCTGTTGGTCTGTGTTGGTGCATTAGTTGTGTTGATTTAGGCAGACGCACACTGCTTGCTAATCCCTGTAAAGCTTTGGCCAGGTTAATCTTGCCGTAAACAATGTGTCTCCTGGCGGGAGAGCAGTCTGATCTTATCACTTTAATGCCCCGCTAGTGTGTGCGTGTATGTGCAGTTGTGCATATGTGCTGCCGAATGTTTACACCCTGATGCACTGTTTGTTGTCCTGCAGAGCAAATGTACAAAGGGACCTCCTGGCTGCAGGACATAATCGCACACGGTCGCAGCTGGCGAGTCATTATCCGCACACAGCTAATACCGTCCGCCGGGGTTAGGCGACCGTTATACAGGTAGTACGTGTGCATCGGACCTGGCATGGCCAACTAAGCATTGTTGCCAACAAACAGGCAGAGGCTCTTCGGGGTTGCTACAGAAAGCACAGCCCTCTGTGAGTGTGCACCACTCAATAATTCATTAAGGCGTGAATAATAAACAGCAAGTGTAGGCTGGATGGGATAACAGTGAAGGCTTAAGTTCTTTGTTTTGAAATAGTGACAGAAAATGCCCCAAAAAATGATAGTAATGATAAGCTCTTCATTTCAACCTGATGTTTGATCGAGCAAAGTCACAGCTAATGTCAACCCGATTTTTCCCTCTTTATTTGTAACTGTTCTGAAGTGCAGTTTTGATCAAAATCCGATAAGTGCCCTCCCAGAGTCGGGGGGTGGCCCATCTATTAAAGCAGATGAAGCGGAGCTTAATAAAAAGAAATCATTAAAGCAAAAAAATGACGAGCCTGGAATCTAACTGCTGCATTTGACTATTGATCACCTGCTTTGGTGGCTGGGTGCTGCTGTGCAAACGGGCACCAAACAAACGCATTTAAAATGCTCATTATATCAAATGCCTCATGACGAGAAGTAGTCTTTTGTTGGAGTTGATTAACTGACCTTCTGCCTGAAATGTTGCAGAGTTCTTCTCATGTGAAGGTGATTTACATTACGTCTGACACATGATAGTCTTTAATCATCTTCACCGCATTTTGTGGGTCCCTTTCTATTGCTTTTATATCCGGTTAGTCCATGCATTCAAAGAAGAGTTTAAAGCAATATACATTGATGATCCCCAGCAAATCATTTCTTTTTCACTCTATCCTTCCCTATCACTTTATATATACATACATACATACATATATATATATATATATATATATATATATATATATATATATATATATATATATATATATATATACATATATATATATATATGATTATCATGACATTACCACAATGTGCACATAGTTTTATACTATGTTGGACTTGATTACTGTAATTGATGGAATTCAAACAAAACCACTCAGAATTTATCAGCAATTTTTTTTCCCAATGATTTTTTGTTTATTTGAAAATTTGGGGGTTGTCTGTTTTATAGTCAGTCAATGAAGAACCTTTTGTCTGTTTCTTTACTAAATTACATTTATGAAAAAGAATTGTACCATATGCCATATATATTTATATATTTTGATTCAAAATCTTTGATTGAAAAGTTAAAAAAAATAAATTGAGGAAAAAATATGTATTTTAAAGGAGCATGAGGCAGGATTGAGGCAGGATTTATGAAAAAAATTTGTATACGTTTTAAGTTTTCTAGTAATAATGTCAGATGAAGCGTTCCAAACCAAAACGAATGAGCCCTCTAGTGTATCTCTCCGTTGCCTTGAACAGGCTGTGTGCTGCAAAATGTGCTGCAATTCCGGGCCGGAATTTCCCGCGCTGTCCTGCGGATGTGACGTCACATGACGCTGCATGTGCGTTCTCCCCGTTCTCCCGTGCCGGCTTCACTGTTGGCTGCAGTACCCCCAACAGCCGTCATGGTGAAGGGTGGCGCTAGAGAGTCTCATTTCTTAAAAGGAGCCTCATGCTCCTTTAAGTTTTTTAAATAGTGGATGAAAGGTGAAAAAGGCCAATATGTGAGGGGATCAGGTCTGAATGAAGACTCTACATTACTTTCCCACATCATATCTCTCCAAGCTCAAACACATCGTAATATTTTATTTGTGGGGCCTTTCGTTCAATCGCTTTCTGACTCTCTAAGGCCATTATCAAAGCTGCATAATACTTTTACTGATGCGTACTGATTTTGACGAAATGTTGTACGTAGTTTGCAGCATTCAAACAATTAAACCAGATGTCATATACAACAGGTACCTACATGGTTTTCTACTTCTGGGAATATTTCCAGTTTGCAGCTAACCAGTTTCCCTCATATACTACATACTACATACTACTATGTACCAGGCCAGTATACACTACATACTGTATGCTCTAACATATGCACAGTAATTACTATGCGGTTTTGAAGTAGGTCTTACTTGTGTCTATCATTGTGTCTACTATAGCTCCGTGAGCTAGTTTCATCCTTGGTGATGCGTGACGTACAGTAGTGCAGTTAAACTGTTATAAGTAAACAAAGTTGTACAAAGTACAGAACAAAGATACTTTTGGTTGTTTTTACTTGTACTAGGGATGGGAGACTACTAGAACTGGATGGCAATTCTTGCAAGCAATATTCCTTAAAAAGACACATAAGTCTCCTTTTTGCTGCTTTAATCGAAGAGCTTGAATTCTTCCTCTTCGTATTATCTGTTAAGCATGAACATTCAGCACTCAGGTTTATAAAAAGCCTTTCCTTTTTCCCCTGAATGAATAGTACCTTTCATCAAATACACATCTGATTATCCTTCAGTCAAGCATGACAAAAGGAGAGATCTGTTGACTCCAGCTGAAGCTGAAGCAAGTCCACACAGCTGTCGCTCACATGTTATGATGTAAGGTTTTCTGTTGGGTTGGCTTTTCTTTTCTTGTGGTTTCTCGCATTTTCCTCTTGGTTCTCCTGGTTTGGTCATGTTTTTTTGTTCTTATTTTATCTTGAAAGTCTCTGACAGTCTTCAGACACCGAAGGTTTGTTGGAGTGGTTAGTTCTGTCCAACTTCTTGGGTCCAGCAACTGTTGTTTGTGTTTATTTCACTGCAATATTGAGGACTTTTTAGTTTTCAGGACTTCCTGCTGGCAGTGTTTTGTTTTTTTTACCCTTTTCCTTTTTTAGTAAAGAAATTTGCCTGTAACTCCTGCCTCAGGATCTCCTGCATTTAGATCCTCTCCACACCTCCCGTTAACACGCGTAGGTAAGACTGCAGGCTAAAGCCTGCGTAACAATGTGCAATGCCACTTCTAAATTCTGCTTTCGAGAGAACGCTGACTCTGATCTTACTCGGATACATTTGTAAATCCAGCTCGGTCTTAAAAGGTGGCAACAGATGAAAGCGAGGAAAGATAGTTAAACTGGAACTTTGGAGCCTGAAGTTACAGCTTGACAAGGGTGTTATGTGGGGAACAATGTGTGCCTTTGTCATGAAGCGTTATTCCAACCTGAAAGTCACGTTTATCGGTTGAAGGGAAACAACACGGAAGAGGTTCAGACATAGGGTGCATTTAAGTGGGCAGTGTAAATTATAATCTTTCCTCTAATGAGAGCCATTTTCATCCGGGTGCTGTTAGCATAAATTAATCTCTGGAAGTGTGGGAGAGGGTGTGTACATGCACGGCCTGCATATGCTCACAGTAGGTTTTAATGGGCAGAGAGCTTCACACCCACTAAGGATGGAAATGGCAATGGCAGTCTGCTCTCGTACGCGGCTAAATTCTCCAAGAGGACTTGGGGACTGCTAATGAGCCTCATGCTAGTGTTTGATCTTCAGATAGTACCTGCTAAAGAGCAGTTAACTACTAGGACATTGTAAAGTCCTTTGTGGCCATGACATTCTTTGTACGATAACCAGAAACTGCTCCCTTGCAGTATTACTGTCATAAGTAGCTTCAGATGCTCTTTTAAGATCCATAACATTTCAATTCCCTTTGAACAAAATATTTAAAAAAATGGGATGACTGTTCTTTTAGCGTTTATTCGTAACTTTACCACGGCAATAGTCCTTTACCAATCATGACGTAACACTTTTACGAAGAGCAAAGACACATTTGCCTGTAATTTCTGCTCGAGTTAATTTCCCTGGAGTTTCTACATTAGTGCCTTTGGCTTGCTTAATGGACTTAAAGACTTCAGTGCAAATGAAATGCCACTGACATTCTGCCCTAGGAAAATACAAGACACAGTCGAATGGTATTAAAGTGTTGTGGCCATATGGGCCGCTGCTGTGCCAGCGAGGACGCCAGCGACGACGCGGGGCTCTAATGAGGCACAGAGGAACCAGAAATGATCCCAATGTAATCAAACTGTAAAGTTTTAGTTCTCATGTTTTAAGGACGATTTTTGAATTTCGACCATCTGTTTCATCAGTCGCCACACGCTCAGACACGACAGAGGCAAAATGACGAGCTGAAAGGACAAAAATGAGAACGGGAAGATGGGGAAGTTCCAAGACCTTGAAATACATGGAAATAGCTCTGAAAACACTCGTTTAGATGTGCACGGTGTGTGTATGTGAGCCTGTTATGACGGTGCCATGCTGACATGTTGACATTTACAAATTCTGTTGGCTCAGCTGTGAAGACACTTGGTGAGTTTGCATCAAAACAAGCAGAAAGACACAGTGGGATGTGAGTAAAAGCTGCCATGCTGATGAAAATAGCCTGCGTGTGACGCCGCCCTTTGATCCCTTTTGAGAGCAGCAACATAAAAACATTAATTTATTCCAAAAGTAAAGTGGTTTAACAAGATGTTGTTCAACAATGTGCTTCAGAGGACATTAGTTTGGTGTCTCCAGATTGCGAGAGAGCATGGAAACATGGGGTGCAGATCTGCAGTTTTTCAACAAACCACCCGAAATGTTCCAATCTTGATAGCAAGATGGCAAATTTATAATGAATTAAGCGTATTTGATTCCACCATGTTTTTTTTTTGTTTGTTTTTGATCTCAGAAAACACAAGTTTTTAACATATTAACTGTTTAGATGTGGATGGAAAGAAATGTGGTACCGTCAGTGTTTGACATTTCCCCCAGTTTGTGTTTTCTGTTTTGTCCCGCCTGTCTTCCATCTGCCCTGATTGTTCACACCTGTGTCTCGTTACCCACTTGTGTATATCTGGTCTTGTCTTTCCCTTGCTCCTTGTCGGTCCGTCCTGTTTCCTTCCTCCAAGTCCTGCCAAGTTTTTGCTCAAGTTTTTTGGATCCCTGTTTTATGTTACTTTTGATCCTGCCAAGCAGCGCTTTTGTTTTTTGTTTTTTGTAAAATAAACCCTTTTTTGCTGAACTCCTGCCTCTCGCTCTCCTGCATCTGGGTCCTCATCCAACCACTCCCTGACAGGTACCAGTTATTGTTTAGGTATTTCTCAAAAAGTCGGACTGCACTTTGAAATAAATATTGATGACTGATATAGTTGAAACACACTTGATCAATATTCTAAATATCGTAGGCCGCATTTGTACAAAAGTAAACTTTTATTTAAAACTGAAATAAAGGTGGGCAGTACTGGTACTGTGCCCTCAGGGTATCCCCTGCCCATCACGTCTGAGGGATCCAGAGTAACAATGACGGGTCACAGTCAGCTTTAAAATTGAGAAATGTGCAAATATTACCCCGGGTCTTGAAAGGATGTCAGGATTGTGAACAAGTTTTAGGCACCGCTTCTTTTTTAATCAAAGTTTTAATGACATCTTTAATTCTTTTCCAGCGTCCCCCAAAAGACCTAGACGTTTGAATATACTCACAGGCTTAGACACGTTCCACACACATGACACACACACACACACACACACACACACACACACACACACACACACACACACACACACACACACACACACACACACACACGAAACACACGAATAACACAACTAAACAGGGACTTCTCCCCTTTTTGGTCTGTGCTGCTCTGTTTGTGTACCGTAAAACACCAAATAAAGGCCCGGACGTTTATTTGCTTTAATCGCTCAAAGCAACAGGCATTTATTTGTGTCCTTTGTGTCCTGGCATTTATTTGGGACCTGCGTTTATTTGGGACCTGCGTTTATTTGGGACCTGCGTTTATTAATTGTGTGTTTCCATTCAACCCAAATCTTATTGTGCGTCCTCGATCTAGACAGCCAGCGCTAGCTGGCTTTTCCCGTTACTGGTATAATCTTCTGTGACTCACACTGGTGTCTGGCAGGCTTGTAAAGTTTTCAAGCTAAGGGAAAAGATAGAGGAAAAAAGGAGTGTAAAAGAGCTGAGCTAAGAGCTAGAGGCTCGTAGCCTCCAGCACTTCCATCACCTCTTCTCCCCTCTTTTTTTTCCTCTCTCTTTGATACACAAGCCGTTTAACTTCATATCACGTAATCAGTGAGGTCACTCTAAATAAATAAATAGTCAGACACTTTTCAATTTGTTCACACTTATTTGTTTGTGTTCAGGTATATTAGCTATATTTGCATATGGTAGAATATTTTTATGGCCACCAGAAAATCAATGTTTGACCCGGCCTTTATTTGGGATGGGGGTTTAATATAAAAAATATCTGTTCGTCCTATGTTAAAATGTCTTTTTATTCTAACATAATTCAATATACACTTATTCACATAAGCTACAACGCATCACCAAGCTCTATATGAGCTTGGTGATGTGTATATATATATATATATATATATATATATATATATATATATATATATATATATATATATATATATATATATATATGGCTTTCAGGTTTTTTTACCATTAATATGAATAAAATAATATGTGATATGAACCATTAATGTGTGTATATATATATATACATACATACACATACACATATATATAGCTAGAAAACAGCTAGAAAACTTTCCTCCAGTTTGACTGCAGCGTCGTTTCAACCAACGTTTACATGTAGAAAAGCAAACCTATAAGTTCCCCCCTGCTGCTGGTTGTGATCAGAAGATTTGCAGTCAGAACTGTGAACACTACGTTACATGTGTCTCAAAAGAAAAGCAGAAAGAAATGTATTGGAGTCGGTGCATTTATAAAGAAATAGGGTAAGTGTCAGCTATTAGTTTAAATTTCTCATCCGGGGACAAGAAAAGCTGTAAGTATTGATACAAGTTTCAGCACGGGTTGAATTTATTACCTGACAACAACATTGAAATGAAGTGAATTTGGAGCCGTGCTTTGTATTGTGCGATAACGCTGCAGTCAGAAGTCAGGCACACATGTGGCTACTTGCCTACTCTTATCTCCATCTCTGCACTGGATGCAGATCCAAATAGCAGACATTAATCTGGGCTGTGACAAGCACCCCCTACGCTGGAAGCAGATGTTGGTATGATTAGGCGATGCAATTACAGATGCGACAGAACTTCTGTGTACCATTTCCATGGTGTTTCCAGCCAATCAGGACTTGCAAATAGCAGGGCTATTAAAGCATTGATGCATTGCAGCAGCCAGTCGGCGAGCCGAGCGAGTGAAGAGTCTCTCCAGCTGCAGTTTGTGTCATTATGGCAGCGTTCCACACCTCGTCGCACCACCGAGCACTTATTCCGACAGAAGAGGGGAAGAGCGTCAGCATCATATCAACTGTGAGCACCAGCGGTGAGGATGTCACGAGTCACAGAGGAGGAGAAAACGGACTGATGGATGGAAAGAAGAGGAGAATTACTCAGAGGACCGTCGGACGCTTATTTTTGTATCTGTGTTCATTTGTTTTCTTTTTCCATGTCTCTCTTTTTCCTGTCTCTTTCTATCTGAGCTGTTTAATCTTTCCCAGCCTCTAGGGATGGGGATTATGGGAGTCTACATTACATAGCTGCTCTAAACTTCCAAGGGAGAAGGTCGCAGGGATGCAAGACAAGCAAAAAAGTCTGACTTCTCTTGGCGTGTCCCCCAATTTATATTGTCTCATCTCTGCTGCTGTCACCTTAATTTCCTCTAATCCCTCTTGTAGGTCCCTCTGCTCTCACACAGAGCCCACTCTAAACCGGCCAGGCAGGTTTCATTTAATAGATAGTTTTGCATTACAGTCATATACACACAATACTTTCTAGCACTTTAAAGGGCGATTAAGCACTCGGTCACCCCCTAACCAGCCGGCGTTCATTTCCAGTCCCACTTTCTTTCCACTCCTCTAGCAACATGTCAGCAAACAATAAACATTAAGAAAGAGGGAGTGGAAAAGAAAGGGAAAAACAACACTCTCATGAATTCACGAGAGACTGGAACCAACTCTCCAGGTACGATAGTGTGACTCACACCCAGGTCACAAATACACACAGTTGTGTCCAAGTCACCTGGAAAATCATTCATTTGTTCTTGAAACAAGGAATAAGAGGTATGGTTGTACTTGTTGTCCTTGTTTTCTTCTGTTTGTTTGTTTTAGTAAAGCAGGTACAGTGTAGAGAAAGTACAACTTATTTCCTGCTAACTAGGTGCTATTTAATTCAAAACTATTATTCCTTAATATAGTCCTCCAATCTAGGTGTATATTCTATTTAAAAGTATTTATAAAATGTAATCAAATATAGATAAAGAAAAGAAAAAGAAAACAGTAGCAGGACTTGGAAAGCGTGTTTAGATTGGATCCCACATGTTTAACACATGTTTAACGTGTGTGTGTAAATGTAAGGTGTGTTATTAGTCACCTCGGGCCTGAAGGCGAGTCAGGAAGTGTTATCTGTGAAACATACCGTAACCTGTGTGGGTGTGTAGAATGACATATTACCTACACCAGCAGGTGGAAATACGCCGTCACACAGGTGTCATTTTCAAGACCAGGATGGATGAACATTGAGATGAACGTTTTTTGGTTTCTTCATCTTTGTGTCCACTTGTTCAAATGGACCATCATCCTTCTTGGTTCTGGATGTACGCTGGTTTGTGCCGTCCTCGTCTCCGAAGCTCAGCAGCTTGTGGATCTGCTCGTCTTCCCTGTTAATCAGCTGTTTCCTTATTTTATAAAATAATAATAAGATATTTTTTTAAACTCCTCTGGTGGGTTTTACTCAGGTTGCGTGATCAACAGACCACTCGCGTTGGTCAATGTGAAAAAGTACAGGCAACATGGAGGATCTGGCAATGGAAAAGGGGCCAGAGATTATTTATTTTTATTTAGAGTTAATATATAATATACATAAATTATATGTATAATTTATATATAATACATATATATATATATGTATATATATATATATATATATATATATATATATATATATATATATATATATATATATATATATATATATATATACATATATATATATATATATATATATGTATATATATATATATATATATATATATATATATATATATATATATATATATATATATATATATATATATATATATATATATGTATTATATATAAATTATACATATAATACTGCTGTATATATATATATATATATATATATATATATATATATATATATATATATATATATATATATATATATATATATATATATATATATATATATGTATTATATATAAATTATACATATAATACTGCTGTATATATATATATATATATATATATATATATATATATATATATATATATATATATATTTTATATATTATATATAAATTATATTACATAACATACTACATGGAGGATCTACCAATGTAAAAGGGGCTAGAGATAGAGTTAATATATATATATATATATATATATATATATATATATATATATATATATATATATATATATATATATATATATATATATATATGTATATATGTGTATATATATATATATATATATATATATATATATATGTATATATGTGTATATATATATATATATATATATATATATATATATATATATATATATATATATATATATATATATATATATATATACGTATATATACATTTTATATATACTATACACTTTTTCACATGTCGGGCATTAAAGGGTGAAACATTGGTCTTTAAGGCTTCGGTCACTTTGTCAACACGAGTCTAATCCGATCGAAATCCAATCAGAATCGGATCAGAAGCCAATCTTTCTGACTCATTGTTCAAATTATATATTGCTAGTGATCAGATCTAATCTGAGTCCTTGCTGGCATTCCTTGATCCACCTGGTTGCTATGGTAACCCGCTCACATAGAGGACGTAAACAAACCAACAACGAGGGTCGGGAACTGGCTTTGCTGCTGTCACAAATGGCTATGTGGAGCCGCGGTGCAAACTCTGTACAACGTAGGACAAAATGGCAGAGATAGAGGCCACGTCTGCGTCCAGGTTTATTCAATACAGCAGATCCGACGGTCCAGGCGGGTCAGCTGTTACTGGAGGCCAGCTGATGGACTCACTTGGATAGAAGTTATTTTGATTTCTTTCATCCTGTAAATGACCAAAATAAATGACCTGACTGGAACGTGGAAATCCGATTGGAATCTCATCTGAAACTGGATCGGAAGTGGTTTGAAACCAGTTTGGGAAAAAAAGAAATCACATCTCATGTGAGGGTTCCTTTCTGTATAAACTGTCAAAAAAGTATCTAGTATAGATTCAGCATAGCCTGAGCTGACAGCTAATATGCGAGACCCATCCTCCTACCCCGATCTAGAGATGCTGAGTCATGCTCTAAACATATCTCTAAGCATATCTCTAAACATATCTCTGACATGCCAAAATGTTGTTCCTACAGTATATGAGTCTACAGGAGCTTTTTAACCTTGGGACCTCCTCACTTCTTCTAGTCATACATCCTGGTCAGGTACAGATAAATCGAGAGCTTCGCCTTTCCACTCAGCTCCTTCTTCACCACGACGGTCCAGTACACCGACCGCAGAACTGCGGATGCTTTGAACAAGACCCTGAGGTACTTAAAGGAGCATGAGGCAGGATTGAGGCAGGATTTATGAAAAACATTTGTATACGTTTTAAGTTTTCTAGTAATAATGTCAGATGAAGTGTTCCAAACCAAAAAGAATGAGCCCTCTAGTGTATCTCTCCTTTGCCTTGAACAGGCTGTGTGCTGCAAAATGTGCTGCAATTGTGACCGGAATTTCCCGCGCTGTCCTGTGGATGTGACGTCACATGACGCTGCATGCACGTTCTCCCCGTTCTCCCGTGCCGGCTTCACTGTTGGCTGCAGTACCCCCGACGGCCGTCGTGGTGAAGGGTGGCGCTAGAGAGTCTCATTTCTTAATAGGAGCCTTATGCTCCTTAAACTCCTCCACCCACCCGGAGAGGGCACGCCATCGAGAAGCATGGCCTCGGATTTGGAAGTGCTGATTCTCATCCCTGCCGCTTCGCACTTTCACTTACAGCTTTCACAAAATGAAAAGGGGCTCAGATTGTTCCAGAGAAAGAGATCATCTTAATCAAGCTGAAATAACCTGAGGACAGAAGACATGGCAAAGAAAGAAAGAGAGAAAGAAAATAGAACTGGAGGCTAAATCCATATACTTGTAAATATATACAGTATGTCGACCTGAATTGAATTGGAGGACGGTTTAGATTCATCCAAGACGATGACAGTCTACAAGCATTTTTCTCACGTAACAAATCAAAGGGACATGGAATCAACCACACAACACAAAAGACCATTCTCCACATCAGTTTTTTTTTTCCAAAACGGTCTCGAGTGCACAGAAATCAGGACCGTAAACGCAGAGCACGCAGCAGAAAATGTTTTTATTTATTGCACATTAAGGATGGAGGCTGAGGCTCCCTTATTATCTCTAATTACCGTTTATGTCTATATATCTCTAACAATATATCTGCAGTGTAAGAAAATGGGCAAAAAGGCTAACAGAATACAGTTTAAAGAAGCAGTTATGGTTCCACACTTAGGCTCACTAGAGATATTTTCTGGACTTAATATGACAGAACTGGACTGGATATCCTTAAAAAGATTAAATAAATATTTCGACTGATTCAACCATTGTCTCTCTGGAAAACATATAGAAACTTTCAGGTTTGCAGCGTGGAAGCGTGAACGCTATGATTGACTGTGCAAACGTAAACGCATATGAATCACTTGCAACGTCAGCACACGGTTTAGAAGGCTAAATGTTTGCCATGTTTTCAAACTCTTGCTTTCACGAATAAGATTGTATTATGTCAATGTAAATTACCCACAGTTCATATTGTCTCGATTCAAAAGAGACATTTTTAATCCACTTTTAAAAAGGTGACACAATGTCCCCAGGTCTGCAGGGAATATCTGTGGCAACAAACCACAGAGATGCAGCTGCCAGTATTTTTTTGTTTTACTTTTAGCGTGTATTCAGACATTTGACTTGACTGCAGCCCTTTTTCTGTGCAGGGTGCACACCTAAACATCGAGTGTTGCATGATCTGGGCTTGAGTGGAAGAAGATATGGAGAAACTCAGAGCGGAGTCTGTGACTGCGTTTCCATGCACTCAATAACCCTTTTAAAACCCGAATATTGGGTCATGTGAACACCAAACGGAATATCCCCATCAAACGGAACAGGAATTTGTTTTCTGCACATGCTCTGTTCACAAGGAATCCTGGTCTTTTGAGTCCAGGAAGTTCTTATAAACACGGAGAAACACAAGACCAGGAGACTAATCACTTCATAAATATAATGAAGGATATGAACATTTCTGCATTTGTAGACGGTAGAAAGTACCGGGATAGAAGATTTAATAGAAGGTGAGAGAAAAGTTGCGCGAAGCAGCATTTGTTTTGGATTTGGATCCAGGAAGAAGAAGCAGAAATGACGGGAATTGTGTCATGATGTTCTCCGTGCGTCGCTGGTTTGATCCAGATATCCCAAATGATTAATTACCATGTAAACGGAATATTCCCGATGTTTCAGTAACCGGAATATTAGCAATAACCCCAATTTTGACTGCATGTAAACGTAGTCTGTGATGTTGTCCTCTTACAATACAGGGAGCAGTGTTATCAGTCAACGTCCAACAGTCACAGGTGTCCCAGCATGTGGAGCCATCCATCCGCAGAGACGGTCTCATCTCCTATGAACACCCTCCACCTGCTTCCTCAGCCCAAATAATCAAATAATAATCCTTGCTTGAGGTGTTTGGAGGTGGACTGGACTCCTCGCGCCCCCATGGAGCCAGAGACTGGGGGAGCAGCTGTCCCTATCAAGACTCTCCTCTGAGCTGTCATGGCCTGTCTGCTCCCTGGCTAATCACTTCCCTCAGGCCTGCAGCACGGCGCTGCTGCCACTAACGTCATCACCAGCGGCTCTGCGAGCTGCGTGCCGGACAAGCACAATGCAAATATCTATGGTGATGCACGTAAGGGCCTTGTGGAGTGTAGGTGTATTTTGTTGGTAGCTCAACGGGTGTGTAAACGCCTCAGGTAGTGTGACACGGGTCACACGTCGAGACACACACACACACACACACACACACACACACACGCTCTGTAACCGCTGCCGCCTGCCAAAACACATTTGCCACAGAGGGAATTACTCATCTGTGTGTATCAAGCTAATGGCACAGTGTGGGACACACCAGCACACATGTGAGTGCCCATTCCAGATAACACACAATTCACTCTCTGGCACGTTACTGGGTTAAAAATAAAGGTGAGGAAAATGCATTCTGGGCCAAAAATGGACTATTTCCTGTCCTCTTTCCAGATTATACAAATGGCTCCTTTGTGCCACTTCTTTATTCAATAGTTGGAAGTCATGCGGTTCTCTCTGGCCCTAAAGTCAGGCAAGCAGCTGTCACCAGGGATGATTAATTATCAGCCACTTCAGAAATGCAGAAAATTGGTAAAAAAACAAAACTATTTTGCCTCAGAGGCCATTCAGAATCTGAATGAGCAAAAACTGATAGACTGATAGCTACAATCAGTGGACCGAATCTGGGCAACAGATAAACAAAAACAGACAAAGCACCTTCGGTCTTTTTTCTTTTAAAAAAAAAACCATGAAGCTTGCAGGTGGAGGCAGGAGTCATTAGCATAATTAAAACAAACAAGACAGGCATCATTCTTTCAATAAAATAAGTGCACTTTTCCCGCCTATAAATGTATCACATTATATGGAACATTGGTAGGAGAATTACTTTCTTCACTGCCTTCACCTTATATAATCCACTTCTTGACATTTGAGAAGTATTTTTATTTACTACCAGGCTCAGTGATCTGTCAGCGCCTGAGAGGTGTGGACAGGGATTTCTGCAGCTGGCCATGTTGCATTATGTATTTATGGGAAATTCCCTTTCAGAGCCATACATTTGGTTGGGAAAGTATCCAAATGATTCCTGTATGAGATGTAGTAATGTGTGTAGGGGGATATTTACAGCTCATGGTACTATTAGGTGCATTTCCATTGGCGGGGCCTACGGGCAAACCTTCCAGACGGGAACCTCTAACGGGACCGAGCCCCTTCTCAGCCCCCTCAGCCGGCTTATCCCCATTACCCTGCAGCGCCACAAGAACCATCCATCAAACAAACAACATTCCTGACCACATGAAGGCGCTTATATGTATATTTGACTATTTGGAAATGGCCAGCAACATAAAATGAGACGAAAAAGCAGAAAGAGAGGAAGAGAAAAGTAAACCTGGAAGGGACAGAGATGTTTCTTGCATTTTTGTTTGCTTTTTTTAACATCCACCGCAGTGGTAGTGAATGAGATTAAAAGAAAACCACCCGCTGGACCTCTACATTGGTTTAGCACACCAACAAGACATGAACTGCATCATCTGCACTTCTATTGTTTTTTTTCTTGTAATCTCCATCGCAGCAGAATGTTTCTGGTCCAAAAGCTTCAGATGAGTTCTGTTCACGTTAGAGGGCTGAATGTTTCTATTGACCAGGTCCTTCCTTTAGGCCGATCTAAGCACCTCTCCTACTACAGGGACGTTTTCCGCCCCGGATAGTTCCTAAGGGCCACTTTTGCAGGGCCGTTCCTGGTAACGGAGGTGCGTCAACGATCCGGCCCCTAAAAAAACACTGAAACCCCCACCAATGGACACATCTGTTATGTACCTTACCTGTTACCTGTTACCTATCCACTTCGTGCCTTGTGGCACATAAGGCCTTGATGAAGAATTTTGACAGCTTGGCCCCCTGCACGGGGAGGTTGCCCCAGTCCTACCTCCTGCAGGGCTTTGAACTGGACTCAAGACCTTTTGAGGTAGCTCCAACTTGCTACCCAACTTCCTACCCCCCGGGCAGATCCCGACACCTGGAAGTTGGTTCAAACAGACATGAATCAAGAGAGCACCCCATGGGGTGATTTGGAGGTCTGTGACAGTCATGCCAAATGTCTGATAATGACATTTGGCCCGATTCACATCCGACTGTAAATTACTTTTTGTCTCTCGCCTGATTCGTGTATTACAACGTCACTCGAGTCCCAGGGGAGTGCCGAGACTTCCAGTCCCCACAGAGACAAAGACCATACGGACTTCCTGATCCCTCAGGGGTGGTCCCAAAGCTAAAGGATTCACACATCTGACTGGCTCTCACTGGGCTGGTTTATTCCTGTAACTTTTGTATAAAAACCCTTTGACTGAACCCATCTGGGTCGACACACCAAATACAGACACGATCTGTGCTGGTCATGTCGACCGCCGGCTTATGATTAAAACCTCTCTATACCACGAGCGGACTTCTGAACTGGTTTTTGATAAATTCCTCAACAGCCTCAACAGAGCTCCTCCACTTCGGACGGTCGGCTGCTGCAGTCCTCACTTCCAGCCATGATTTCCATCCTCCTTCCCTTTTTTCCTTCTCGACGGTACGTCTCCAGGTGGTCTTTGGTCATCCCTGTCTTGTCTTCCCTTCTGGTGCCCAAGTCATTGCTATGTTGCAGTCGTTGTTGTGGTCCTGCCGCAGTATGTGCCCAATCATCTTCCATCTTCCATCTTCACTTCATTGCTTAGTGGTCTCATATCAGCTCTTTCCAGCAGTTGTATATTACTGATGTGTTCCTGCCAACATATTTGCAGTATTCTTCGTAGGCATCTATTGTGAAATACGTCGACAGCCTCGTTGTCTTCTTTGTTCATTTTCCAGGTCTCACATCCGTATAGTAATACTGGTACTACTAGTGTCTTGTACAACCTCAGCTTTGTTCTTCTGGTGATGCTGTTAGAGCTCCAGGTCTTCCCAAGTCTGACAAATGCTCCTCTCGCTTTGGACAGTCTATTCTTTAGGTCCTTCATTCCGCCTCCCTCTTTACAAACTGTGGCTCCTAAATAGGTGAACTGGTCTGTTATGTACGCTGGGAGAGAACTTCGCCACTCGGAGGCCGTAGGAAGATGCATTAACATATTGATTTTCAAAACATATCCTTCATCTGCTGAAGGAGCCGTCAGCTTACACCCAGATCATGATGAAAATACCAACCAGAGCAATGAGGTGGACAAATGTGATACTTTTCAAAACAGTTACAAAAAACACTTAATAGCTTACATAAGAGTGAAAGTCCTGTACCAAAACATCTTGCTCGTTTTTTCTTTTAAAAATCAATGTATTGTTACCTCTGTGCAGATTTGTTCAAAACACAGTGGTGCTTATGCCAGTAATTTAGTCACAAGGGAGTTTCAGCAGGGCTTTTATCTTTGTTTGATTCCACCATTTTCACTGGTATGAGCAGATTTCCTTGGTCATTACTGGAGTGAGTGGGCTGTGTGTGCATTCATACATCTGTACAACGCTACAAGTTCACCCACAGAACTGGCTATTTTCCATTCCCTGTATCTCATGCTTATTTGCCCGGCCGAGTAAATCTCACTCCAGCTCTTTTGAGATAATATTTACCGAATTGATGATTCAAATAAGGTTGTTTGACAGTAGATGACAGTACGCATTTTTGTGGAAAACTAAAGCCAGCTATTCCCAAAGAGAAGCTCATACCATAAAAGAACAACTCTTCCTGATGGCGAGGGAACTGAGCAGCCTGTAGTCCTTCGTTCGACAATAAATCCTGAATTAAGTGGAGGAATTTTGTTTGAAAGAGTTGTCAACATTTTTCAGCAAGCTGTTGTTGGAGACTGGTGGGCAATTATTCCCTACAATGAATTATTTCTTCTAAAAGGGCCATAATTGCGTCAAAGCCCCAGGTCGTACCTCTTCCACAGAAGAATCTATCCATATTTATGTTGAATAAATAAGTGATAAAGCTTATTTTCCGCACAGTGTTGCACAAGCAAATCACCTCAGTCTGCAGGAATTGTTTCGAGAGTTTCAAAGATTTGTGTAAATATACAGAACAGGATTTTTTATGCAGTGAATCCAGGAGAAACTATGAGAAAACAAAGTGATTTGCTTCGTCCATTAACTTTTTATAGAATGTCAAATAAGTCTTTTCGTCATATATAACTAAATAAAGCTTGATGTGATGCAGGAATCTCATTTTCCTTTTTATAATTTAACTGTGATATTTTTAGAAGATGCTTAGATGACCAAATCAAGCATCAGCAGTGCCAAAGCAATCACGAGTTAGTGTGCCAATGCTCGATGTGGGCAAATCTATAAACAGTATACGTGGTTGTTGCAGAGCTCATCACAAAGCATTTGGCATTAACATGATGCCATAACTACCTTTTCTGCAGAAAAGACTGTTTTGAAAACAAGATTTTTAAACGAGACTGCAGGGATGTGGACGTATTCAGCTGCATCAGCGTATGTAAAATAAAGTGGGGAAGCTCTGGCTCACAGCTGATGTTGCAAATTAATCCTAAAGCTGATCAATGAACTTTAAAGCAAGACAGTGGATAGGTTAGTGGGGTTTTTTTTCCACACCAAACTAAGAATACCTTCTCCTTGTGGACGGCTCAGGGCCTTTCCTAAACTGCAGCAAAAATGTTAAAAGCCCTCAGTGGGCATGCTCAAACCATAGAAACAGCCCCAAACCAAAAGTATTACAAATGTGGAACGAGACAGTGGAAGGTGGAGGTTAATATAAAATCATGGCAGCGGACAGACAGACAGGGATATGAATAAAAAGCAAGCGAGGAGGCGTGACGGGGCACTGAGGCATGTAAAAGCAACTGGTGCTCCTTGCCCCTGCGGCGCACAGAGCAAAATGAAGCTGGGGAAAGGGAAGGCGCGAAGCAAAGCCAGAGAGAAAAGACAGCTGTGATTGACTAGAGCAAATTCAGAACACATGAAAGGAGACGGAGTGAAGAGAGAGAGAAGGCGAGAAAGAAGGAGGAGATGACAGAGGGAGAGTGGACCAAATATATGTCAGGCAGAAAAAACAACAGGCTGTCAGACGCTGCATTTAATCCACGGAGGGACTTGTGCATTAAACAAACTGTGTGCACAATTCTTCCTGCACATGTGTCTGCGTCCTTGTGTGCACGCCTGATATCTGTGCATATTTGTTGCCCCTGCACGAGACTTGAATGTGCAAGGGGCTGCATGTGGGCCTCAGCCTGCGTTAATAATAATAATAATACATTTTATTTGTATAGCGCTTTTCAAGGCACTGAAAGACGCTTTACATTAGTAAAAATCATAAAAGCAGTACACTCAACGACACTAAAGACACTTTACAGTAGTATAAAAATCATAAAAGCAGTACACATAGGACAATTATATGACACAGGACAGTACAAGACACGGGACATTGATCACACATTAAAAGCAGTTCTGTAAAGGTGAGGTTTGAGATGGGATTTAAATATTGGGAGGTGTGTACAGTCACGGATGTGTTTGGGGCAGAGGTGTCTTCAGTATTCACATTCATTACTCAGGTAGAAGTATAGATACTAGAGTTTAAAAATACTCCTGTAGAAGTTGAAGTATCAACTCAAGTTTTTTACTCAAGTAAAAGTATAAAAGTACTGGTTTCAAATCTACTTAAAGTATAAAAGTAAAAGTAATGTAAGGGGGAAAAAAGCCATTAAGGACAAAAGCCATTGAAAATGAATGTATCTTAGTATAATGTAAATATATTACAGAAGCATATATGTGTACTATTGAGCATTAACATGTGTTTCAGAGAGCAGCAGATATGATGACTAGTTGCCTATAAGTATTGTAATGGTGCAAAAAGTCAAACTTCAGAGGCATGTTATCATTTATCCTAACCTTTATTGGAATGTACATCCAAGTTTAGTTGCAGGAATCTGAGGGAACGGATGTAAGAACAAAACTGGACAAGAACATCTGAAACAACCACAACCAAATTCACTCTATCCGGATGGAGCAATTTAACTGGATAGTTTTTATTTAAAGGCCGAAATGAAATAGAGTAACGTGGCTGTTTTTAAAATGTAAGGAGTAAAAAGTACAGATAATTGCGTGAAAATGTAAGGAGTAAAAGTAAAAAGTCGTCTGAAAAATAATTACTCCAGTGAAGTATAGATAAAATAAAATTTCTACTTAAGTAAGGTAACAAAGTATTTGTACTTTGTTACTTGACACCTCTGGTTTGGGGAGGGACTTCCAGAGGGAGCAGCGATGGAGAAGCTCTGTCATCCCAGGTTAAGGTCCATCCACAGCACATCCCACCGATGTTGGTGCCCCGGCTTTTGAGCCTCTAACAAGGTGAACATTTGTCCACAAAGCCAGAAAGCTGCTGTCATTTGTCAGCAAAGCAAAAAGAGTCAGGGTTAGCCCACAGACACTGGCAGAGATTGCATAAGCAAGGTGTGTATTGAGTGCATTTCTGTGTATGTGTAGAATGTGTGTCAACAGCTCTCACCGGCACTTGATTTGGCTTGTTAGCGCTGCTTCTGGGAGTTGTGAGAGCCAAGGGCCATCCACTCCTTGTGCTTCATGTAAGCCATTAATATAGCCTGGCAAATTGTCCTCAATTCTTTCCCCAGCTCCTGTTCGCAGGGTGAATATTATTTCCTGTTTGCAATTTTCAATGAGATGCTCCGATTACGACCTGTTTATTTTTTCGTTTGTTTGTTGTTTTTTTTCACGTGTGAATTTAACAGATTTTTTAAAATGATCATAAAACAAAACCTGAGCTTTATTTAGCATCTCGACATGCCAGAAATTACCTTTTAAAGGATGTTGTCATATTTGCTTCCCCCTGGCAAACATCTGGGGGATTTGATGGTGTGAGGAACTGGGATAAATATCCTTCCTCTAGGTTATCTAACGCATGAAAAACCGTGTTCACTGTTTGACTTTTGCTGCCACAGGTATGAATAAGATATATATGGTATATATGATCAAATGTTAATGGCAGCCAGTGTTATATGGTGGAGTAAGTTACACAGGAATTGTATCAAAGAAGTTTTTATGCAATCTGTCGGTTTCCAAAGCTTGGCAATATTATCATTTCTATTTTTATTGGCTTGGTATTAATTACATTCATCTGGAATCAGTTGAACTGTATTCTTGGAGTGTCAGATGACATTTGTTACGATTTGGCACTATATGAATAGAGCTGGATTTAACTGATTGAGTTTCTGCTACCGCCTGTGAAGTAGGGCAGATACAGCCTGCTGTGAGACTGGGTGTAAATAAAGGATATCTGGATTCTTATCTGGCTCTGTGACATCAATGTACCCTGCAAAGCTTCACAGCTCACACATTTACATGTTTTCAGACTCAGGGTGCTGAAACCTATGAAAATGTTGTCTGCATGCCTCCAAGCACAGAAAACATATTTCTACAGTAGGCCTGTATCTCACCTTTAACACAAAGGCTTCAATGCTGCTACTGTGGAAATTTGTGGCCCTATCTTTAGTAAATTCTTTGCTAAATTAAATTATAAATACACCAACACTTTCCCTCATAGATAGCAAATAAAAGAAGAAGTCACCCGCAATTATCTTACTGTTTAAGGCATTTGGTTATCTCTTGCACCTAATTTAACAACACTTTGATTGATTGATTTGATTGATTCTTCAATCCTCTAAAAAGCTGCCATCACAGGATGAAATTCTTTAAAACATATTATCTCACTTGATGTTACAATAACCTTCATGGCTCTAAATCCACCAGCTATTCAGCTGAAAAGTGACACGATGACTGAAAGAGTAGCAAATGTCTCATTTTGTCTTTGGCGACCACCCCAAACACTTCATCAATGGAAGCATTGTCATCCTGGAGGAGACAACTCCAATCAGGAGAAAAATGTTTCATCGAAGGATAAAGATCAATGTTTGTGTTGAGGAACACACACACACACACACACACACACACACACACACACACACACACACACACACACATACACACACACACAAACACAACAGCTGCATCTATCTTTGAAAACCTGAAAGGTTATTATCCATCCCAGGTTGATATCTGCAGCTCAGCATCGGCATCATATAAAAGCATTAGGTTGAATGTTTTCTCTATTTTTAAATTTCTTAGTACATGATACAACATTTCCTTGTTTTCCAACCGTTACTCTTTCTGGGAATTTAAGATGAAGCTTTCTCAAACAAGTGCTTTATTTGGGTACTAAGAACGTAGGCACCACTTTGTAAGAAATTATACAGACTCATTAAATGATATGGATTATTTTGTAGCATCATAAACTCTCAGAAGATCCACTATAAAACGCATGATGAGTTCTTCTTCAAAACCTCTTCGCCAGACTCCTACGTAGCAGCTAGTCAGCAGCACAGATGGAGAGATGGTAGGAAAGCAACAGCAAATTCAGAATGAAATGCAAGGAGTTGAAAGGAAGAGCTGGATGAAAGAGAGGGGAGCTAGGAGAGCAATTTCCACTATGATGAGAAATGGTAAAGCATTGACAGAAGGCATTAAACTCGGGTTACAAATCCAAAATATTTACTCTTGCAGAAGTGACTTGAATGCTGCAACATACTGTAATAAGTTTGAACAGACTGAGATCAAAACATGAACCAGGCTGTCTCTCTGTAAAGCGATTGCCGCAAAGGCGTTTGTTGCTTCCATGGAGAGATAGCAACACCTTGGCTTAACCCCAATTATGAGAGGTGAGATCTAATTGGTTTTGTTCCACAGGGCTCAGCCTAAACTCCAAGTGAGCATGTCAGTTTAATTGTGTACTTGCATTTCATCCAAGGAGACGCTGCCTTTCATACAGGTCTCAAACAGATGGAACCCATGTTACATGTCCACGTCTGTCGTGCAAATAAAACTTGGGGGTAGATTAACAAAGGTATACGACCCTGTCAAAGCAAATTAGACTGACAAAAAGCAGAGGAAGCTCTCTGCATTAGTATTCACCACCCACACCTTTTAAAAAAGAGGCCCACCCATTCCACCATTCCCACCAGCAGATGTTTTTCTGGCGCCACCCGACAATTCTCGCGCGCCTTCTAGCGGCGTCAAAACTTCTGCAGGACCAAAAAAAAAAAAAAAAAAAACACACACAAGAGGTGGGACTTACGGTAGAAGACGTATTCCGTGTAGCTGGACCAGACCTTGTCCTCCGTGTGCTGGCTGACGAGCGAGGCGGTGACGGACGAGTTGCACGCCACCATCTGGAAGCCGCACTCCGACAGCATGTCGAAGGCGCGCTCCAGGTGCTTGAACTTGAGGTAGAAGCGGGACGTGTAGCGCTCCGGGGTCCGGTCCGGGTCCCGGCTCTCGTTCAGGGTCTCCCCGAACACCTCCTTGGCCAGGGCCACCCTGCCGCAGATCAGGATCCGGGGCACCCTGCGGAACCTGGCGTCGCCCTGCTGGCTGTCCCTGGCCGCGGTGCAGGAGCCCCGGTAGCCCACCGTCACGAAGCCGCTCTTCCTGTCGGCGGGCACCAGCGAGGGCGGCGGGCAGGGCCGCGGGTCGCTGCCCTGGGACCCGTCCTCGTGGTCGCTGTGGAAGCAGCAGTCGTCCGGGCTGGGCTTGCTGTCCTCCGGGGACAGCAGCTTGACTAGGTCGGGCAGCTGGAAGTACTCCGCCTCCTTCCTGAGCCTCCCTTTCTCGGGGAAGTGGTCCGGCAGGACCACCTGCTTGTCCCGCAGGTAGTCCAGCACGTACCGGAATAAAAAGCCATCCCTGTCGATGAAGTAGCGACCCTTGGGGTCCCTGGCTAGGTCGTTAGAGGGGTCTTTTTTGGAGGAGAACAGCTTCCCGAGCAGTGAATTGGGGGTGCCCACCAAAGTTGAGTAGCGCGTGTAATAAACCTGCCCCCCCACGTTTAACTCAACCACATCTGGGAAACTGTTCTGAACGGATGCCTGATCTTTGGGGTTAGTCCTACAATTTCCACTCAGAGCCATTGTTTCCGTCATGGACACCTGCACACCCGACCGACCGCACGCCTCTTTTTATGGCAAGTCTCAAAAGAATGAATGAAGGGGGGGTAAAAAAAACTAGATCAGTGTCAAAAGTTGTGGGAGGTGTATCCTCTGTTCCTCCGAGGCAGTCTCCAACTTCATCTCGCAGCTAAAAAAAAACAGCCAAAAACATGTTTATTCAATCGATTTAGATCGGAACCCGCAAGTATTTGCGCGAAAGGGGAGAATACATGGAAAAAAGGGTGAGCAAGAGCAGGGAGGGGGGGGAATCACTGCAGCCAGAGAAGCGAGATGTATCCGGCCGCATCAAAGGCGTGCATTAGTGGCTGTAGGACTCCCATTGCCTCTGGGAAAACAGTAATACACGGGGATGATGGAGGCTGGAAGAAGCCTAATGCACCGACTGAAAGAGAAACTTGCTCTGCATGCGTTTTTCTTTAGTTTCTTTGCTCCTGGGAGTATTTCCCAACAAATAGAAAATATTTCTCCACACGCCAATGCGAGGAGAGAACAAAACAAAACCAAAATAGAGTAACCTACTTAAGGATATAGTCGTTTTGTCACTTGTGTTTGTTCTTCAACTTCCTTTCATCACCAGAGGATTTGTCAGGCAGGCAGACAGGAGGAGGCATAACGCCTTTTCAGTGACGGGAAACTTAGCAGACGCCGTTTTCTAGTGAGGTTGACTGTAGCTCGTCATTACAGCCATGATTGATCTGCACCAACAAAAAAAAAGAAAAAAAAAGAATAAAATCAGAGTCCAACAATATCGTTGAATATGAACTTCCTGCGGTTGTCAGGCGCGGTTAAATCCCAGTACAGGTGGGGGTTCCCGTCCTCTCCCAGCAGCGCAGAGGGCCGAGCGGCCGCTCTCTCTGGAGCTGGCCGTGGTGCTGATCTTCCTGGAACTGTCCGTGGTGCTGATCTCTATGAGAGCTGTCCGTGGTGCTGATCTTCCTGGAGCTGTCCGTGGTGCTGAAAGCAGCGTCTCAACGCCCCCCATCTCCTCACCCTCTCTTGCGCGCACTCGTACCGCCTCTCTTCCCCGACAGAGTTGGGTGTTGGGTGGTGTCTTTACATGCGCCCCCCCCTCCCAAGCACATAAGCTCTCTCACACACACACTCTCACTGGCTGCTTTTTAAACACAATTTTTTTTATTTTTTCCTACATTCAGGACAGTTATATTTCTTATTGTTGTGTATTTAAAGTGTAGTATACACTCCATTGCAAGCACAGGCGTCGACTTGGTTTTTCAATCTTTAAGTTTTAGGCTTTCAAGTGAACATATTAGGAATATATGATTCATGTTGTGCCATCATTGAAATAGGACGCGCATATTTTGAAACCATTTGCATTGTAATCTTTGTATATATCAATACCGATCCCGTTGGTTACCCATAGTATGTTAGAACCAGCTTCATATTGTCCTGAAATAAGTTTGGGATTTTTATTTTAAAGAAAGATTTACTCCGCAGGTTCAGATATATTTGAAGTGCCTCTGAGTTTTGACGGCAGTTGAGGTGTATTCTGTTTAATGAGCAACAGCGCCCCCCTCTGTTCTCTCGATGCTTTTTCTCCCGGCGCCATAAAAAGATCCTCTCTCATTTAAAGAACTATATTTCCGACAGTCCGTGTGCACTAGGGAATCGTAGTTCTTCTGCTGCACTGGTCAAATCTATGAAACTTGATTTTATCCCTCGTCATTACACTCCCACATTATCCTTAAATTACTTCCTCAACTTTTACACCAAACAAACAACAAGAAATAAAATGAAGTCACGGAAAAGGTAACCAAGCATATTCACTCCACTTCTGCACAATTCAACTTATGGCGGACACAAATATATTAGTAAACAACACACAGCAGCACTCCAGGCCCAAGCTGCTAAGCAAAATCAGCACTTCACTGCATAAACACTTGAACAAATTTGTAAAAGGTACAATGTCTGCAGAATCTCAAAAACTTCATGTTGGAACAGTAGTGTTGTTACGGCCCACTGCCCTCAAGCTGCTTTTATTTTCCTTTGGCTTTTATCTGTCCACTCTAAAGCAACCTTGCCTTGAGGAGAACTACTTTATCTGGACTATTCCTTGTCTGTAGAGTGTATGCACTGCCTCCAGGGGAAAGATGTTTCCACTTTTTAATTATCGTTTACAGAAACAGAGACAGAAACATGGTGGCAGTTCATATCGGTACTGATGTACCACACTTATCTCCCACTTTCCCAGCCATTTTTAATTCATTTGTGTGGTCAATTCATAATTTACTACCAAACAGCCATACATGTGTGGAATTTCATAAAATCTCATATCTAATCCAAGGAGAGTTGTGAGAGAAATGAGATGAGAGAACAAGTGATAAAAAAGCAAAATGAGCAACAGACAGAGGAAGTGATAGAGATAGAAGGTGTGGCCAGCTGGGACTCGAGCACTCACCCAGAACTAGGTCATGTTAGCAGCTTCATCATAAATACATGTACCCACTACATATTCTGCTGTGTTGCTATTTAAGGAGCAGATGATTGACCACTTGTAATTAGTTAAAAAGGTTGAGGCCAATGCATCCATTTCAATTTAAGTCTCTATCTTTGCAAAGACCACTTGATTTGATCCCATAAAATCTAGAAAAACAAACAGAGGGACCATTTCAAAGCAGAATACGCACCCCTTTATGGATTCTCTCCTCTGCCTGCACTTTGAAATATACCAAGATAGACTGAAACACATTTTAATACAAGAATGTTTACTGGATGAATTATGAATTTGTTGTTTTTTTTTCCCAATTTTCCCAAAGATTTTCCACGAGGGACATTACATCAGAGAGATTTTTATATTAAAAACAAAAAGTGACTGTAGCGTGACTAGATTTGTCTCAGAGATGTGCTAGTTAAGATAATCTACTTGTGAGTCCAATAAATCAATCTCATTCTCATTTTGCACAGTCTGCTTGCACACACACTCTCTTCCTGTGCAGTGCACAGTAAACTATCAAAGGAAACTTTCAGGACAATCACAGATGGTTGAAATAAACAGAATAACTCTCCCACTTCTATCTCTCATTAAAGCCACACATTCAATGATGCCAGGCCTTGGATTGGAAATTTGCAAGTACAGCAGGCAGACACTCGATGCACAAATTCATTTTACTTGCAGATAATGAGTTTTTACACAAAAAAATGTTCCAGTCTCAAATGCTGCTCGGTTGTGGGTGATTATTTATCAATTACTTATTTTAAAGTTTGACAAAACATAACGTGATGACATTTTCCCTGGAAATGACTTTTCTGGTTTAAGGTAGTTGATGTTAAGCTGGTCGATGAATTCATCATGTTATGTTTGGGCTCCAAAAGAAGAAATGTACATATTCAACGTTCATATTAGCCTGCTCATACTCTACAGCAGTTCCTGTCACTTCTGGTTAAGCTGCTCTGTTTAAGCTTCTGTCTCTTTAAGGTCCCTCTTGTGAAAGGTCTAGTGTGTTATGACTGTCCAAAAATAGTGGAGTGGTGAAAACAGCTGTTTCATTTGTTTCTTTGTTGGGATCTCGTTAAGTAAGAGTAAACTCAGCACATGTTTGGCACTTGGTCAGCACAAACAAGGTGTTTCATCCAGTTCAGGATCAGCGACCTCTGTCAAACAGAGTCAAATATTTTTGCAGATTTCAGCATTTGTTCCGGTTTACCAAAATCATATGTATCACAGACAATATATTCCGCTGACAA
Organism: Cololabis saira; assembly: GCF_033807715.1. Taxonomy (NCBI): domain Eukaryota; kingdom Metazoa; phylum Chordata; class Actinopteri; order Beloniformes; family Belonidae; genus Cololabis; species Cololabis saira. Next base: position 5,408,907 of record NC_084600.1, on the reverse strand, counting down.
GAGAAGAAAGGAAGAGCAAAGGTGATGCAAGGCATTTCAAACACATAATGGACCATCAAAGGTAATAAACCTCTGTCTGATTGCTTGAAAGCAAATTTGAAGTGTTTTATCTGTTCAAGTATTAGTCATAGTTGTTGTACATGTCATGAGAACAGATTTATTTTAAAGACAAACCCAGTCATGATAATAAAACAGCAGATTTTGATGAAGGGTTCACAAACAATTAGGTTAAATATGGCCTTAAGTATCATAGAAAGATATGTAAATCAGTGTAATGTCAGTATATTATCATATATTATCATTATTATTATCATTCCTCAGAGAGTTTGGTCCATATTGACATGATAGCATCACGCAGTTGCTGCAGATTTGTCGGCTGCACATCCATGGTGACAATCTCCCGTTCCACCACATCCCAAAGGTGCTCTATTGGACTGAGATCTGGTGACTGGAGGCCATTTGAGTAGTGAACTCATCGTCATGTTAAAGAAACCAGTCTGAGATAACCACACCATGACACCACCACCACCAGCCTGAACCATTGGTACAAGTCAGGATGGATCCATGCTTTCATGTTGTTGACGCCAAATTCTGACCTGACCATCTGAATGTGGCAGCAGAAATGGAGACTCAGACCAGGCAGCGTTTTTCCTTCTTCTGTTGTCCAGTTTTGTTGAGACTGAGTGAATTGTAGCTTCAGTGTCCTGTTCTTAGCTGACAGCAGTGACCCTATGTGGTCTTCTGCTGCTGCTGCAGTCCATCTACCTCAAGTTGATGGACCACGTGTTGTGTGTTCAGAGATGCTCTTCTGCAGACCTCGGTTGTAACAAGTGATTATCTGAGTTACCGTTGCCATTCTCCTCTGGCATCAACAAGGCATTTGCACCCACAGAACTGCTCACTGTATATGTTCTCTTTTTCTGACCATTCTCTGTAAACCCTAGAGATGGTTGTGGGTGAAAATCCCAGTAGATCAGCAGTTATCAGGAGTGGTTTGATGAGGACCCAAACGCAGGAGTTCACAAAAGCAGGATTTATTGAACAAACAGCGCTGCTGAGCAGGAATACAAAAACTCAAAACTAGGATTCAAAAACTGGAAACACATGGGAACACGGAGGGAGAAAACAGTACGGACCAGCAGGGAGCAGGGGAAAGACAAGACTAGATATACACAGGGGATAACGAGACACAAGTGCGGACAATCAGGGCAGATGGGAAACAGGAGGGACAGGACAGAACTCAAACTGGGGGAAATGTTAAATCCTGACAGCAGTTTCTGAAATACTCACACCAGCCCGTCCGGCCAACCACCATGCCACGTTCAGTCACTTAAATCACCTTTCTTCCCCGTTCTGATGCTGGTTTGAACTGCAGCAGATTGTCTTGACCATGTCTACATGCCTAAATGCATTGAGTTGCTGCCATGTGATTGGCTGATTAGAAATGTGCATTGAAGAGCAGTTGGACAGTTGGACCTAATAAAGTGGCCGGTGAGTGTAGATCTTTTTCAGATAATCCTACATTTTAATAGCCAATTTGCAAACCAGTATACTTCTTCATAGAACAACATATACATGCTGTACAAAGAACACACACACTGAGCTATCTCTCTCTCTCTTTCTCTCTCTCTCTCATATATATATATGCACATTTTTCTTCTTCATACTCAGCTTTTGGGCATATGCTATGAAAAAAGCAAGACCCAAATATTTCAAAATGAAAACACTTGAAAAACTACAGCTGGTTTAACTTTTAGACAGGCAGACAAAATCCAGGTGGGGAAAGAGAAATACCCTTGAGGAAAGCCCTTCACTTCCCTCTGCTGCACCGGCTGTTGTGCAAAACAGCTTCCAGATGTGAATCTCTGTGAGTGTGAATGAAGCAATTCTGCAAAAGATTGCGCTGATGAGCATGTATATGTATATGTATGAACACATATATATATATACACACATACTCATAATTGATTTATTTGCTCAACACCTGCAGATTGTTAGATTGGAGTGAATCTTTTGTGTCCTACTTAACTTCATTCAGTCCCATACGGCAACGAAGGCAATGAGTCATCAGTCTCAGATACGTCTTCACAGAACGCTCACTGTAGCTTTTCAGCTCGTGTTAAAAGTGTGCCAATGAAGTGAAAATCATGACCGCATGGCTTGTCTTGGCAATATTGATCTTCAAACCTGAATGCCACGGTTTTCTTGAGGGAATCAGCAACAAGTCCCCATGTCCCAGATTTTATATCAAAACAAGATATTTTTAGCTGCTTCCCATGAAGAGACTTGCGTAAGAAGTCAGCTGAATTGTGACAACCGTTTTAGTTATGCACTGTAATAATCACATCACAAACTATTGCTCTGAGATTAGGAGAAAAGAAAGCTTGATGGCTTCAAATTAGGACGTTTAGCTAAAATATTTGATCTTTAACTTAATCTGCTTCAACAAGTAAAAAGGGAATGATTTTTAGTGTCTTCACTGATCCACTTTTTTGTAATTAGAAACTATAAACAAATTTAGAGTTTAATGCCAGATACAATCAAAAGAGCTGGGAGAGAGGCATGTTCATAGCTGTGCAACATTTAGGATTTTAATAGTGACTGTACAACTAGTATCTCCAGGAATCTACAGGAGGAATCTGGGTCTAATCTTGTGAAATACAAGATTGCAGTTACTCTGAAGTGCATGGACCAACTCGTCTGGTTCTCCTCGTCATGATGCACCGTATATTTTCAACAGGCGACAGCTGGCAGGCCAGTCATGCGCACGCACTCTGAGCGCGCACACAGTCTGCCTTTGTGAAGTCACGCTGTTGTTAGTCATGTAGAATGCATTGTGCTGTTAAAATACCCACATGCATCCTGGGGAGAGCTTCAAGCTTATCATATGCCTTTCCAAAACTGCAATATATACCTGTAGATCAGCTCTTCCAGGTATCCTGCTGCTCCCCCATACCATCACAGAGGCTGGCGCTGGTCCCTTTCTCTGATAATGACCTGCATGACCTTTCCCCTCATTGACATGAATAACCCCACGTCCATTTTTGCCACAAACAAGCAAAAACATGAACGTTTGTGAGCGCAGTGTTTTTCCTGGTCATCTGATTTCAGCTTGTCCTCTGAGAACTCAGCGACGTTCCTGTCTAATATATACACAGTATATACAGACTAAATCAGCTTCCGATTAGTTCTGCAGATCAGAGGCAGCTGGCGGGGGTTTATTTCATCACTTATGTTCGGAGAGAGATGAGAAAGTGAGGGGGTATATATGAGCTCCAAGATGAGTTTTTTTTTTTTCTTAATCAACCGACTGAGAAAACAACCATCAGCTCATGAACATCAATGAAAATGATTAGCGTTAATGAAAGTAGTCGGACATGTTGAGCTTCATCAATTAAATTAATGAAATTATTATTTTCATCACTATGTTTTAATATAATGGTATGAATTCAATAGCATGAGAATAAAATAAATCACATTTCATTACAGAACATTCAAAGTACAGTATTTGTGGTTCTTGTTTTTTAATTAAAGCTCTGAATACGTCTTTATCATTGACAGATTAAAACATTAAATAAAGAAATGAGGACAGAAGTGCTGACGCTGACCTGACTGAGTGGGGCTACGCAGCGCATGCTGACGTTACCGTGGACTCTATGTACGATCTATAAGCTCTGCTCCCACGACTGACAGAAAAACTGAGGACATGAAAACACAAAATATAAACAAAATTAAAGTAAAACCTGAAATTAAAATAAAGTTTGAGTTTCAGTTCTGTCCCTCCTGTTTTCATCTGCCCTGATTGTCTGCACCTGTGTCTCGTTATCCCCTGTGTATATCTAGTCTTGTCTTTCCCTGCTCCTCGCTGGTCCGTACTGTTTCCTTCCTCCATGTGGCATGTCAAGTTTTTGATCCTGGTTAAGTTCTGGTTTTTGGTCTGCCTTTTCAATCCTGCTCAGCAGCACTTTTGGTTTTGCTGAATAAATCCTGCTTTTGGTGAACTCCTGCCTCCTGCTCTCCTGCGTTTGGGTCCTCAACAAACCGTAATCGTGACAAAAACATAAATGATGTTTTCTGAAAGCAAAAACATTGAAGGTTTTGGTTGGCGCCGATACAAGCTGAGATCAGGTGAGTGGTCTGGAGCATGTTGGGCAGGTGGCCAATCCATCACAGAACATAGTTCTCATAATGCTTTTATGATATACCGTATTTTCAAGACCATACGGCGCACCGTACGAAAAAGCGCAGCCTACACACACAAATGGCTCACCGCCTTTCAACAACACACGCAAGCATACAAGTGTGCGTATTTAAAAATAGAGTGGGAGCAAAACTGAGTTTGATTGTGCATTATTTAAGTCTTTATTACAAAGTACTAAAAATGTTTAAATCACCAATGAATAATCAAAAATTAAAACAATCGTCATTAATCAAACCCATCGAAGTCCTCATACTCTCTTTGCTGTCGGTCACTTTCCGTGCCGTGCGGCCCCTCGGAAATGATGCCGGCTTTGGCGAAAGCTTGAACAACAGTGCCAGCAGACATGTTAGCCCACGCATCTACAATCCGCAAACTGTGGCGTAACTTGCCCGGCGCTGTCTTCCACTCTTGGTGAAGCTGTGGTCTCCATCGCTCATCCATCACTCCCACGCCGCTCGCAGCCTTACTTTGAACGGCCGGTTCACACCGACGTTCAGCGGTTGGAGTTCCTTTGTCAGACCTCCTGGAATAACTTCTTCTTTCACTTCTTTTTTCACATCGGCTGTGAGATGGGCACGCATAGAGTCACAGATCAACAGAGTTCTCATGGTGGCCTCAACTACGTCCGCAATCACGCCCATACTTCCCCCTTTAACGTTCTCATGGTGGCCTCAACTACGTCCGCCTTACAATAACACACATTGGGTGCACTGCGCTATTGGGCGCGCCGCACATTTTGAAAGAAATATAAGACATTTATATGCACCTTATGGTCGTGAAAATACGGTATATGATGTAACATCTATGAAAAAGCATGCTTAAAGGGGACCTATTATGAAAAACGCGTTTTTTTTCTTGCTTTAACATATATAAAGTGGTCTCCCCTCAGCCTGCCAACTCAGAGAAGGAGGAAAGCAACCAAATTCTGCAGTGTCTGTAGCCGCCCGGATGATCCGTCCAGTGTGATGTGGATCTACGAGCCGTTCAGATTCTGCTCCCGTCGTGACGTCACGACAAGAGCGATGCGTGAAACCACGCCCACAACTAACTCCGCCGGCCGGAGCTTCCATTTTTTCGTAGCGGTGTATCGCGTCATTCAGGCAGCCAATCAGCACAGAGCCTCTTTATCATAGCCCCGCCCACTCAGAATCCTGCATAGATAATGAGGTTAGAGAATGGGATGATAAAGACATGGTTTAGAGGCTGAATTTCTAATTTATTTAGCAAAAACAATCAAAAGCTTGTTTTTAAGACATTCAAGGCCTGTTTGAAATAGGTATTAGATGCCATAATAGGTCCCCTTTAAAGTCATTTTTGTTCATAGTTTATGAACAATTGGTCATACCTGCAGCTTCATAACTATAAAGTCGATAATCCCAGGCACCAACACTTTTACATGAAATAAGTTATTCGTTTCTGAAAAACTTTTATTTACATTTAATCAGCATTTATTTGGTTCTCGTTGTAGCATGCACATGTTAACTGTTGTATGTTCAGCTTTGTTAAATTCTTATGTACTAATTTCTTTTCTGGTCTTATCAGTCCTGGGGGAGCCATTGACAGAGGTTTGCTGGCTCCTGATTGGCCCATACCAAGATCAGCTGCATCATGCAGGGGAATGTTGTATAAGTTGTGCTAAATATTTTTGGTTTTCTTTGATATTTCTTTCTATTTTGAGTTATTTGCTTGTTTTTGTGTTCTATGAATTTGAAGTAACATAAATGTTAATACTAATTGTCTTTATGTGGATTTTATGTTAGTATTAGTTCCCCCTGTGTGTCACGATATTTAACTTCCCTTTGTTTGTTTGGTTTTGGTTGAGCAGTTTGGCAGCACTTTAAGTTCCAGTTATCTGAGTTTAGTTTGGTTTCTTTTACATATTTTAAGGGCCCTTTGTGGTTTATTTGTAAATCTTTGCAAATGTTTTGTCTGAATAAAACCCCTTTCTGAAGAAAAACCATCAGTGTCGTCGTGCTTAAACAGCTCGGTCCCTCACAACATTTGTAGTTTCACTGCTGCATTTACACGTCAAAGATTAGCGTGTGTCCAGCTTCTTGTTACAGTTCGGTCATCGGTGAAATCCTTTCAGAGTCCCTGGGTACTTATCCTGCCGTGATGAAAGCTTGACCTTGTTTGAAAAGCCAGAAGGTCAATTTATGTCCATTCGACTGTCGGTGGAGGCTCTTTTTGTCTCTGGTCCTGACTGCTAAACCTGGCAGCAATTTTCCTAACTGTTGTTGAGTCATCGGTTATTTCTTGTTACCCTCACTTACAACCTTTTATATTATTACTTAACTTAGCCAGTAATTTTGACTACTGTACTGTGAAGTATGTGAAGTAGTATATGTAAATATCTGTAAGATTGTGTTAGTATGAAGATTGATGTGTCAGGTTGTTCTCCTGTTCCTTCTATCTTAAATAGAAGCAAAATAACAAGAACAGAAACTTTTTGCACATTTTATTTGTATTTGTTTTAACTTGTTGTTTAACTTGTCTTTCTTTGATATTTTTAGCCGGGGGACTGCCATTGGAAACTAGCTCTGTAGTTAAAATTGGGTGCATTTGCATTTTTAATTCTAAATGTATATGAATGTACACTGTCCCTTCTCAAATAAACTGAATTGAAGTTCGTCATGGAAGACACTGAAAATTGTGGCTTCGTGCTCATGTCTGTGAGACTAACGTTCAAATGAAATGACAAATTAAAGATTTACGTTTCTGTTGCATTTTGCAAAACCTTGCTACATTTTCTATGGATACCGTTTGCAATAATATAAAAGATTGATATTCTCTTTCCAGTTGAGCAGTTAAACAGCGCCACCTCGGGATTTCTATTTTGTCAAAACAGAAAAGTGTCAAGCTGCAGCTCGAACCTCCCCTCGTCTGTTTGGTGCGCGTTGATGTGGCATTCTCTACAAAAGCAGGCGTGCTGCTCTTCCAGGAGACCGTGGCATTTAGCGGGAGGCCCCCTAAGCATTACTCTGCTCTGTTCAGCTCTGTGTTGATGAGGTACAGACAAGTGACTCCCGGGGCCACGATGAGAAGGAGTCAGCGAGGCGCCACGGAGCTGAGAACTTGAACATTTCATCTTGTTTCTCGGCCAGAAACGCAGCAGCAGAGCTGTCATCCCACACACTCGCAGTCGCTCCGCAGGTGTCGGTGTTTCCATGTATCTGTGTGTGTGTGTGTGTGTGTGTTTGAAACTGCGTACGGGAGAAGGCATCAAGGAAGAAGGTGTATTTTGACAGCCAGGTCTAAGCAGAGCTGGTGCTTGTGGATCTGAAGCTATTTTGGATGCAGGCAGGTGACTCAGGGCTTACTCTTATGTTTGTATTCCACTTCTTGTTGACACAAGGATCAAGTTGCAAGACAGGGCTTAATAAAGCTTAGAGTATTTTTATATCTGTGGTTTGTTTTTTTTGGACTCAGGTAAACCCAGGTGGCACCTTATTGTGGTTTTTTTGGAAGGTGAAAATAGCTAATCTTATTTATTTTGGTGCCAATTTCGATGAATGCGAAATTTACAGGAAACCTTTTGCAGAGAAGTGTTGGCACACCCTCTGTGAGTAATTTCTGTGCAAAATATCTGGATATACTATGCCTTTTGAAGGCTAACATAAAGGATATTCTTATTGTTTTAATCTGAGCGATGCCTCCTGACTTTTGTGATTGTTGAGTGTGGCTGCTTACTTAGAACTGATTCATAAGAACACACATGCAAAAATAAGAACTGTCTCACAAGACTTATGGCGCTTTAACACTAGTACCTACTCAGCCCGACTCGACTCGCCTTGCCATTGTTTCTTTTCAATACGCAGATTAGCCGGGGTCTGAACGAAGCTGCTGTGACGTACTGGATTGTGCGATTGGGCCAACCCCCCGACCAATCAGTGGCCTGTAGTGTGACGACGTCAGATACAGCCGACTCAGCCGCTTAGAACCTCGGCAGAATAGTTACAGAAAAAGTATCTACTCGACCCCTAGTGGAAAGGCACCAAACCGAGTAGAGGCGAGTCGAGTCGGGCTGAGTAGGTACTAGTGGAAAAGCGCTATTATATGCAGCAAAGCTGAAACTGGGAGGTCAGCTTCCCGTATTTCAAAGGGTTCACCCACTGAAAAAAATAGCACCAGCAGGTGCTGAGAAGTGAGTTAACAAGCAAGTGTTTGGCCAAAATCTCAGGAAACCTGGGGCCTGTACTACGAAGCAAGTTCAACATACCCAGGATATCTTTTCCTTATCCAGATTCACTAACCCGGACAATTGCAATCACGCTAAGCGGTCACACGACGGTGGTTATCAACTCGGTATATCAACCCAGGTTTCTCCAATCTGGATATGAGCGCGTGCACATAAAAGGGGCGGTGTTTTCAGCGCATGACCAATCGCAAGCATGGAGAAGTCCGCTGTCAGAGCCGCTTATTTCAGTAGCGAAGAGCAAACAATAATTTTAAGGAAATATGATGAGTATAGGCATATAATACAGGCAAAAAGCAACACAGTTGCAGCTGCAAAATGCAGGAAAGACAGCTGGCAAAAGATCGCTGACTGTATAAATGCGTAAATTCATAGGGATATAAACATATATTTGAATATTCTGGGAATCTTAATCTTAAACTGTAAGCCATGATCAGCAATATTAAAATAATAAAAGGCTTGCAATATTTCAGTTGATTTGTAATGAATCCAGAATGTATGAAATTTTTTTGTTTTTGTGTTTGCATTACAGAAAATCACAATATTCTAATTTTCTGAGACAGTCCTGTATATATTGGTTCTATAACTATTGTTGTTGACCGATAACTTGTGCTGATGCTGTACCAAAGAATTGGGTTTTTTTATTTATTTTATTTAATTTTTTATTTTTTTCAGGAGGGGGGTATTTAGTATTTTAAAGTGACTTCTCAGAATGTTCGAGGGACGAAATTGAAAATCCCTTTTTTGCTATCCCCTTACAAATGCATCTTCTTTTTGATTTCTTCTTGATTTATTTATTTAATTGGTATTAGTTTTGGATTGACTGTACATCAGATTTTGGGTGATGATTTGTTTTATTTATTCATTGATTGATTTATTTTTTATTTTCTCCTCCACCTCTTTTTTCTTTTTTTCCTTTTTTTTTGGATCGTTCATACAGGTACTCATCAGGGAAAGCAAAGGGGTTTTGGTGGTCCCTGAATACGCGTTCTCTTCGGAGGGATCCTCTCACGATCCGCGCACCGAGCTCCACTGGATTCTCTTCGAAAGGGCATGCCATTTTCCAAGAGAGCTGATTGGTCAGTGGGCGGTGCTTTTATACCCGGCGATCTGTATCTCGAACATAACCTGCTCCGGAGCAGGTTAGCTGTTCAGCATAAGTTACCATGGCAATGTACCCCGGTAAGAAGTGAACCACCGTCGTAGTCCTGAAAACCCAGGGTTAAACCTGAAGTTACCTCGCTAACCCCAAATCCCGCTTCGTAGTACAGGCCCCTGGTGGTTAAAAGAGCCAGCGTGACAGTTGAAGTCAATCTGACCAACAACAAACCGGACTGTGCAATAACTATGTGCAATTTATAACACTTTTCTATCCTTATAATTCTTTTTATGCCACCGCACTTTCTATTTTTATTTTTTGTTTTTACTTTTATCTTTATTTTTGTAGCAGGGCCAGTGCTACGGGGGCCGACCGACAGGACAGAGGACACAGGGTTTGGTGCACGAACTCTTTATTCTCTCACACCGCCACACGTGAACAAGCAGAACCTTCTCCCAGCAGCAGCCGCTCTGGAGTGCAGCTGCTCCTTATGAAGGCAGGCAGGGTGGAGAGGTTGATTGGTCACACCTGTGCCCAATCTGCTGAGTGGTTGCTCCTCCACCCTGCCACAATTTTGCATTTTCTTATTTCTTATGTGGGTGTTTGGCTTTTGGGATGTTTGATTTGTAAATGAGAGTGTTGTGTGAGTGAGATGGAGATGTCAATTTCCCTGAGGGAACCTCCCAAAGGGATTATTAAAGTCATCTGAATCTGAATCTGAAGACTCAGTGGATGAATTTATTTGTTAGTATACATCCATTCATTCACTCCAAAACACATTCAGGACAAAGCTTTTGCCACTTTCTCTCAAAAACTCCCAGTGTTGACGATGCCAACCCGTGGAGCATTTCAGGTGTTACTGCGTCCCAGACTTCCTGCCAACATATCAACAGGTGTGGAACATTACAGTGTTGCTACTGTCACTTTTCATTTGCTTTTTTGTGTTTTTTGTTTAATTCGCCCACTCTCTCTCTGTTGCTGGGCCTTTCTCCTGAAGCTCCCATTTACTTCTCGGTACAGTTTTGCACGACGTGAGATAATCCAACAATGCAGTGTGAAAGCTTCGTTTTTGTGTGAAAATCGTACAATTTCTGGCTTTTTATTCAGCTGGCACCGCGTGGCACTCGGAGAGCAGTTTGCCAGCATGGAGTTGTGGGAGGATTGAAGTGACGGGAGAGGAGGTGGAGGATGTGACAGCTCAACAGTAAAAGAAGAAATTGCTCTTCATTTCTTTCAAATAGATGGATCAATTCCATTGAGTGAGACTCGTACTGGTAGCGATTCCTCGTCCTGGGCGGGCAGCAGCCGACACAGACAGGCTGAGATGAGGCACTGAAGAGCAGTTATGATGGCAGATCCATGTCAATCAGTCAATAAAAACCTGCTATAACCAAACCACAACAGATAAATGGAACATTTCCCCGACTTGATACACAGGATTCATGAAAGCGGAAATGAACCAAGCAAAATAACAGGTGGTTTGCTACAAGGGGAGTCAAACTCCGTCTTTGCAGCTCTGACGCCACTCCTCGGAGGTGCACGGAGAAGCAGAGATCCTCCAGCCCGAAGGGATAATACTGATGATACTGACCCTGTTTATTTGGCAGAGCATGAAGATGAGATGTTGCTAAGCATCCGCTCTCCCTGCGCCAGCACAAAGGCCACGCGGGAAAACGCGTGGAACTTCAGCAACACAGCCAGCTCTCCTACAACGTGTGTTTCCGTCAGTGTGTGTGAAAGTGTTACAGTGTGTGTGTGTGTGTGTGTGTGTGTGTGTGTGTGTCATGGTCACATTATAGTATATCTCTCCAGGTCTTCCTAACTCACAGCTTCTCGGTACTGGAGTGTGGTTTCCACATGTTCTCAGCATGAGGACATCTACCGTATTTTCTGCATTATAAGGCGCACCTTCAATGAATTACGTATTTTAAAACTGTTTCCATATATAAGGCGCACTGCATTCTAAGGCCCTACAGTAGAGGCTGGGGTTACGTTGTGCATCCATTAGACCAAGGGTCGGCAACCCTTTTTTTTTCTCTTATTGCCCTCAATAAATATATCTATAATTTTTTTTTTTTAAATAAATAAATAAATCCAGGTCATTCCAGGGTCTTATACTACCCTGTTAGGCTTGAACTGGGGAGCTAAAACCCTTGAAAAGAACTGTTTTGCAGCTTCTTGCGTGTGCTGGCTGTAACTGTAACTGTAACTGTAACTCTGTAACTGTAACTCTGTAACTCCAGTGTAGTTAATTCTGCTGTAGTGAGGAGACCCATCCAATATGTTGGCCACGCTGGATTACGTTCCAGCATGTCATGAGGCGTCTACGTATATATGTATATGGTTGCGAGACCTGTTGCAGCCCAATATTGATCCATATATAAGGCGCACCGGATTATAAGGCGCACGGTCAGCTTTTGAAAAAATTGAAAGCTTTTAGTTGCGCCTTTTAGGTGCGCCGTATTCATGTGGTCCAGCTCTCTAAAAATGTATTGAATAATAATAATAATTAAAGCTGCAAGCAGCGATGAACGGGCCCTCGCACTCACGGCCACCGCCCCCCATAAGCATATAAGAAATGACACCACCCACGACTTCCTAAGTCAAACCATTCAAAAGTTATAGCAGAAAAAAGGGACAACCAATCAGAAGAAGGGGCGGGGCTAATTCAGGCCAATGAAGGTCAAGGACTCCATACAGAATCTGATGACACCACCCACGACTCTCTATGTCAAACCATTCCAAAGTTATAGCAGAAAATCGGGACAACCAATCAGAAGAAGGGGCGGGGCTAATTCAGGCCAATGAAGGTCAAGGACTCAATACCGAGTCCCATGACACCACCCACAACTTCCTATGTCAAACCATTCAAAAGTTAAGGCAGAGAAAAGTATTATAGGGGGCGCTGTTGAGCCGTTAGGCCACGCCCATTAATGCAAACCATGACATATCCAATTTATCGCCAAGTCTGTCTTGCATGCAAAATTTGGTGACTTTTGGAGAACTATCAAATATGGACCAATCAGATTTCAAAATGGCCGACTTCCTGTTCGGTTTCGGCCATGGCTCCAAGAGACTTTTCTTTAAGTTGTGCCATGATACAGGTGTGTAGCGATTTTCGTGCATGTACGTCAAACCGTATTGTGGGGCTTGAGGCACAAAGTTTTCCAGGGGGGCGCTGTTGAGCCATTTTGCCACGCCCATTAATGCAAACCATGAAATATCAAATTTATCGCCAGGCCTGGCTTGCGTGCCAAATTTGGTGCCTTTTGGGGAACTATCAAATATGGACCAATCAGATGAAGGGGGTGTGCGCTTGTTGGCGTCTAGCGTCGCCACGGTAACACTTTTGAAAGAGAAAAGTAATGCGCGTAGTCGCAGGATGGAGACGCACATTTTGATGTATAACACATCTGGGTTCACGATACGGTTCGGGCCGTATTAATTCTCGAAGGAATGGCATATATTGCTCCAAAATTACGCGATTAATTCAGAATGTTCAAAATGGCCGACTTCCTGTTCGGTTTCGGCCATGGCGCCAAGAGACTTTTCTTTAAGTTGCGACATGATACAGGTGTGTACCGATTTCGTTCATGTACGTCAAACCGTATTGTGGGGCTTGAGGCGCAAAGTTTTTTCTATCTGAATCGATCAGATGAAGGGTGGGCGCACTTTTTGGCATCTAGCGTCGCCACGGTAACGCTTTTGAAAGAGAAAAGTAATGCGCGTAGTCGCAGGATGGAGACGCACATTTTGATGTATAACACACCTGGGTCCACGTTACGGTTCGGGCCGTATTAACTGCCGAAGGAAGGCATCAATTTCGCCAAAATGACGCGATTATTTCAAAATGGCCGACTTCCTGTTCGGTTTCTCGACATGACGCCCAGACACTTTTCTTTAAGTTGTGTACTGATACAGGTGTGTACCGATTTTCGTGCATGTACGACAAACCGCATTGTGGGGCTTGAGGCACAAAGTTTTCAAGGGGGCGCTGTTGAGCCATTTTGCCACGCCCATTAATGCAAACCATTAAATATCAAATTTTTCGCCAGACCTGGCTTGCATGCAAAATTTGGTGACTTTTTGGGCACGTTTAGGGGGGCAAAAAGGCCTTCCTTTTGTCAGAACAATAAGAAGAAGAAGAAGAATTAAAGCTGCAAGCAGCGATGAACGGGCCCCTCGCACTCACGGTCACCGCCCCCCATAAGCATATCAGAAACGATACCACCCACGACTTCCTATGTCAAACCATTCAAAAGTTATAGCAGAAAAAAGGGACAACCAATCAGAAGAAGGGGCGGGGCTAGTTCAGGCCAATGAAGGTCAAGGACTCATTACAGAGTCCCATGACACCACCCACGACTCTCTATGTCAAAACACTCAAATGTTATAGCAGGAAATAGGGACAACCAATCAGAAGAAGGGGCGGGGCTAATTTTCACCAATTATGGTCAAGGACTCTATACCGAGTCCCATGACACCACCCACGACTCTTTATGTCAAACCATTCAAAAGTTATGGCAGAGAAAAGTATTCTAGGGGGCGCTGTTGAGCCGTTAGGCCACGCCCATTAATGCAAACCATTAAATCGCCAGGCCTGGCTTGCATGCAAAATTTGGTGACTTTTGGAGAACTATCAAATATGGACCAATCACATGAAGGGGACGCGCGCTTTTTCGCGTCTAGCATCGCCACGGTAACACTTTTGAAAGAGAAAAGTAATGCGCGTAGTCGCAAGATGAAGACGCACATTTTGAGATATAACACACCTGGGTGCACGTTACGGTTCGGGCCGTATTAACTGCCGAAGGAATGGCATAAATTGCGCCAAAATTACACAATAAATTAAAAATGGCTGACTTCCTGTTTGGTTTCGGCCATGGCTCCAAGAGACTTTTCTTTAAGTTGCGACATGATACAGGTGTGTACCGATTTTCATGCATGTACGTCAAACCGTATTGTGGGGCTTGAGGCACAAAGTTTTCCGGGGGGCGCTGTTGAGCCATTTTGCCACGCCCATTAATGCAAACCATAAAATATCAAATTTATCGCCAGGCCTGCCTTGCATGCAAAATTTGGTGACTTTTGGGGAACTATCAAATATGGACCAATCAGATGAAGGGGGGCGCGCTTTTTGCCGTCTAGCGTCGCCAAGGTAACACTTTTGAAAGAGAAAAGTAATGCGTGTAGTCGCAGGATAGAGATGCACATTTTGATGTATAACACACCTGGGTGCACGTTACGGTTCGGGCTGAAATAATTCTCGAAGGAATGGCTCATATTGCTCCAAAATTACATGATTAATTCAGAATGTTTAAAATGGGCGACTTCCTGTTCGGTTTCGGCCATGGCGCCAAGAGACTTTTCTTTAAGTTGCGACATGATACAGGTGTGTACCGATTTTCGTTCATGTACGTCACACTGTATTATGGGGCTTGAGGCGCAAAGTTTTTTCGGTCTGAACCAACCAGATGAAGGGTGGGCGCGCTTTTTAGCGTCTAGCGTCGCCACAGTAACGCTTTTGAAAGAGAAAAGTAATGCGTGTTGTCGCAGGATGAAGACGCACATTTTGATGTATAACACACTTGGGGGCACGTTACGGTTCGGGCCGTATTAACTGCCGAAGGAATGGCATAAATTGCGTCAAAGTGACACGATTAATTCAAAATGGCTGACTTCCTGTTCGGTTTCGGCCATGTCGCCAAGAGACTTTTCTTTAAGTTGTGTACTGATACAGGTGTGTACCGATTTTCGTGCATGTACGTCAAACCGTATTGTGGGGCTTGAGCCACAAAGTTTTCCGGGGGGCGCTGTTGAGCCATTTTGCCACGCCCATTAATGTAAACCATTAAATATCAAATTTTTCGCCAGGCCTGACTTGCATGCAAAATTTGGTGACTTTTTGGGCACGTTTAGGGGGGCAAAAAGGCCTTCCTTTTGTCAGAAGAAAAAGAAAAAGAAAAAGAAAAAGAAAAAGAAAAAAAATTCCTACAGATACAATAGGGCCTTCGCACTGAAGGTGCTCGGGCCCTAATAATTCCTGCAATTACAATAGGGCCTTCGCACTGAAGGTGCTCGGGCCCTAATAATGACTTGGATTTATATAGCGCCCTTCAAGGCACCCAGAGCGCTTTACAGAGATCATTATTCATTCATACACATTCTCTCCGGTGGTGGTAAGCTACATTGTAGCCACAGCTGCCCTGGGGCAGACTGACAGAAGCGTGGCTGCCATATCGCGCCAAACGGCCCCTCCGACCACCACCAACATTCATACACATTCAAACACATTCACACGAGGCAAGGTGGGTAAGGTGTCTTGCCCAAGGACACTACGACAGCAAACAGGGACAGAGCGGGATTCGAACCGCCGACCTTCCGATCATTGGACGACCCGCTCTACCACCTGAGCTACTGCCGCCCCAGAAATAGAAATAGTTTTACTCTTCAGCTTATTTACTATATATACTTCAAATTAATTTCTATACATACTGGTGGTGGTTAGCTTCTGCGTTGTGTATTATAGATGACTGGACTCAAGCCGTTCAATTATCACATTTTATTTCCGTTCCCTTTCCCCAAAGACATCACAGAACGGAGAGAGCGTTACAATGATGAAACATGAACAGAAACAATATACATGGGAAATACCCGGTGACATAAAATATTAAATTAAAACCAATAAAATGCTAAAATAAATGTACAAAACAAGAGCTCACCTTTCTCCGAAGACATCACAGAACAAAGAGGGAAATTTAGGAAATGTATGTGGGACAGAGCCTTTTATAGGGCTGTTGCCCAAATATAATGTACGTAAACACAAACTCAGAAACTAAAGTTTCACCTGAGGAGAACCATTGTACTTTAGGTTAAGCAACAACAATTTGGGGGAATTATTAATCAATCAAATCAACCATTATTACATATAATTATTATTTTCTCTTTCAAATCAAGAGAAACAGGAACTGAAACGACTCATCCAAAACAGAAGATTTAACGAGATGCACGGCTGAAATGGAGCTCAGAAGAGAGCTGAGAGTAGATTCAAGTATCCAGACTTCATCACTTCTTGTTTTACAAACACTTACTAAAGTGTCTGCGAC
This sequence comes from Cololabis saira, assembly GCF_033807715.1. NCBI lineage: Eukaryota > Metazoa > Chordata > Actinopteri > Beloniformes > Belonidae > Cololabis > Cololabis saira. Next base: position 5,392,306 of record NC_084600.1, on the reverse strand, counting down.
TGCAGTGGTGGCATTTGACTGCCTCGTTGTCATGGTGAGATTTTGAGCACATAAAAAAGTTGAAAAGGAAGCGAAAAGGGGAAATGAGCAATTAGAAAATGCCGAACTAAACATTAGTGTACGCGATCAGATTATTTGACACACGTTGGCTCGCTGTAGGCAACAGCTTATGTGCTATTATCTATAAATGAGAGGAGTAACTGGAGCTCTGAAGAAGGTGTGCATGCTTACCAGTTTGTACAAGTTACAAATGCCACAAAATATGTGTTAAACTTTCAAGTAGATATATCAAATAGGAGTCAACTCAGGCTGCAAATGTTTGAATAGATTTTCTGACAAAGGTTTACCGGGGAGAGACCATCCAGGGATTTAAAAGAAAAGAAAATCATTTTAGAATGAATCCTGAAATGTTTAATTATTATATAAAAATAATTGCTGTACTTTTCTTGATCTTTTCTGTATTGGAAGATATGGATTATCCACCACTGAATTGTCAAACAACTCAGCACAAAGTTGGATAAATGAAGTGGCAATCTGGAGCAACATGACTCCCTTTGTGTACAAACTAAACATGAGTAACATCTGGGAGTGTGAGGAAGTGAAGGTGACACTTGGTGAGTAGAAACTGTATAATTGAACATTTGGGGGGTCTCTGTTCACTCCTGCCAACATTCATTTCCTCAGGAAAGCAGAGCATGCAGCAGGGAGTCACCTCACACAAAGAGCAGCGGCTGGAAGGAAACACAAATCTTGGGGATGTTTGCAGATGCTGATGAGACTGAAAACACACTTTCCTCACCGTGCATGTCGGGAGTCAAATTACTATTTGATGATCTTTTTTTCCTCTTCTCATTAAAAGGACCAACGACTGTTGTTAATATCATTTCTTGAGATAACAGGTTTATTTTGTGTAATATTTATGTTTTTTTGATGAGTTAATACAGATCCAAATCCTCCAAATGCATTTAGTTTTTTTCAACATAAAATAACATAACCATGTTTATTGCATTTTTATTTTTTTTCCTGCCGTGAAATGGAGTTTGCAGTAAAATTAGATTACACAGAAAAGTATAGTGGCAAATGAAAGTTGATGTTCTTATTTCCCTGAACAGTCAGTGAAGTGGGAATCATTGTGTCGAGCGAAGGAGACAGCTGGCGGATTCAAAACAACACTGAAAGTCAATTATGTTTTCTTCTGTTAATGGTTAAAGTCAATATAACAAAATCATTTTGAGCACGACCTCGGCATCCATATTTCTCTTGTTAGTTGACTTGATAGGTTACAAGGTTTGTGTCACACTTCTGTTTTCTTTCAGCATCTGAGGAAAAATCGTTCTGTCATCATTTTTAAACGCAGAAAAATGAATTAATCCTTCATTATGGGACGAATGTTCCTTTCTCCGCCCGCTGTAGCTTCAATTATGCATCTCTGTAACGGAGCTCTACATGAAATGAAGGAGACGTGTCTGACACTGAGCTAGAAGCAAGCGAGACCCTGCTCGTTCTCAGAGGGATAAAGCAGAACACGGAGGAGATGGCTGGAGGAATTCCTGTAGAGCAGTCGCCGGAGCAATGATTTAGTAAAATGGCCACAACATTGTTTCTTTGAGCACTTTCTGTTCTTTCAAACTAGTGATGTTCGATACCACCGATTTCCTTTCCGATCCGATATTGAGTAAAATTCAGGCTGGTGTCGGTGATACCGACTCGATACCGATACATTGTGTAAATACACCTTTTAGATTTACCTACCGGTAAATCTAAAAAGATTGGTGTATTTTAGATAGTTTACGAATACAAGACATCAGACTCACTTATTTAGCTATTAATTTTTAAGTTAGAAGTATACTGAGGTAGCAGCCGAGCTATTACAATGACAGGTGTGAAAAAGGTGTTTCCATCACTAAAAAAAGATCCTAAGTAAAATAATAAAACCATTTAAATAAATAAAGAGAATAATAAACAAAATAAAAACTACTATGAAAATGAAAAAAAGTAGTTCCTACCAGCATTGTGTCATTTAGACAGGATGTGAATAGTTTAGTTACTTTCCACTTTTTTTTTGTTTGGGCAAATTTAAAGTGATAACAGGAGGAAAGGGTTTGGCCACCTTTTCGAAAATTGTTATTTGAGATAAATCAGGTCCAATTTTGTCATGAGCCTGAGCGGCGGATGGAAAAGCCAGAGCCTGTGAGGTCAGTTACCTGCATGAATCACATCATGAGGATATAATAGTTCAGAGGAACTAGGGAATTCAATCCTCCCACAACTCCATTCAGAAGTGTTCCCCCTTTTCTTCTTCTTCTTCTTTCTTTCTCCCACAGCAGCACCGCTACAAATATAATCTGCTTTGGTGAAGAGTCACCAAAGAAAAAACGGTCGTGCATCCTCACTACAAACGTCACCGTCGGATGTCTGCAAATAAACAGACGTACGCGCCTGATATTTTGGTTGAAGTTCATAAAACTGTTCGACTTGGAAGGGTTGCTGTGGGAGGACGGAAAGAGCAGAGCTACGCCACAGTTTATACTCCTCGGCCACTTTATTAGGTACAGCTGGTGTCCCGGAGACTGCGTTTGAAAATGACTGTTGCTGTCTCTGACACATTCCTGTCAAATCTCCCGTTTTGGCCCGGAAACAACCGTATTTCACCCCTCTTTCCCGCCGTCCTCCCATATTAGTATCTTCCCGTAAATTTCCCTTTTTATAATATAATAATTTTTAAAAAGCATTCCTGTGCCTCTCCAAACTGAATTGTGGCAACAACGGGAACAAACTCGGAACAACAAATCAGAGAGATGGATGGATGTAACCAGAGAGAGAAGGCATTTCTCCCAAAAAAGAGAAGACTTTGTGTAAAAATCTCTAAAAATTGGATACCGAATTGACTTTCCTAAAGAGGAGCAGGATGGGGCTCAGAAAGATTTGTAACTGTGATTTTAGTGTCTCTCACGGGGGAAGAAACGATGTCCGTCAGCAGCACCAGCACAGAAACCTGCGTCTGTGTCAGTCAGTGAAGGCCAGAGAGCCACATGAGTGGAAAAGACAATTAAAAAGAAAATGTAAATGTTTCACTTGATGACAATAAATGTGTATATGAACTGAAAATATTTAAAATAAATAAATGTGCTTTAATTCCCTTTTGTGTTTTCATCTCTATTATAGAAATACATAGGAATGTCTACAGCATTTCAGTGTCAACAAAGGTCGGCCTGTCAGATTCTGAGCACACAATTGTAGTTTGTAAGTGGTTGACAGGTAGTTATTTTAGATTTCTTGTAAACCTGTCTTAAAATGTAAGATACTGGACTTCGGTTGGGCTGGTGGGACAGCGGGTGGTGGAAAATCTCCCTTATTTTTAAACCCAAAACTTGACAGGGCTCTGACACCAACATATTTTCAATACTAACCTAACTGTAATTCAGCTCGGATATTTTGCTGTTGCAGGAATTATTGACAACAGGAAGGATGTTTTAACGTGGACTATATTCCTGTTTCTTTACTCTCAAGAGGATTGATGTATTTCATTTTGAAGCAGGAAATCAGATGAATTAAAGGAGGCTGATCTTGGGAGTGTTTTGTCCATATTCAGTTAATCTAAAAATAGACTAGATCTGTGTCTTTGATTTACTGGGAGCTCATTCACATGCTCAATATTTAGACGGAGCAAAATGATCCACCATCTGCAAATGTTTAGTGCAGAGGAGTATGAATTAAATTATTATTTCTTTTCCTCTGGCACTGATGGTGTGGAGGCGGTGGGAGAAGTCTTAATTGAGGTACAGTTGGTTGTTGGAAATGAAGAGTTGCTGCTGCGGAGGAAATTCAGCGCTTTTAATCCACTCATCCACCCAAACAGTAACAGCAGGATTACAACAGAGACCATATTACAGAAGGTAATTATGACAGTAAAGAAATACTCTGCCCTAAATTCAATTACCCTCGCTGGCACTATTCAATATCCTATAATTAATTGGATCAAGAAGAAAGACATGTTTTTCAAGTAAGAGAATGACTAATACTCTTAAGAAAGATGAAAAGCAATGAAGAGGAAACACCTCATTTCTACACATGATTATAAAGGTCTTAAGGATTCATATTTCATTCAAACTAGTTTTGTTAGTCCTGACATGATCCATATAAAGTCTGCATAATGTGAGAAGTTTGTTGGAGACGTATCTGTTGTTTCTGCTGATGTGGTTTTGTTCTGCTGGCTCGTGTTTTGGCGCCGGGGACAGTTTCTTTGTTTTTAACCTACTCAGCAAGTGATTTCAACATTTAGTAAAGGAAGAAATTCATTAAATAGTCACTTGCACTTTGCACTTGAGACAAAAAAGAAGTGTTTGCTAAAAAGTAACCTTCCCACCTGTTACCTTGATGAGGCCATATCTCTGTGCAACACATCTCGACAATGTTGCTCTGTATTTTTGCCGCGAGATCCAGAACTCAGACAAAGTTTTCGTGAAAGATAAATCTCCTGTGAATGCCAAAAATGTTTTCTTTTCATTCTTCTACCTGTTCTTCTGTTAAGAAATGTCCACCCCTCGTTAATTCTGTAAACCATCCATTTTCTATACCCTTTATCCTTTGCAGGGTCACAGGGGTCTGCTGGAGCCTATCCCAGCTAATTTCAGGCGAGCGGCAGGTACACCCTGGACAGGTCACCAGTCCATCGGGACACATATACAGACACACAACTAGACACACTCACACTCACACCTACGGGCAATAGGGCTTGGTCACCAAGATGCGGCGGCCGTGTTGGCAGCCTCGTGAGTGTAAACAAACAGCAGTGTAGTAGCACCAAGTGAACAGACGGAACGCAAAAAAAAGATGTTAAAATGCCGGAAAGGAACTGGAATTTACGGGGATACCTTAAACAAGGACCGGTATATGGAGAAAATAATGATTATTAACGGTCTGGATCCATATGAAATCCCTACTAAAGAATGGAGCTCCTCGTCGGAGCTCGTCGGAGCTCCATGACTCTTTAGTAAGGATTTACTGCCGCAGTTCTGCACAACCGACGTCTTGTGTACCTTGTTTAGGAGTGTTTGGCAGCTGCTTTGGTAAATGTTTGACTCGCCATGTGTTTCAATAAATTAGTATAATAGTACAACATACAGTACATGTTTTGTATTACTCTTACTTTTTTCTTTTCTTTTTTTTGATTGCTATATTATGCTGAAGAGGCTCCAAGGCGTGAGCAATATTTTTGTTTTCCTCGTTGGGATTATTTTTTTCCTCTTCAGCTACAAATAGAGTTAATATCTTTTCCTCAACAAACTAGTTTTATCTGAAGATTGGGGATGGCAGCGCAGAGAGCTGGCCAGCAACTGCGTTTAGCTGGAGAAGTGGGGAATAAAACCTGTGTGAATGATCCGACCCCGGTCTGTGTGAGTGTTTGTTTGTGGTTTACTGTGGAAGGTGTTTGGTAGTTTCGGCCGCGATCCAAGCGAGCCGACGGCTCTTTTACTCTTTTACTCTGTTATCTCAGATACTTGGCCTCCGTTGTTCTGCCTCCGAGCAGGAAAGCGGTGAAAAGTTAAACCATTAGCGATCTTTTCCCCACGTCTGTTATGTGTGGAGCTGCTGCAGCCACAACGCAGCAACGGGTTACCATGGTTACAGAATAACGGAAAGTAAGGATTACAAGTACCGGTAGGCTAAGACAAAACGAAGAGGGAGCACGTCTGTACACAGTGCTCAGTGGAGAGCAGCTAAAGTAGCTTCCAGTATGACGGCTCCACCAGGTGATGACGTCAAGATGACCAAGCCCTATTAGAATAATCAATTAACCTAGTATGCATGTTTTTGTTTTTTTTTCAGTCAGTGTTTTACCTTAGGACAAAACAAGAGAAATATTAGTTGCAAATGTTTATTTCATTTAAATGATTTTATTTGGAGTGACCATTTTACGGCCTCTTACAATTTTTTTTAATGTGGGACAAACCGGAGCAACTGGAGAAAACCCAAACCAACAGTTTGCTGCTTGTACAGGTGGGAAAGGTGGATGTTTTAACTCAGGGTAGGGTGGAAGTGAGGGGACAGAGGGAAAGGTGTGACAGGACAAGATTGTTGGTGGTTGTGGTGGGATGGGGGGGTGTTTTCGGCAGGGCGACCGTGTCGATCTCAGGTCTTTCTGGCTGGTTTTTAGAGGAGGACACCTTTGGCCAGGCAGCTTTGGACAGCATGTGTGCATATGTTCCCTGGGCATCAGTGGGGCCGTTGGTTCCTCTCTGGGTCGGGTGTGTGTGTGGTCCTGGCCTGGCTCTCTGCAGTGCAGGAAAATCTTCTTCTTCAACAAAGGTAAAGTCCTCTTCCTTCTTCCAGGGTGATTTAGATGCCTTGGCTTTGCCCATACTTTGCTGGTGGCCGGTAACATCCACAGATAACCCGACACTGTCTGCTGCGCTGAGGTCGAAGGTCACGACGGGGACATCTTTGCATTGTTCCTTGTTTGTTTTACCTCCTTCTGCTCTATGATGACATGACATCGAGGACAAGTCTTTTGTAGTGGTCTCTAACCGCTCCTCCAAGGTTCTTATCCTGTCCATCAAGCTCTGGGTAGATGTTCTCCTCTCCTCCCTCTCCTTTTCCAGATCCTCTGCCATGGCCGATATTATACCCAGATGATGTTGATGATTACTCTCCAGGATTTTCTGGCTCTATGTTACATGTGCATTCAGCGTTTTTGCTTGTTCAGCCAGGAAACGGGACTTGTCCTCCTCCCACTGGTGTTTCTGATCGTCCATTTGTTGCTGCGTTCAGACCAGAGCAGCCTTCATGGTGCAGGTTTCCTCTCTTTGCCGGGATAAACAAGCCACCGTCTCCTCCGTCCTGGTTCTCTCAGCACGGATAACTGCTTCCAGGTGGCTGATTTTACTGGCAGCATCTGCGTGTAACTTGTCCCTTTTATCCAGCTCTTCGAATAGAAGAGACATTTCTTTTTCTGCTTCAGTTTTATCCAACTTTATCTGTTGTTTCAGCTGCTCAATCACATGTTGGAGTCACACATGGAGTTTGTTCTTCCAGGGACTCTGTGTGCTGGATTTCTCTCAGAGTCTTTAGCCAGTGCAGTCTGAACTTTGCTGGTCTCCTCTCGTCACTTTGCCAAATAAATGTCTTTCTCGGTTCCTGTTCACAGGATTTCTCTGCCTCTAGTTGCTCAGTTATTGATGTAATATTGATACTGAACACATCATGTTTGGGTTCAGTACATCTCTTCATCTCACCAACTATGGATGCGTTCTCCTGCTGAAGTTGGGAGATGTCCTTGTCCTGATCGCCCAAGGTTTTACGAGGCTCATCCTCCGATATTATGGGCAAATCCTCATTGGTGAGATGAATATTCTTGGAATCAGCAGAGGTGATTCTTCCAACAGTCGGCAGATTTGTGGCTGTTTGTGGCTGCATTTCCTTCAGCAGATTCCATGTTGGGACCATCATCAGGAAGTTCAGGCGCTGTGGTTGGCTTTGGAGGGATCCCCTCAGGTTGTGGCTCTGGTGCTTCAGAATGAATCTTCTTAGCTTCACCTGTCTCAGGTACTTCTGAATTTACAACAGGCATGTTGGCGGCAGGTGTAGCCAGCATCTCTGTATAGGTTTTCTTGGGAATACCTACGTCCTTGTTTATATTCGGGAGCGTGTGTGGTTCTGGCTGGTCTCCTTGGAGAGGAGGAAAATCCTTTTCAGTAGGAAACACATTGTTGTTAGGTTTCTGTTTCTTTCTCAAGGCTAATTTAGCTCTGTGAGCCTTGAGCTTTTCCATATCTCGCAGGTGACAGGTAACCACAACCGATTCCCCGAAACTGTCTGTAACACCAAGGTTAAAGGTCAAGTAAGGGACACTTTTAGATGGTTTCTTCTTTGCTTTGCCTTTTGCTCTACGCTTCTGATCTTTTCCTTTTGGCAGATCTTTTTCAGTAAGACCGGTATTCTTAGGTCCTGCAGAGGCGACTCTTTCAACAGCTTGCTCATTTGCAGTGTTTGTAGCTATATTTTCCTCAGTGGGCAAATCTTCCTCAATGAGACCAGTATTCTCAGAGATGGAGGAACTTTGTCCAGAGACATTTCCATTCGGTTTCTCTTTTTTTGTGATCCTAACTGCTCCTCCAAGGTTCTTATTCTGTCCATCAAGTGCTTAGTAGATGTTTTCCTCTCCTCCTTCTCCTCTTTGAGACCCTCTGCCATGGTTGATATTACTTTCAGAAGGTGCTAATGATTTCTCTCCAGGATTTCCTGGGCCTCAATTACATCTGCATCCATGTCTGGAAGGAAACGGGACTTGTCCTCCTCCCACTGGTGTTTCTGATCGTCCACTTGTTGCTGCGTTCTGACCAGAGCAGCCTTCATGGTGCAGGTTTCCTCTCTTTGCTGGGATAAACAGGCCTCCGTCTCCTTCATCCTGGTTTTCTCAGCACTGACAACTGCTTCCAGGTGACTGATTTTGCTGGCAGTATCTGCTCGTAACATGTCATATTTGGAAGGTTTCATGTTTGTTTTAGCTCCAGCTCCGTTATTTTTCATAGGTGAAAGACTTTGATGTTTCTTTCAAAATTTGCTCAAAATTTGCTTGGCTTTCTGATAACCAGATACTAATATTTGTTTGCTCTTTGTCTCACTGATAGTCTAATGACCGACGTAACTGAGGGAGATTTTCTTGCTCTAACTTGTTTGACTTTTCTCTTGTATGGTTTCCTCTTTTTTTTTTACCTTCAAATGTGACTTTTAAGTGTTCTTATTTGTATTTCAGTGTTGTACATGTCAAACCAACTGCTATTCTGCCCCTATTCCTATTTCCCACTGTCCTTACGTCCTCTCAGCAGAGGTCATGGGCTCATTACTTTGCATTAGACTGGAGTGTCTTCCTCTACTTCCCGTTGAAAGACTATTGTTCTTCCCACAAGGCTGGTGCTTGTCCTTTTACATTATCTTCATTGTCATCTGTGCTCTGTGTCTATCTGCAGGCATTAGACCCCAGTTTTCTCAAACTAGTCTGATATAGGATTCAAGCTAATCAACAGTCATGGATCTTCTTTCTCATATATTTGGTTTCATGACTTGCCAAATGTGTTTAGCTGTTGAAAAGGTGTGGACCCAAATTCTTCCACTAAAGAAGCATACTTTTGTAATGGGTCCAGTATGAGGTTTAGCATTGTCTTGCTGAAAGATGCAAGGTTTCCCTGGAAAATACAGTATCTGACAGAGCAATATATGGTGCGCTTCGAATAACAGACCTTTCAGCATTGATCTTTCCTTTCCAGATGGAGAAGCTGCCCAGTCCATAGGCTCTATTGCACCTCCTTACAATAAGAGACGCAGACTTTTGAGTGCTGGTAACAGGCCGGCCGGTTTCTTTCCTCTCTTGTGTGGAGGACATGGGATTTATTGTTGATGAAAAGAGTTTGCCTCAGTCCATTTAAAATGAGCTTCTGACAGTGACATATCTGAATCATCTTCACACACATTTATGCATGACACAGTGAACTGTTAGTTACTCTTAGACTGACCTCTGGAAGTGCTCCTAAACTCATTCCCTGATTCCATCATTGCCAACTCTTAATGCAGTCCCATCTGAGGTCTTGCAGATCATGCGCTTTGAATATAAATTGTCAGCCTTGTCCCCTGTACACACAGATTTATCTGGATTATCTGAATGTTTTGTTTATATAATCTATTGTAGATGATAGGATATTCAAAGTGCATAATTTCATAATTCTCTGCAATGTTTTGCAATTTGTAGATGCAGTTTTCACAACTTGATGAACCTCTGCCCATCTTTACTTGTGAAAGATGGGCAGATATTAAGTCCAATATTTTCTCCAAGTGTTTGTTTTTATGCTTTTCCACCTTTTTTGTTGTCCATGACAACTTTTTGTTGAAAAACATATTGCTGCCACTAAATTCAAGTTGAGAAAACAATTGTCATGGAGTGGTGAATTTTTTCACATGTATATGATAATAATAATAATAATAATAATAATAATAATAATAATAATAATAATAATAATAATAATAATAATAATAATAATAATAATAATAATAATAATGTTATTTAGCAGTGTGAGTACAGTGTGTAAGTATTTATAAATACAGGTTAAATGATCAGCCAATGGGGGTAGGACTTCTCAGATGGCAAAAATAAGAACTTTATTGATCCCACATAGGAGTAATTCATATTATATCAGCTATAGAGAACAAGATAGTGCCGAAAAACAATGTATACCCCCCCTCACAAAAATAAGAAAAATAGAGAAACATACTTTCTCATCAACAAAACAAATTTTAATTTAACATATTTGAACCATTTTTCAGACAATAAAATAACTGAAAAAAAATCTTTAAAAAGGTTCAAATATTTTATTTTGTTACTTGAAAATTTTGAAATATGTTTATGTAAAATATGCTTTGTTGATGAGAAAATATGTTTCTCTATTTTTCTTATTTTTGTGAGGGGGTGGGGGGGGGGGGGGGGGGGGGGGTATTGTTTTTCGGCACTATTCAATTCAATTCAATTCAATTCAATTTAATTTATATAGAGTCTAATACAACAGTTGTCTCTAGACGCTTTCCAGAGATCCAGAACATGAACATAAACATAAACACTATGAATTACTCCTATGTGGGATCAATAAAGTTCTTATTTTTGCCATCTGAGAAAATTAAATATATTATATTTGGTGCCTAACTGTTTCCCAAGTATATTACTGCGTGTGTGAATGAATAAATGAGACGTAAAACGTACATTTCTTCGTAGAAAGGCGCTTTATGAAAATAAGTCCATTTACTATTATTAGTTTACAGCGCAGTCTTGCCTCATCCAATATGGCGGCGTCGTTGACGTATCGCAGCACCTCCATGGGGCGGATACGTTTATGTTTACGACGCTGCGTTCCCCGCGACGCCCCGCCCACCGATGACGTCGCACCCCGGAAGTTGAACCTTCCTGACACGTAGCAACCGCTGTAAAGTTGGCAGCTCCGTCCAGCAGCGTCCCTGGTAAGAGTCTGTTTGCTGTGCCTACACAGAAAATAAATCAATAAAAACCACGGCGGGATAAGAACAAGCGCAGTGAAATACCGAGACGACCTCTGACATGTGTTTTGAATTGTTTACTTAGCAGGAGCTAACGCGGAGTGAGCGGGTCATTAGCTTCCCAGAGATTAGCTCCTGCGATGAAAACAGAAAGCATCAATCCAGCTGTATCTTTCTCCTGTCACGTTATCTGGTGATACTTAGAGATACTTAGGAATAATAAACGTTAACATTAAAAGTGACCATCGTACTTTTTGGTCTGTGAAGTTAATAAACGTGTTTTAGGCAGCTAACCTGATCACCGGTTTAACGCTGACCAGCGTTTAAAGGGATTTACATTAAAATATGGAAATGTACGCTTTCAAATTGAGTTAATTTAGCTTTTAATTCATCCACCGTTCATGAGCTTTTCAGTCCTGACTGTATCTTATTTTTATGAACAATGTTTAGTGTGCCACGCATCATGCTTGATATGAATATTAACAGTACTAGAGTTGTAAAAAAGAAATCAGGGGGGATGGTGGATTTTAACATATGGGGACAGATCATTTGTGCTGATTACAAATAATATAATATATTACAAATAATAGCAGTGACCAAAACACCTGCAGAAATACTGCAGGAATGACATAGCAGCAGTTAAATGCAGCCTTCTGTAAGCTTTAAATATCCACTGGGCTTACATCAAAACACAACAATAAAAAACACTTTTCTGAACTTACCAATATGACTCTGTCCTTCACAGGATAAGTAAAATGGATCACTGCAAAAACTCAACATCTTAACAAGAATATTTGTCTTATTTCTAGTTGAAATGTCTAATTTTAGTAAAACAATCTCATTACACTTAAAACAAGACTCATCACTGGAAAAAACAACAATTTTCACCTGTTTCAAGTAGATTTTCACTTGAAATAAGTAGAAAAATCTGCCAGTGGAACAAGATTTTTTTGCTTGTAATAAGAAGATAAATCTTGTCCCACTGGCAGATTTTTCAACTTATTTCAAATGAAAATGTACTTGAAACAGGTGAAAATTGTCCAATAAGTTATTTTTCTGGTGATGACTCTAAATGTTGAAATAATAGCACATTCATTGATGAAATGACATAAGGGATGGAAAGGGGGGATGATTTGGACCGTTTTTATTTCAGGGGGGAATGCCATCCCCCCTCATCCCCCCTCAACTCCAGTACTGAATATAAAGCCGTTGCTGCTGGTGCAGATTCATGGCTCATGTTTCACCGTATCACATTAAAACTTGCTTGCTCCATAATATTTAAAGCCCTGTTTTTTTTAAAGGCTCAGACGTATTTTCAACATTACCAATGTCATTGATCTAATGCATCATTTCCATTCTCTGTAGAAAATCTGACCATCATCAAGAAAATGGTTTTCTTTTTTCATGAGCCAAGCCTTTACTGAAGCTGTCTTCAGTTTTTGGGGCGTTTTACCATTCAGTTTTCTCTTCACATGTATAATTTAGCTGGCACATCCCCCTTCTTTGCTCTTTTAAGCAACTGGATTGCTTTCATTGCTGTCTATTCTAAATATGTTTTGCCACCTGTAGTGGTTGTGTCTAATACACTTATGAATCACTGCTTTTGTTCTTCTCTAACATCAATATGACCATCATCAGTAACCTTGTACTGGATTTAAAATATTTATACAATAGTCTTGTATGGGGATATACCCACTATATGGAAAAACTGAACTTGGACTCTACGTCAACCTTGATACCTGCTTGATTCTATATATATTATATATTGTCCTTGAAATATCTTTTGAATCAATTTCCCAATTATTTTCAGTGACTCGGAGAACAGGGTTTTATGTGTTTCAAGCGCTTTCTGCACTTTAGGTTTGAATGCACCCTAAGCTGAGTCTGCACTTTAGTTTCAATTTCGTATACAATTGTAAACTCTACGCTGTTTAGGTAAACAACTAAAATTGTAATACTGCTAAAATATTATCAGACTTAACTGTAATTATAAAACTGTGTATTGAACATGAGTAAAACTCAAAGGAAAACACAAGTGTTTAAATGCATTGTCATGCTCTTTATGCACCAAAATGAACATTTTTCGAAGTAGCGCCACAGCAATCTTTTATTTTGATTGTCTTTTTTTTTCTCCAAGTCTTTTTTTTTCTCCAAGTCTTTTTTTTTCAGGGTATTAAATGGATTTCATACCCCATGTTTTATCTAGAATTGCACTAATCATAATCTTTTTAACATAACACTATACAAAGATTTATGATTTAATATTAATGCACAAAGTCAGTGGCTAGATCGAACAATTCATCTGCATTATGACTATTGCTGTATGTATGAAGCCTTAAAGGGGATGTATTATGGAGGAAAAAAAAGACATTTGAGAGCATGCATTTGTCTGGAAAGACTGTAAACACATGGTTTGTACAAGGGTACTCTTGTACTGTAATCTCATGACATTTTAACCAATTTCTTTTACAGACATTCCATTAAGGATGTGTTCACAGTTGTAGGTTGATACTTTAGGTTTGGCTCAGTGCAGCAAAAGTAGTGTTAACATGCCCTAAACTTCAGGCAATTGTATAAAAAATAAATAAGATCATAATGTCTCCTTTAAATGCACAGCGTGCAAGGTTTTTTAACAGTGCAGAATTACAATCTGAGCTAATTAAACATTGATACAATCTGTGTTTTTGTCCTCACCAGAGTAAAACATGTCGGGGTTTGACAACTTCAACACAGACTTTTACCAGTCTAGCTACAGTGTAGATGACCAAAACCAGGCTGGCTATGGCTACAGCAACGCGGACAACTCCTACAACAAGTAAGACAAGGACGTGTTCCTGATTTAGAACAACATTGATGGTTTTTAGGTGGGACTTCTCAGGTGCAAATAGCAAATCTGCATTACCGGTAACTTTTTTTCCACTGTCTCTTCTCTCTTATACACTTTTAAGTGTATTTATGATGATTATATGGGGAATTAACTACAGTGGCTGTCTTTGCTATGTATCATATTGATACAGATTGAATAATTTTTTGTTAGAAATGATTGAATGCACTGTTATTGATTAAAATGGTATCATTACCAGGCAATACGGTCAGTATGATTACTCCCAGCCGATGGGCTACTCCGCTCCTGGAATGATGCAGCCCCAGCAGCCGTACACAGGACAAATCTTCCAGCCCGCACAGACCTACACCCCATCTGCGTCACAATCTATGTACAGTAACAGCTTCGATGACGAGCCCCCACTTCTAGAAGGTAAGGAAACGTCAACCCGGAGGCTACAGCTCCTGTCATTTTGAGAAAATAGCTTTTTTTTTTCTTCTCCTGCAATACTAATATTAATCAGTTGGTCAGGGTCTAAAAGTTTTGTGGCTTTTTTTTCTCTTCAAGTTTGCTTTGTTGGACTATATCTGAGGAGTCAAATATTGCATTGTTTACAGAGTCAAATTCATACTAATCTTGAAATCAGTGTTGACTTTCAGGACGTAAGCCAAGGAAATGTTTGTTTGCGCATGAAATTGAAGTTCCAGTCACCAGATCGAGAATCATACAGCTGAAAGAGAATTTGATGCAGTGAAAAGGCTGATTAACTGCCAAAGTGACTGTTTAGTTGGCAGATGTGACTTCCCAAAACATCGTAGTACTTTTCCTGCACTAGTTTTATGCTTGAGAAATGTTTTATTTTCATACTTTGCGCGGCTAGATGGATTTTTATCGGTCCTAAATTGGGCAATTTCCCAGAAATGCCTTGTATGTATCACGTTTGGCATTGCAGTGTCTTGTGGTTCCTATCAATGATTGGGGTGAAAGTTAGGGAAAAAAACTAAAATAAAAAGATTAGAGCTGAGTGTTCAACAGGTGTTTTATTATAAAGACTGTATCTCAACATAAAAAGCCCTGTTATTATTGTTCCATAAATTGATATTTGACATTTCTAATAACCCTCCCCATCATTGGTCTTTACTCACCACTGTGTTGGTGCTGACCTTCTTTTGTGGTCGTGATTGTGTTCTTTCTGTGGTCTCCAGTAGCCTTTTTCAGGAGCAAACCTACTCTGCCCTTTCCTCAAACTAAGCATTTAGATTTATTCCACAGCTTAAGTGAATTAAGCAGATGAATCCAAAGGACACGTGCAGTTTGCAGTCGTAAGTGTGCGATGTATTACTTATCAATAATCTATTAAGTTCATTGCAGTGAGACCGCCTGATTCACACGTTCCTATCGCTCTAACCTTGTTTACCATTTACGTGAGTAAATGCTGTTGATGGGAGACGGCTCAGCTGAGCTCACACTCTTTAATTGAGATGAATGTTGTTATTTAAAGGCTTTTCTGAAAATAAATCACACTTGTATGAAACTGAGGAAGCTCCAACTGAAAAGCCTGAAATAGCAGATCATTCATGGAGGAGAAATGTACAGGACTGTCTCGGAAAATTAGAATATTGTGATAAAGTTCTTTATTTCCTGTAATGCAAAAATGTCATACATTCTGGATTCATTACAAATCAACTGAAATATTGCAAGCCTTTTATTATTTTAATATTGCTGATCATGGCTTACAGCTTAAGGAAAACTCAAATATCCTATCTCAAAAATTAGAATATTCTGGGAATCTTAATCTTAAACTGTAAACCATAATCAGCAATATTAAAATAATAAAAGGCTTGCAATATTTCAGTTGATTTGTAATGAATCCAGAATGTATGACATTTTTGTTTTTTAAATTAGAGCTTCACCTGCGTGCTCTTACTACCGCACGTTATTTCTAAATACTGTTTGCAATTATACCTGCCTTGCCTTTTCTGTTTCATTTTCCTTCCAGTATTTGTGTGCTCATATTATAATCGTTCTAAATGTGCCGTCTTGCCATTTTAAAATGTTATTTTTCTGTTTTGTTGTAGAGTTGGGAATCAATTTTGACCACATCTGGCAGAAGACGTTGACGGTGCTCCATCCCATGAAGGTGGCAGACGGCAGCATCATGAACGAGACAGACCTGGCAGGCCCCATGGTCTTCTGTTTGGCCTTTGGAGCGACGCTTCTTCTGGTAAATCAGCGGCTTAATTCAATTTATAGAATGAAAGGAAAACAAATCTTGATCAAATATGATTTTTTTTTTGGTTTGTTTTGTTTTTGTTGTTGTTTAGGCGCTATGCTACTGTCCATTCACTGTCCATTAGTAACAATTTAAACTTCAAAGGGGACATTTTAACAATATTTTCTATCAATAAATAACTTTGTGGGAATTCCTGGCTTTTTAATTCAGTTTCCAGAAGTTTTAAGGTTTGAATGATATAAAAGAAATGTTAAATGTCGGAAATCTGATAGACATCATTATAAGCATGGAGAAAGGGGGCTTGAAACTAGGGCTGTTCGATTTTGCCCAAAAATAAAATCTTGCAAAATCTCTCAAAATCTGATTTTCGATTACGATTATTTTGTGAATTGACAAAAGGCAATTATTTCAAATATTTCAAAATTCAAAATTATTTCAAATATGCTGTTTTTTTATTGAACATTTGCCCCATTGGGCTTTAAGTGCAAACTTTGCTCTTATTAAACCAAAAATGAATGAATAAAGTGCAAAGCTCTGTAAAATAAGTTGAAAAAAAGTTTTACAAAATATAATAAAATATAAATTTTTATCTCTGAAAAAAAAATCAGCAAATCAGCACTTGCAAACATACAGTAAGTTATATTTCTAATTAAATAAAACAAGACATTTTCTAATTAAACTAAACTGGGTCTTTGCATGCTAAATAATAATGCAACCCATGAAGGAGGTAGAGGTGTGTAATGTCAGTCATTACATTTGCTGTTCACATTTGCAAGTTTTTTGCAAGGAACACGAGCCGGTCTACCGCATCTGGCTTGAGGGATGCCCGGTGGCAACGCCCCCTCCTACACTAAAGAGCCTCTCCGATGGGGCACTTGTCGCAGGTATTGAGAGGTATTTCCATCAATCATTAATATGGTATCAATCATTAATATGTGTGCAGACAAGGTAAAAAAAAAAAAAAAAGTGAAAAATCGATTTTACGAGTTTCACGTTTTAACATTGTTCTAATTACATAATCGCGATTACGATTTAAAATCGATTAATCGAACAGCCCTACTTGAAACCAAAGAGGGAACGATGTTTGCTTCTATGTTGTTATGCCCCAGTCTAGGGGTGCCTAGGACACAACATGAAAAGGCCCCATCTTCCCCAAGTAGCCACAAACAAGATTTGGTTTCACTACAAAAGGAAGTGATTTATTTACACAAAAGTAAATGACATATAACTAAACTGAGACTGAGCTACTAGGCTTCAGGGTGGACTAAGGCAAAAACAAGAAACAAAAGGGTCCTCTCTTGGGAATAAGTAGCTGACCTGTCAAACAAAAGAAACAAATGACACAAGGCTTACCTCCCTAACTAAGATAAACAGGAGAAAACAAAGTTAACAAAATTGGCAACCCACCCTTACTATACTCAAAAGTCACTATTTTCCAAAACATATCCAAAGTTCTATCAGGTGGTTATATATAAGGAGGTTGTCGGTTTCAGCCAATCACCGTCCAGGGCATGGAACCTTCCCACCAATGGCTGTGGCATACACCTATCTGCATATTAAATTAACGCAAGAAAACCACAGGGCACACACACACACACACACACAGCAGACAGACCACAAAATATGACCACAGTCATAACATATGTGCTGCAGCTGTTGCTGTACAGTAAAAAAATGTTCTCAGAGTTTGTTTGGCAGAATCTGAGCACGCGGGTTGTTCTGGTTTCTGGTTTCTGTTCTCGTCCTGATGCTTCCAGCAGCAGGGAAGTCTCCAAGTAACATCTGTGCCACCCCCATCAGTAGCAATTTTCTTTTGTGCCTGTAACTGTAAAAAAAAATAAAAATACCTAAACTTATGTGTCCCTTGGTTTCCCAGTCGGGTAAGATCCAGTTCGGCTACGTGTACGGCATCAGCGCCATCGGCTGCCTGGGAATGTACTGCTTACTCAACCTGATGAGCATGACGGGCGTCTCCTTCGGCTGCGTGGCCAGCGTGTTGGGATACTGCCTCCTCCCCATGACCCTCCTCTCCAGCTTCGGCGTCCTCTTCTCATTACAGTAAGTACACAAGATAACGGGAACATTCATCCGTGGAAACAAAAGCTACGAAGTCGAGCAGTGGCATCTTTTTTATCGATCATACTAGAGCTGTAACTGTAATCATGTTTTCATCTTACAAAAAAGAGCCATTAGAGCAGTGCTTCTCAAAGTGTGGGGCGCGCCCCACTGGTGGGGAACAGAGACATGTCAGGTGGGGCGCGACAAACGGGAGGAAATTTTCAATTTCATGCCTATTTTACTATAAATGCTATTGACAATAAAGATAATTCACTAAACAAAACACACACACAAACATAGCAATAATTAATAGCTAAACCGTATTTTCGCGACCATTCGGCACGCCGTGTGGAAACCCTCAGTTTTGTGTGTCATTTCTGGATTTAAAACACACATGGCCCTTGAACAAAAAGGCGGTGCCTACACACACGGAGCGCTGCCTTACTTATTTAAGTTATTACATTAATCAAACCCATCGAAATCTCAATCCTCCGTTTCTGCATTCATCCGAGCCTGATCAATGAGACCGGGAGAACTGATCAGCTGCGACGGGCAGAGTCTGCAGCTCTGTGGCCGCGCTGATAGCCGAGTCATTTTCCTGCCGTGCGGCCCCTCGGAAATGATGCCGGCTTTTGCAAAAGCCCGAACAACAGTCCAACCCAGCATACACGTCAGCCCACGCATCTATTCTTTAACAATCCTTCAACAGTAAACGACGGAGCCCGCCGCCCGAGCGGCAGCCGACGCAACGGCTCCCGCTCGGGCGGTGGTTCCTCCGGTCTTCGGGCCCGTCTCTGCGGTGCAGCTTCCCCGGGAGCAGCGTCTCCTTCCCGGTAGTCGCTCCGTCCGCTCCAGGCGCCCCGCCACGGAGCCTACGCCGTAGGCTCTCCGTCGGTGTAACGCGGAACCATAAATCAGCCTTTACAATAATACTATGGGCGCATTGCGTCATTGGGCGTGCGGTACATTTAAAAATAAAAAAAGACGTTTATATCCGCCTAATAGTCCTAAAAATACGGTAAAAAGCATTAGGGGACCGGAGAAAAATGTACCCTGGAACTAAAGTGCAAAAACAACGATTGACGTTGGACTGTTAATTGCAGCGGGACAATATTTGCAGCATCGGACAGAAAGCTTTAAACATCATTCTTCCCTTTGCCACTTCATATCTCTGCGATAAGCTTTTCAGCTGTTGCTTCTCTAAAATCTAAGTACAGATCCCAGCTCAACATTGAGCATGATTTGAGAGTGGCAGTTTCCAGCCTGCAACCCAGTTTTGAAAGGATGTTCAGTGCAAAACAGGCAACACTGCAGCCACTAATAATTCAGGGAAAGTTCACTTGTTTATGTTTTTGCAAATTAAGTTATGATAGCACAACTGCACTTTTATTTTCTCTTTTTGAACTTTGTGTTATTTGTTGTTTTTGATTTTGATTCAGTATCAAATATGACTGATATACTTGGTGCTAGTAATTTCAATACATTTAAAATAATTTGAAGTAATTTGTCAAGATTTTTGTTGGGGCGAGGGGGGCAAGTGGGGCTTGAAAATCCCCACCTGTTCAAAGTGGGGAATGACGAAAAAAGTTTGAGAACCACTGCATTAGAGCTATAAACAAAGCAGGTTATCGAAAACCAACTAATAGATTATTCTTTATTATTATTCTTGCCCTTGTGCTGTTTCACTTCTTTCACACTCTGAATTTCAGTCCATTCACTGGTTTATTCTCCGTAAAGTGTTCTCATTCTTTAGCTTTTTTACCCTTCAGTCTGATGATCTTACCGCCATCAGACACGGGGTCGTCAGCCACGCTCCCTTTGGCATGTTGGAGACGGAGCAGCTTAGTGCTAAATGAGAGGGTTCTGCATCTGTACTCTCTTCCATTTGCTGCTGTGCACCATGTTCCCTGTGCACTTACTGTGGCTAAGGAGGATGCTCCACTGCCCCCTACAGGCCATTCAGTGCACTGCACTTACATTTACCACTGAGATTGTGACGTTTATGTGGTTTTATATGATGCAAAGGACATGGAATTATCATAACGGGCACAATAAAACACAATAAAATATACAAACTCACTGTTCATGCCTCACAGTTATGGAGAAAAAATATGAACTCCAACGGCTGTTACAATCACGATATCGAACTGGCTCAGCTTGATTTAAGATGTAAAATGTAAGATGTAAAATGGCCATATGATGTTACTTATGATCAGATTTAACTATACCAGAGTTAATACACACAGAGCAAGTGCTTTAACTGAGGGTTGAGGCTAGACTTGATGTAAACTGTAAATATTGATTAACTGTATTGTCTTCTATGTGGTCAGTTTTCTCATGTGGAACTAGAAGGACTGTTGTCAAGACAATAGTATATCTGAGTATTTGTTTTCTTACTCCAACTGTTATTGTTTGTTGTGCCTGCAATATACAGTAGTCAGTATTTGAAGTAGATCAAAACATTTCATGAAAGTTGTCATTAGACAAGAACAGATATTGTTCAGTATTCTGACATATGGATGAACATAAACGTGTCTTTGATCCACTCTAAATCTTGACTACTGATTCACTGAAAAAAAACCAACATAAAACATACATACCACGAAATTTGCGATACAAAAACGTCATGATACGTGTCGTGGAGGTGACAAACTGTAT
The DNA here is from genome assembly GCF_033807715.1 of Cololabis saira. NCBI lineage: Eukaryota > Metazoa > Chordata > Actinopteri > Beloniformes > Belonidae > Cololabis > Cololabis saira. The sequence continues at coordinate 5,371,496 of NC_084600.1, read as the reverse complement.
GGCGATATTGGGTTATTAATATTAATCTATCGTGTTGACTAGTAACGACCGCGCCTTGACCCGCGGACCAAAATCTTCCTCCGCTCAGAAGAAACTAGTACCGTTTTGGTCCCGATCACGGGACTCTTGCAGGGTTTTGAGCTCTGAACTTTTACTGATGTAAGGCTGGTGTAGAGTTAAGCCTTACCTTATTAAATTAAACCTTTTTGGGGTGGTGAGTAGGATAAACACGGGGACAACTTCTGCTGAGTTCCAGTGTACTTTAATGTCCCTCAACAGTGTAGGATTTTAGAACATCAACACAGCACCTAGTGCTGTACTGTGGCGTATCACTCCGCCCAATCTAAAACAGACTAATCACTACAGATAAACTGACTAGTGTCATTATAGTCCCTGATTTACATCAGAATAGAAAGAATATATTTATAAAATAATCAACCCTGAATTAACAAACTAACCTTCTTAACAAAAATAAATCTCCTCTTACACTTATAAGGTGAGCATGAATCAATCTTTTTTACGATGTAAAATTGTATGTATTTATTTACTTTTATTTATTTACTTAATTTTAGTTGTTACATTTCTGGAAAAGAAAAAAGTGAAATCATACATGAGAGAAACTATTCAGTTTGTGGCAAAATATTTGTACTTGTATGAAACTGAAGATCATAATGCAAACCTGACATTTACTTTTAGTTCAGTTTGTGGAAAATGGTTGGCCTGGCTTTCTCTTTAAAACTTAAACAGTTATAAAGCATTACAAACTGGAACAATAGGGCAAATGCACAGTATTGTTTTGTACTTTGTGTCTTTCAAATAAAAGACCATTTTTTCCAGTCATATGTTCCTCATTCAAGGTTGTTAAAAAAATACTGCTATAATATCGTATCGTTATCGTGACCTCAATATCGTGTATCGTACCGTATCGTGAGATTAGTGTATCATTACACCCCTACTACATATAAACGGTGTTGATCTGATAACATTTTATAAAATGATCCCACTTACACTAGTCCAGGCTGTCTTACTAATTCCCTCTGTTTCTTCTCCAGGGGTTTGGTGGGAGTCATACTCACGGCTACGATCATAGGATGGTGCAGTTTCTCGGCTTCAAAGATCTTCATCTCGGCGCTGGCCATGGACGGGCAGCAGTTTTTGGTGGCGTACCCCTGTGCTCTTCTATACGGGGTCTTTGCTCTCATCTCGGTCTTCTGAGGAAATACACATTACAGCAACCATTTAAAATAAATGTTACCCCAGTTTCTGTAATTTCAGTTTAATTAGCATCAGTAATTATTTGCTAATTACACAGTTTGTTGAAATGGGAGCTTCTGTCTCAGCAGCGCCGAGGACTTTTCTTTTTTGTTTTTTTTCTTTTTTTTTTTCTTAAGCTTCCACATCTTACCACATTCCAGCTTGACGTTCTGAAGGCTAGAGTGCATCCCGTCACTCACTCTGCTCCTTTCATGCATCTAAAAGGAGAGGGATGTCAAGTAAATTTAGAAAAAAATAAATAAAATACCTCCTGTGGACGCGGTGGAGCCTTCTGTGGACCAGTACAGCCCTGTGATCTGAAGAGCGTGAAGGGGAGAGAAGAGAGAATTAAATTTGCTTAATGTAAACCCCAGGAGACTATTTAATTTGACACAGATGAGGAAAAGGTTCCCTATTATCTTTTGAGGAGCCTGTGGGGGAAATGCCAGGAATCTTGATATATTTTAATTTTTTTCTCTCTTCTTAAGCTGTTGAGTTTTTTGTTTTTTTGGCAAACACCTACACCTTCTGTAACAACAAGACTAAGGGAAATTAAATTCTGGACAAGACTAGAGCAACTCATCCTACGTTACCTGCCAGCAGGACGGAGAAAAAAGGAATTTTGTCTCCTCCTTCACCCGGGACTGAGGACCGTTGAGCCCCATCGGCCGTATCTTCGTCCTCATCACGAGGACGGCGCATCTGTTATATTTTATGTATTTTATTTGATAATTTCAGATTATTTTGACTTTTGATGCCTTTCATTAAGACGCAACAACAGTTTGCACAGAACCATTGTTTCGAAACCAAACAGATTTCCCTGCATATTGATAATTAATAGATACTTTACATGTCTTGGTACATGTGCATTTGTAGTTTTGTTTTGTTTGTATTTTATTTTATTTTGAACCCCTTACACTTAAGGCTTAAATTTAGAGATGACTCACTTTGTTTACTGAAATGTGTCATCTTTTGTCCCCGTCTTCCCATGCACATTAAAGTTGTTTTTGAAGGTTTTCCGTCTCGTGATTAAGCTGCACGTTAAACCTGCAAGGTAACAGTTGAAAGAAGTTGCACAACATCTCTGATAACAGACTTCAGCCCCTTGGATTGACTCAGAGAGGTTTATTGTCAGAGGAAAGGCCGGGGGCTACTGACGAGGGTGTGACACGATGACAGTTATCAGCCTGGCTGGATCAAACAAAGTCATCTCCGCTCTGTCATCACGTTTCACTGCTGCCTCGGCTTCCGTGACGCCTTCAAACGGAGACGGAGACACGTTCATGTCCACTACTGAAAAGTCTGGGATTTCACCCTCAGCAAACCCCTGGTTCACCGGCGGGTTAGGAGACGGTTTACAAGAGAAGCATGCTGACGTGGAGAATGAATAAAACAAAAACACTTCGTTATAACTTCACATTTTATTGCAGGAACCCTTCATCTTCCCCCTCGTTGGGTTTCCTCTGAAGTAACGTGGCCCATGCACACAGGGATGCTCCTTAAATGGTGGATAGACCACCTAAAAAGAATGAATAATTCAAAACTAACCCTTGAAAGCTTTTTCCTTTCTAGCACACTTTAATATGAAGGACATATTTTGCATTTCAAAAAAATCTAAGAGGAGCAGGAGACTCAGGCCGCTTTCTGAGATTTACACATTAATATTTAGTGTATGCATTTTTATTTTTAAACGAATGTATATTTGACAATCTGTATTTAACGTCACTAATTCAATGAATGGGAGAGATGTCCACTGACATGCTTTCTTAAACTTTTTTTTTTTTTTAATGTGCGGTCAATCGTCCCCCAGTATTCTCTGGAAAACGACAAAAGTGACCTTTTTATTAGTCCCGTGTGATCATCAAAACCTGGTATTCCCAACATGGCCTTTCTGGGCTTTAAGAGAGAGCAGGCTGTCGTGGAGAAATACTGGACCCCAGGAATGTTTTTACAACTGTCAAGTGCTTCTGTTTGTACTACATCAGGGAATCAGGGATTCATGTATGATTAACTATTCATACCAAACACCTTTTAATGACCATCAGTTTCATATGTACGTAGGTTGAAATGCAATGATTAACATCTGTGTAGGAGCAGCTCAAAGTTGGAGCTCTGCTACCGAGCTGGAGGATGCTTTCAGCCCAGACACAAGATGCAAGGTACTTGTACCACAGCACCACACTGCAAAAACTCAAAACCTTAACAAGAATATTTGTCTTATTTCTAGTTAAGATGTCTCATTTTTAGTAAAAAAAAATCTCATTACACTGAAAACAAGACTCATCACTGGAAAAAAACAACAATTTTCACCTGTTTTGTAGTGAATCTGTCTCTTAGCGACTTTCTTGGTTTATGTCCTCCTACTTTGTACATCCCCTGGATTTACACTGCAAAAACTCAAAATCTTATCTTATTTCCAGATAAAATGTCTCACTTTTAGTAAAAAGCAGCATTACATTCATTACACTTAAAACAAGACTCATCACTGGAAAAAAACAACAATTTTCACCTGTTTCAAGTAGATTTTCACTTAAAATAAGTAGAACAATCTGCCAGTGGAACAAGATTTTTTTGCTTGTAATAAAAAAGATAAATCTTGTCCCACTGGCAGATTCTTCTTATTATTTCAAGAGAAAATGTACTTGAAAAAGGTGAAAATTGTCAAAATTTCGGGTGATGACTCTTGTTTTAAGTGTAATGAGATTTTTTGACTAAAAATGAGACATTTTGACGAAATAAGACAAATATTCCTGGTAAGATTTAGAGTTTTTGCAGTGCAAGCCCTCTCCCAAGCAAAGAACCAGCATCGCCCCTCTACTGTCTGGACAAGTGTGGCCACAAATGGTCATCTTGGAAGAATAGTGGTTAAAAATGCAAATCTGATGCGGAAACACGGCCAAATGATTCATCTACGACAGCAGGGGGCTTTTTTTAAGCTCATTTTGCTCACCAAAACTACGGAGAAGTGATAAAATACTGGCACTGCAGGAAACAGTGCAGCATGGTGGAGGTTCCTCACAAGACTATTAATGCATTTCAGGGAAGAGTTGAGGATGTGGCCAGGGTTCTACAGACAGACACTTGAAAGGGATACTACACCATCAAGGAGGTGTCTAATTGGTCACAAATGTATTCTGCAGCAGGATAGCAACTCAGACACACACAATGTCTGTAATAACTAACTTCAGCTTAAAAAGAAAGGGGGTCCTGGAAACAGGCAGCTCGTGGTTCTGACCACTGTCTCACAGCAGGACGGTCTCAATCCCCATCAGGGCCTTTCTGTGTGGAATCTGCATGTTTTCTTCTTCTTTTTTCTTGTTTCCTCCCACAGTCCAATAAACATCCATGTTAGGCTCACTGCACTGCAAAAACTCAAAATCTTAACAAGAATATTTGTCTTATTTCTAGTTAAAATGTCTAATTTTTAGTTAAAAAAAATCTCATTACACTTAAAACAAGACTACAACAATTTTCACCTGTTTCAAGTAGATTTTCACTTTTCATTTTCAAAAATCTGCCAGTGGAACAAGATTTTTTTGCTTGTAATGAGAAGATAAATCTTGTCCCACTGGCAGATTTTTCTACTTATTTCAAGTGAAAATTTACTTGAAAAAGGTGAAAATTGTCAAATAACAAGTTATTTTTCTTTTTCTTTTAAGTGTAATGAGATTGTTTGACTAAAAATTAGACATTTTAACTAGAAATAAGACATATTCCTGGTAAGATTTTGAGTTTTTTCAGTGTGGTGACTCTAAATGGAGCCTGAGTGGTTGTTTATATGTGTCCCTGTGACAGACTGGCGGCCTGCACAGATTGTACCTGCAGAGACCCAGATAGGCTCCAGCAGAACCCCCCCGGGACCCGGTATAGGCAGAGGTGAGTATAGATCACAGATGGAGTCTTGGAAATGCTATGTGAAGTCACGGCCCCCCAGGGCCCTGATGTCAACATGGTTGCTCCGTCTGGGATTAAACGAAGAGCTAGAGGATTTGATGTGAGGTCAGTTTGGACCTACCTGCGGGGCTCTTCCAAAGGCTTTCCAATTTTACCTGGAAGAACTGATACCTTTTGAAGACAACAGAGTTTTACATTACATTACATTGCTCATTTTACATTTTGCAAAATTAGTAATAATAAACAGATTTTGTGTTTGCAGGATGCAAATGTATTACAGCATTTTTCAAGAATCTGCCTAAGACTTTTGCACAGTTCTGTGTTTGTGTGTGTGTGTGTGTGTGTGTGAGCGCGTGCGTGCGTGCGTGCGTGCGTGCGTGCGTGCGTGCGTGCGTACATTTAGACCACCTTCTTGATCCACTAACCCCATTTCTAAAAGGGTCGGAGGTCTTTTTTCGTTTCTTTTTAGATGATGAAAAGGCAAAGCCCTACTTTTTAACCAATTAACGTCTTCATAGAAACTTCTGTCACCACTCCTGTCTCTGCATGTATCGTAAAGTTGAAGCATGTTTCTCTTGAAAACTCCAGATTTGTCGATATTTTCCAAATATAATAAAGTTTAACTGTGAAGACGTGGACAGTCCTCAAATCTGTCACCGTTGTAGAACGGTTCCAACAAAATACACACTTATATTTTGGATCCATTTCAGGAAACCACTTTGTATCCTAGATCTTAAACACTAGATCTTATATACTAGATCTTAAACACTAGATAGTATACACTAGATCTTAAACACTAGATCTTATACACTAGATCTTAAACACTAGATCTTATACACTAGATCTTAAACACTAGATAGTATACACTAGATCAGTGCTTCTCAATCGTGGTCCTCGAGTACCACTGTCCTGTATGTTTTAGATGTTTCCCTGCACCAACACACCTGATTCTAATTAAAGGTCCTCATTAGCTTGTCACCAAGGTCTGCACAGTTCTGTTGATGACACAGGTACTTGTATCACGGTGTGCTGAAGCAGGGAAACATCTAAAACATGCAGGACAGTGGTACTCGAGGACCAGGATTGAGAAACACTGCACTAGATCTTAAAAACTAGATCTTAAACACTAGATCCTAAAAACTAGATCTTATACACTAGATCTAAAAAACTAGATCTTATACACTAGATCTAAAAAACTAGATCTTATACACTAGATCTAAAAAACTAGATCTTATACACTAGATCTAAAAAACTAGATCTTATACACTAGATCTTAAACACTAGATCTTAAACATCTTATACACTAGATCTTATATGCTAGATCTTATACACTAGATCTTATACACTAGATCTTAAACACTAGATCTTAAACACTAGATCTTAAAAACTAGATCTTAAACACTAGAACTTAAAAAACTAGATCTAATACACTAGATCTTAAACATCTTATACACTAGATCTTATATACTAGATCTTATACACTAGATCTTAAAAACTAGATCTTATACACTAGCTCTTAAACGTCTTATACACTAGATCAAGTGAAAATTTACTTGAAAAAGGTGAAAATTGTCAAATAACAAGTTATTTTTCTTTTTCTTTTAAGTGTAATGAGATTGTTTGACTAAAAATTAGACATTTTAACTAGAAATAAGACATATTCCTGGTAAGATTTTGAGTTTTTTCAGTGTGGTGACTCTAAATGGAGCCTGAGTGGTTGTTTATATGTGTCCCTGTGACAGACTGGCGGCCTGCACAGATTGTACCTGCAGAGACCCAGATAGGCTCCAGCAGAACCCCCCCGGGACCCGGTATAGGCAGAGGTGAGTATAGATCACAGATGGAGTCTTGGAAATGCTATGTGAAGTCACGGCCCCCCAGGGCCCTGATGTCAACATGGTTGCTCCGTCTGGGATTAAACGAAGAGCTAGAGGATTTGATGTGAGGTCAGTTTGGTCCCTGCACCAACACACCTGATTCTAATTAAAGGTCCTCATTAGCTTGTCACCAAGGTCTGCACAGTTCTGTTGATGACACAGGTACTTGTATCACGGTGTGCTGAAGCAGGGAAACATCTAAAACATGCAGGACAGTAGTACTCGAGGACCAGGATTGAGAAACACTGCACTAGATCTTAAAAACTAGATCTTAAACACTAGATCCTAAAAACTAGATCTTATACACTAGATCTAAAAAACTAGATCTTATACACTAGATCTAAAAAACTAGATCTTATACACTAGATCTAAAAAACTAGATCTTATACACTAGATCTAAAAAACTAGATCTTATACACTAGATCTAAAAAACTAGATCTTAAAAACTAGATCTTAAACACTAGATCCTAAAAACTAGATCTTATACACTAGATCTAAAAAACTAGATCTTATACACTAGATCTAAAAAACTAGATCTTATACACTAGATCTAAAAAACTAGATCTTATACACTAGATCTAAAAAACTAGATCTTATACACTAGATCTAAAAAACTAGATCTTATACACTAGATCTTAAACACTAGATCTTAAACACTAGATCTTAAACACTAGATCTTAAAAACTAGATCTTAAACACTAGAACTTAAAAAACTAGATCTAATACACTAGATCTTAAACATCTTATACACTAGATCTTATATGCTAGATCTTATACACTAGATCTTAAACACTAGATCTTATACACTAGATCTTATACACTAGATCTTAAACACTAGATCTTAAACACTAGATCTTAAAAACTAGATCTTAAACACTAGAACTTAAAAAACTAGATCTAATACACTAGATCTTAAACATCTTATACACTAGATCTTATATACTAGATCTTATACACTAGATCTTAAAAACTAGATCTTATACACTAGCTCTTAAACGTCTTATACACTAGATCAGGGGTCCTCAACCCTGGTCCTCGAGGGCCGGTGTCCTGCATGTTTTAGATGTTTCCCTACTTTAACACACCTGATTCTAATTAATCATCGTCATCAGCTTGTCATCCAGGGCTGCACAATTCTGTTGATGACACAGTCACTTGTATCACGGTGCAATGAAGCAGGGAAACATCTAAAACCTGCAGGGACACCGGCCCTCGAGGACCAGGATTGAGGACCCCTGCACTAGATCTTAAAAACTAGATCTTATACACTAGATCTAAAAAACTAGATCTTATACACTAGATCTTAAACACTAGATCTTAAACACTAGATCTTAAACACTAGATCTTAAACACTAGATCTTAAACACTAGATCTTATATACTAGATCTTAAACACTAGATCTTAAACACTAGATCTTAAACACTAGTTCTTAAACACTAGATCTTATATACTAGATCTTAAACACTAGATCTTAAACACTAGATCTTAAACACTAGTTCTTAAACACTAGATCTTATATACTAGATCTTAAAAACTAGATCTTAAACACTAGATCTTAAACACTAGTTCTTAAACACTAGATCTTATACACTAGATCTTATATACTAGATCTTAAACACTAGATCTTATACACTAGATCTTATACACTAGATGTTATTGGTACAGAAGGATGTTTTTGTGCAGCTGTTTCAGGCCCGTCCAGGCGTCTCCTCAGACATTTGCACCAGGGTGCCACTGGGTGGAAGTGTTGCCTTTACTGTCTGAACTGAGCGTTATCCTTCACATGCATATGCCTGAAATGTTCCCCAGGGCGATGACTGCACTCACTTCCTCACTTCTTCTCACATTTAGTAATTATGGGGGAAATTTACAGCTCACAGAGGAGCAGATCAGCATGTTCAAGGAAGATCATGCCAAACCCATCCAGCTCACTAATCACAAGCAACCGAGCTTTTAATGGTGGCTTGTTTGTTTTCTAGGCTCTTGTTTTGGTTGCCTGGTTCGTAATCTACATGTTTATCCAGCATTACGTATAGTAACAAAGATGATAATGTTTATTAAGTCACTGAAAGCCCACTTTTGCTGTCTCAATGAAATGCTTGCAGAGTTTGTTTAAAGCTCCAGTCAGAACTGTATCATGGGTGGGCCCTGCAAAATCTTAACACTGCTTCCTCCCTTCAAGTTTATTGCACAACACAAGGCCATTAAGATGCTGCAGCTGCAGTCGGGAGAATTAAAAGGCACACTCACTTTTAATTCTAAGGTTTTACATATTGGTACAAAGTAGGCCTGAATAAAAAAAAAACCGGAGGATTCAGGTGAGTGTTGGCAAAGTTCGAAGGAGGAAAAACATTGATAACCGTGGAGAAGTCTGGGAAGGGTTATGAGGTCACTCCCAAACTATTTGTAGTCCATCATTATACAGTCAGATTATTTACAAGTGAAAAACATTCAAGAAAGCTTCTAATCTCCTAACCCAGGAGACGATATCCTACCTTTGTGATTTGGGTTTTTATTCAGCCCAACAGTTCGGAACTTTGCTGAAAATGGGTCAGGACAATGATTCCAGTCTCCCCGGCAAATCTGGCCGAGCGGCTGAAAATGGGAGAGAATCTGAGACGTGCAGCGATGAAGCCCACGTCCAAACCTCAGCTTGGTTTTAGGGGTGTGGAGGGACCTGAAGAGCCGAACACAAGAATGCCTGCAAACCTCCATGAAGTGAAGTCATGCTGGAAAGTGGAGTGGGTTAAAATTCCTCCAGAATGATGTGACGGATTGATAACATCATACAAAATATGATTACTTGAAGTCATCGCTGCCAACGGTGATTTGGGTTTTTAGCTCACTGCTTCTGTATTTTGGCTTCATGTTTGTTAAATAAACAATGATTCCCTGCAATATTTAACATGTTCTTGCTCATCTGAAGTTCAATCTAAGTTTAAGACCTGGTGATGGTTATTCTTTTATTTGTTTGTTTTGACAGGGAAACCTTTGCACCTGAAAAGAATGACTCAACAAATAAAGCTACAAAAGAATCAGAGGGAAATTAAAGTCTAATAGTGCTCAAACGAGCAGATATAAGGCGATGCTGATACCTGTGTTACTACTGTCCCGTGTCACTACTCTTGTTTCATCTGATCACAGACATCCACACCTACGCTCCGTTTCACGTCCAGCTGGCTGTTCTGTTTGTGTCTGGGAAATAACGGACAACACGCCATTATGTCATCTAATGGAGCATAATCTGGCCTCCATCTGGCTGGCCGGGCCGGCGGTCGGTGCTGCCCAGGCCCGGCCAGGCCCACCACACATCCCAGCTGCAGACGGAGGGGGAAGAAAAGAGAGAACAATGTAGTCAAAGGAGGAAATATTTAACTAAAATCATTACTTCCCAAAAGCACATAATGTGATTTAAACAATACCTGTGTGTTAGAAGATAATTCAATAATGCACAATAATGGATCTGGCATGCAGATAAAAGGGCTGTAAATCCAGATTGATCCCAATATGTCAATATCCCGTACCCATGGTGTACTAGAAATCCATAAATGCGACGGGGGGGAAATGCAACCCTGTGGAAAAGATATATAATTTTTGTCATATTTATGTATAGAACAAGACTATAATAGTTAGTCTCAAATATAGCTTCACTGTAGATATGCTGCTATAGGCCTATGCTGCAGGGAGGCATCAACATGATCCACTGGGTGGTGCTTCTCACCCTTCTTCTCCTCTCCTCTTCCCTTCCTCTCTTCTCCATTACCATTTTTATTTATTATAAATATCTCATAGCTATTATTTTTGTCCATCATTCCTGTAGTTTCTTGTGCTGGCCCCCCTTTTTCTCTTTTGTGCATTTTTGCAGGCCGGATCTTCGGGAGCTGCGTGCTGGTCTGCGGCACCCGTTGCTGCTTCCACCTGCCTGCTGTCCCCCAATTGAATAGAATTGGATGTGAATATGGTACTATAGGACATTTTTTTAGAAGACAAATGGAGATTCAAAGAGTCAGTTATTTACAAGGTTGCCCTATTATGCAAAAATTCAGAAAATTAGCTTATTATATGTTCATAAAAGCAATATCCCAGCCAGCATTTGCATGTGGGGGCACATGTGAGAAATAAAAGGGTGGAGAAATGGGGCTGGATACGGGTTTGTGGGAGCCCTGTTGGCTCCGGGTGAATTAACCACGTGTGGACGAGCTGAGTGGGACCAGGATGACACACCCCTTTAGGGCCGATGCTCCATTTCCCTTACGGACATGTGCATAACCACTGCGTGCAGTTTACATGAAGTAAAAAGGCAGGACCTATGGACAACCCCGTATCAGGCTCTCGTTTCTCCAGCCGTTTATATCTCAGGTAAGCCTGGCCAGCCCAATCCATTCACCCACAAGTGTCTTGTGAAACGGCCCTAGTGAGCTCCCATTCACAGGCATTTCTACCAACACCGATGGTACAGAACAAATCGCAGCAGGAACGGCTTTATTCACCCGAGGAGCGTCTAAGAGTTTCCCTCAAGGCAACCAAGATGGTGCCTTGGATCAGCGGCAGAACCGGCTGGAGTTCCTGCTCCACCGCATGGTTGTTCAATGGTTATATTTTTCCAGTGTGAGTTTTCTTGAACTGGAGCGTCTTCTCGGTCGTTTCTACCTGCAGCTGCTCTGGCGTAGGTTTGATGTCTTGTTTCCAGTCTTGTGATGATAACGTCCTCCATTCGTGAGTACTGTTCCAGTGCTCAATCTTGCGTTCCAAATTGTCTATTTTTTTGTCCCTTTCCTTCACCAGGGCTTTCAAGTGCTTAACTTAATTCATGAGCTTCATAAGAGCGGTTTGCTGCTTCGCCACCTTGCTCAGCTCCTCTGACATGAAGTTGAGGGATCGTCGAATTTCCTCGAGATCATCCTCGTTTGGGGCAGGAAGATGTTTCTTGGGTGGCATTTCCTTTTCTTTCACTTTTGTCTTTCGGTTGAATTTCAGTTTCCAAGCAGAAACTTAGTTTTTCTTTTAATTTCTCTCTGGTTTACCGGCGTTTTCTCAGAGCGCCACCATCTTGCAACACGTCATCATCATCATCATCATTGTTGCTCGGCACCGCTCACATGCTAAGTTTTTGGCATCTAGAGGCAGTTTCTTCTGCATCTACTGGCACTACTGCAGATCCAAGCTGAATCCAGAGGAACCAGACACACGGTTATATCAAAGAGGAAGTGATTTGGGATGGGCTGGCCACAAATATTGGCTGGGGAATACAGACAACAAACGTTCTTGATTGGGGAAAGAAAACCACCCTGAGGAAATGATTTGTTCAGCATTTACCGGATGCAACAGTGGTTTCTTTTTGTCGGAGTGGACCGAGTGAATCGATGTTAGTTATTATTGGCAGCAGGAAATTCTTGGAAAAAGATGGGGTTTTTTTAATTTCTCAAAATTAGAACTAAACAAGTGTTGTTAGTTTTGTTATTATTTGTGTTATTTCCTGACTTTTTTTCTCAAAAAGTTCAAACAATAACTGATTGAAACATTTGTGAATGTGATAAAATAGCTGTAATAACACCCAAATCCAGCCGTTTTAAATGGTACTGAAAACATTTTGCGCTTCAATTCATGAGAAATCTGTCATTGTCTTGAAGATCCAAACCCTGTTTGTGGTTTTAAAAATGCTGGGCGGCAGCGGACAGACAAGATAACACATGCTGCTCGTGTGAACACACACTCCAAAAGCCTCGCAGCGCCCAGGCTGATTAGGACGTTGCCTTGAGTGAGGGACCAGACGAGCAACGGGTGGAAATGCAATGATTGGTATTCAGCAACGCTGCGCCGCCTTTTAGTACATCTGCAAAACCGACGGCGCATGAATATTCACTGAGCAACTGTTAACACAGCACTGAGTGTGATTTTCTCCTGCACTTCATTAGGCTAATTGTCCACCTTCATTGCACTGTGGACTCTAACAGTGGATTCAGAACTCAATGAACTAATGCAAACACTGCAGAGTGTGGCTGAGGCAGGGATGTCTTCATGTGCATGTACATCGTGTTTCCATCGGTGGACGTGAATGCACTCATGAGTCAGCGCCGCTGCACAAGCATCACTTGTGTGTGTTTCTACGTATATGAAGCATATTTGTGTGTTTCTGAGGGACCAGGAAGTGCTAACTCCCGTCTCAACAACTCATACAAGCTTGAGCTAAACATGGACTACACGGGCACACCGAAACACGTGTTACATAAAGCTAGTGGTTGTCTATGTATTAAAGCATGAGCAGAACCACCATTGATTGATTCAGATCACTCATGGATCAGGAGCACGTTCATGTTGGCTGGCTCACACTGATCAAATATGGATTTACCAAAGAAGCTACATGTGAAAATGTTAAAGAAAAACTTCAGTTACACTTCCAACTTTGTCAAAAAAGAAGAAAAATCCAAGGCACTCTTCTTCAAATATAAAAAGCCTTTATTTAAATGGGCTATTTCATGTGGAAAGATTAAATGGGATGATAGAAATCACCTGGGCAGGTGGGAGGACAGATACACCTGCCCAGGTGATTTCAGGTGATTTTTCTTCTTTTTTGACATCCTTTTTCCCACCAAAGAGCACCTTCGTCACACGACTTAGATTAACCTTCTGAGCATTCTGGACTTTCTTTTTTGTTTGGACACTTACAACTTTATTGAAATGATGCAGTTTGGGTTTTTTCCTCTGTTCTTTGTTGCTGTTGTGGCGCCATTTGCATTGAACTCCAAGCTCAGTTGATTAATTAGGTGCAAAGGGGGTGGCGCTACAGAGGAACAGTGAAGGAAAGAAAAAAAAGTAGAGATATGGACTTTTTACTGATAAAAGCAGTTTTTCCCTCAAAAATGAAAGCAAACATATGTGTTGAAGAAAGCATAAACTACTGAATTTCAGCTCCGCCGTGAAGGAAACGTTTCGTTGTTTTGAAGAGAAGTCCCGCAGGATACGGAGTTACATAATTACGCATATTCAAAAAGCCCAGTTCAGTGAAAACAGCGACCCCAGCAGGGCTACCTTTATCCAACTTCCTGAGTGGGGACAGTCCGGCATGTCATGTAGTACCACTTTGTCAAATTTTGTCTTCATTATGTCGTACACTGGGGTTGACGCAAGAACTTCCTAGAGATATGCTGCCCCTATGTGGTCAGAAGTGGTAATTCTACATAGGGTGGCTTTAAATTACAATACCTGGAAAAGGGAAAAAAAGTGTCCCATACTGAGCATTAGATTTTTGGCAATCTTCCTGCTTTGATTAGTGAGTCACAATGTTTCTTTTTCATAACACAAATCAAACCACGCCACCACAAACTACCCTGAATTTCAGCTACGCCGGGAAGGAAACGTTTCCTCCATGATCTTTACCGTCAATGAGAGCAAAAAGGCGTTTTGAAATAATTATGAGTCACATTTTCAAGAAGTAGAAATAAAAAAAACCTTATTATGAATGACAGAAAGATAAAGTATCTAAAATTGCATAAGATATCCGTATAATTACGTAACATGTGCAAACACACAACCACTTGTGTCATGTTGATAAAAGTGCTGACAAACGTGTTTAGTGTTCTCTTGGGTGGAAGTGTGTGCAGCTTTTCAGCAGAGCTGCTGCACAGAACCAGAACCAGAACCAGAACCAGAACCCATCCCGTCTCGCTGGGGGTGTTTGTATTCAACATGCATGACGTAATCATTTGGAACATCCGCTCAACATTTTGAGCTGCAACTCAGCTGATGCCGTACATGATTTTATTAACGAGTCGTGACTCATCAGTTGTATTCCAGTCAACTGTGTTTTTTGCTGTTTTTTTTTTCATTTCCTCGGAAGTGAGACAGAAAAAAATTCAGCATACTGTACATCAAACGCAAGAGGTAAAAGTATAACATTAAAGACCTTCCCACCTCAGTGTATTCTGGGAGTAATAGTCGGCCTTTGGGAAAAACAAACTGGCGTTTGTTATCTATAATTTAAATCCATATCTACAAGTACCAAGCCTAATGAAAAATACATTTTATTGATGACCTTGCCATTTTATTTATTGATTAAAGCTTTTTAAGTCATTTGTAGACAGTCTTCCTTTGTGTCTGATGGTTCTATTAACAGCATATAACAAAATTAATGAACTAGCTAAATAAATAACAACATGCTTCATAGTCTCTGGTGACTAATCCCTGGGTTTCCTGGGTTTTTAAGACCCCCCCGCATCATAACAGCTATTATAAAGTGTTCTTAGATTTCAATAGATTATGGGGGTGCAAGTATGCCTGGTTGTCTGTATACAGTATGTGGCCCCGGCCTCTCCTGTAATGAGCTGGGATAGGATCCAGCAGACCCCCCTGACCCTGCAAAGGATAAAGCGGGTATAGAAAATGGATGAATGGATGATAACGGGGTTCCCAAGCAAGAATCACTCCATCATCTTTGTCACTATATGCACAAAATATTTACTTGTAGGCCTTCAACAGCAGAGTTGTAAACAGCTATTGATGAGCACAATCATCAATGTGAGTTATGAAGAAAAAGGCCACGTTAAAAATTAAAAGTGTGCAGTAGAAAACCAGCACACGTTAAAAAAGCAGGGTCGTGGTGCGATTTTCTTGGAGTAGGGAAGCAGCTGCTGAGCTGAGCAACATCCAGGTAGAGCAGTAGGAACTCCAGAGCAGTTCCTTGGAAGGTAAAGATATGATAAGATTGTCCTTTATTTCTCCCTCAATGGGGAAATTCACTTTGTGCAGCAGCAGTTACACTCAGTACTGGAGTTGAGGGGGGATGAGGGGGGATGAGGGGCGATGGCATCCCCCCCTGAAATAAAAACGGTCCAAATCATCCCCCCTGTAAAACTGCCATCCCTCCTTTCCATCCTTTATGTCATTTCATCAATGAATGTGGTTTTACTGCTATTTCAACATTTAGAGTCATCACCAGAAAAATAAACACATTTTAAACAGGTGAAAATTTGACAATTTTCACCTGTTTCAAGTAAATTTTCTCTTGAAATAAGTAGAAAAATCTGCCAGTGGGACAAGATTTATCTTCTTATTACAAGCAAAAAAATCTTGTTCCACTGGCAGATTTTTCTACTTATTTCAAGTGAAAATCTACTTGAAACAGGTGAAATTTGTTGTTTTTTCCAGTGATGAGTCTTCTTTTAAGTTTAATAACATTTTTTTTACTAAAATGAGACATTTTAACTAGAAATAAGACAAATATTCTTGTTAAGATTTAGAGTTTTTGCAGTGATCCATTTTACATTTTACTTATCCTGTGAAGGACAGAGTCATATTGATAAGTTCAGAAAAGTGTTTTTTATTGTTGTGTTTTGATGTATTTGATGTAAGCCCAGTGGATATTTAAAGCTTACAGAAGGCTGCATTTAACGGCTGCTATGTCATTCCTGCAGTATTTCTGCAGGTGTTTTGGTCACTGCTATTATTTGTAATATATTATATTATTTGTAATCAGCACAAATTATCTGTCCCCATATGATAAAATCCACCATCCCCCTTGATTTTATTTTACAACTCGAGTACTGAGTACACTCAACACACACATCCAGGGAAAGGGTAAAAAAAGTATAAAACGAGACAATAGGTAAGACGAGTCGACAGAGCTGCAACAAGTGGCCACTAGCGCGGTGCCATCTTGAAGGTAAAGAAGGCTTGAATTGGTCGGTGTGTAACATCAGCTGAACCAGGATTCCTTTTGCATCTTTTCATTCCTTCATTTCTCATGGCAAGGAAGCATCATGAGAAGACTCATCCCAGGTTGAGTTTAGCAGTAAACACCATAAGCTTGAGTCTCTTGGTCCTGAAGATGTTTCAGGGTGATGGTGTAACATCTCCAAGAGCCAAAGAGAAGTCAGTTTGCCTTTGATTCAAGCCTTGAGGATTATCATCGACACATCTTATCAGTACACTGCAAAAACTCAAACTCTTACCAGGAATATTTGTCTTATTTCTAGTTAAAATGTCTAATTTTTAGTCAAAAAATCTCATTACACTTAAAACAAGAGTCATCACCAGAAAAATAACAATTTTCACCTTTTTCAAGTAAATTTTCACTTGAAATAAGTAGGAAAATCTGCCAGTGGGGCAAGATTTATCTTCTCATTATAAGCAAAAAAATCTTGTTCCACTGGCAGATTTTTCTACTTATTTTAAGTGAAAATCTACTTGAAACAGGTGAAAATGGTTATTTTTTTTCCAGTGATGAGTCTTGTTTTAAGTGTAATGAGATTTTTTTTTACTAAAAGTGAGACATTTTAACTAGAAATAAGATAAGATTTTGAGTTTTTGCAGTGTAAATCCAGGGGATGTACAAAGTAGGAGGACATAAACCAAGAAAGTCGCTAAGAGACAGATTCACTACAAAACATGTATAGACGAGCCAATGGGAGAGTAGGAGAAGATGCAACCGCACAGCTGACGGTGTCAGTGTGAGCCATTCAGCTGTCTTTCTCTCTCACCCTTCCGTGTTTTCCACAGGGCTCCGTGGTGTGCAGAGTGGCATCGTGATCATCAGGGACATCATTTCAGTATTCCTGAGCTCAGCTGTCAAAGGCAGGACACGCCATGGCAGCAGCAGACATGTCAGCCACTCCATCCTCCCTCCAGGAACATGGAAGTAATTGGTAACGTGTTGGAGAGCTGCAGAGGGATCTATGCACCTGTTTGAAATTAGAGAGAAGAACTCAAGCGGAAGAAAAGGTCTTGACGGGGCCTCGTATAACCTTGTGGCCTTAATTATTCATAAAATGTGCCTGCGACCATGATGTTGAGTTTGGTACTCTCTCTGGTTCAAGACGAGGAGTAATGATATAAATGAGGTGTATCACAGGAGAGGGAAAAGGCCAAACGAGTGGGAAAGATGTACGGATAGTAGGGGTGTAACAAGATATCGTGCCACGAAATTTCGCGATACAAAAACGTCACGATACGTGTCGTGGAGGTGACAAACTGTATCACGATATTGGGTTATTAATATTCATCTATTGTGTTGACTAGTAACGACCGCACCTCGACCCACGGACCAAAATCTTCCTCCGCTCAGAAGAAACTAGTCCCGTTTTGGTCCCGATCACGGGACTCTTGCAGGTTTTGAGCTCTGAACTTTTACTGATGTAAGGCTGGTGTAGAGTTAAGTCTTACTTTATTAAATTAAACCTTTTTGGGTCGTGAGCAGGATAAACACGGGGACAACTTCTGCTGAGTTCCAGTGTACTTTAATGTCCCTCAACAGTGTAGGATTTTAGAACATCAACACAGCAGCTAGTGCCGTACTGTGGCGTATCACTCCGCCCAATCTAAAACAGCCTAATCACTACAGATAAACTGACTAGTGTCATTATAGTCCCTGATTTACATCAGAATATAAAGAATAGATTTATAAAATAATGAACCCTGAATTACCAAAATAACCTTAACAAAAATAAATCTCCTCTTACACTTATAAGGTGAGCATGAATCAATCTTTTTTATGATGTAAAATTGTATGTATTTATTTGTTTAATTTTAGTTTTGAAAAAGATTTGAAAAAAGTAAAATCATACATGAGAGAAACTATTCAGTTTGTGGCTAAATATTTGTACTTAAAAAAATACTGCTATAATATCGTATCGTTATCGTGACCTCAATATCGTGTATCGTACCGTATCGTGAGATTAGTGTATCGTTACACCCCTAACGGATAGAAATCAAAACCTAAAAACAAACAAACCAGTATATCTTTTGTGTGAATCATTTAAAACCCTCTGCAGAGTGCAGCTTTGCAGAGTCACACCACTGATGCCTATCACAAATGCTGCAAAAACATTTGTGGTCTGTTACCTTGTTGTGCCTCAGACATCATCATGTTGTCATTTAGCCACTGTTTTACAGAAAGTCAATAGTCTGGTAAGTTAGAATAAAACTTTAACTTGTATAACTACATCAGGAGCACAATAACCTGATTTGAATCTAGAATAGCATTTCCTCTTTTAAAAGTTCCAGGAAATCAGTGTGAACGTTTATGTAACTATTTATATGATACAATTCAAATTCAGACACTCAAGTATGATAGTCCAACAATGCATGCAGTCTGTGGCGCAGGAGACAATGCACAATTAATGCTTAAAGGGGACCTATTATGAAAAACAGGTTTTTTCTTGTTTTAACATATATAAAGTGGTCTCCCCTCAGCCTGCCAACTCAGAAAAGATGGAAAGCCACGAAATTCTGCAGGGTCTGCACAGCCGCCCGACTGAATCTTCCAGTGTCATGTGACTTCTACGAGCCGTTCAGAATCTGCGCCTATGGTGACGTCACCATAGGCACAGATTTCCATAGGCGGTCCTCCGCTGCTGAAACCACGCCCACAACTAACTCCGCCGGCTGGAGCTTCAGCCATTGTTTAGAAGCGGTGACTGTTTCCACAGCGGGGACAGGTTTTGCATCAACACTTACCCTCATAAAAGGATCAGTTCCAACAGCACGGACCCGGCAACTGCACACGAGTCAGCGGTAAGTGACGTTATTTTTTTTATGTTATTTATATTTGTTTACAAGTACGATCTTTGCATGGGCTATGTATTTAGCTTAGCTCCGGAGCACCGGGGCTGCTCTCGGACCGGACCGGTGAGCAGCTCCGGTGCTCCAGTGTTCCCTAACGGAGTGTTAGGGAACACCGGAACTCTATTCTAGTAATACATTTTTTTCTGTTCATGGTTTCAGATCTTCCAAGCACCTGAAGCTTCAACGACACCTTCCTTGAGCCAGCAATAGTGCATAAATGTTATTTATATACAACTTATGTTATTTTTTTTTTTTAACAATAAAGTTGTCATTTGTGAACATTCAGTGTTGTGATTTATTTACAGTTAACATGATTCATTTGTCTTGTAACATAAGAAATTAAATGATGAGGAATCGGAGTAAATAACTGTGTTGTACCTGTTTAGAATTAAATGAAATCTTCCTGTGTGAATTAGTGTGAAGACGAGGTGACCCGTTCCCTCTTCAGGGGACTAAAGGCTGATTTATGGTTCCGTGTTACACCAACGCAGAGCCTACGGTGTAGGGTACGCGTCGATTTAACGCAGAACTGTAATTCAGGCTTTTTTTATCCGTTTACACCGTGTAACTGAATGAGAGCGTCCGACTATCGAGCTGCGTGACATCGGACGCTCTCTGTCCACACTGAAACCATTAAACTCACGTCCAGTTAGGACAGTCCAATAGAAAATAAAGCAATGGAATTGATTTTGTTACCGAAGCTCGCTCGCATGGGACACGCTTTGTGTACGGAGCCGGCTCTTCTCCCCGGAGAGGCTTTGTTCCCTCCCCTGCTACACGTCATTTAAGCAGCCAATCAACACAGAGCATCATTATCATAGCCCCGCCCCCTCAGAATCCCTCATAGAGGAGGGGGTTAGAAGCGGTAAACATAAAGACATGGCCCACAGGCTGAATTTCTGTTTTATGTAGAAAAAACAAGCTTTTGATTGTTTTTAAGACATTCAAGGCCTGTTTAAAATATACATTAAATGCCATAATAGGTCTCCTTTAATGCAGCAGTCGCAGGCTGTAGCGCCACCAGCCACGCTGGTGCTGACCACAGCACTCACCAGCATCTTCACAGATATAAGGACTCGTTGACCAAGTTTGATATAGCTTCAACCTCCTTGGAGCAACAAGTCATGTATTACTCTAAAAGACTGTCATTTCTATGTCATTACTATGTCATTTCCAGGTATGATGGAGCATTGACGATATAGTGCAGGGTTAAACTGAAAAGATCAAAAAGCCAAGTATAATGTAGAGCCATGTAAACCTGGGGGATGAGTTTGTTAAAGCCACTCCATGTAGTAGTATCCCCTCATATATACCTGCTGAGGTTATAAATGTACCTCTTGGTGCGTTTCCATTACCCCAAAAGTTACACAAAACTAAATATCAAAAAAGAAATCCTGTAATAGAAACAGCAGTAATTTGAAAAAACTATTAAACCTTTTTACAATTCCAGGATGTGGTTTTTTCAGATGATTCAATAATCCACTTATTTACAGAAGTGTTACGGAAATGCTTTTTGCCCATTTCCACGCTGGATGTGACGTCACTGGTAAATCTAAAATAATTAAAATCTAGCTTCTGCCTGTTTTTGGCCTCATTAATACGATGTAGTTGTGCTGTAACACTACTTAATCATTACACATTACATGAAGGCTCTACCTCTGAATAATCATATTAACGATCATCTGCTCCCTTCCTCATCCGGCTATTTTCTCAACAGCGGTGACTAAAGATGTTTTAGTCAATTTTTTTAAACGTTGAGATCTCCTTTTTCGTTGTTTTCGAAAAGCACTGTTCAGTGAAAACAGCGACCCGCAGCAATGCTACCTTTATCGAACTTCCAGAGATTTGATTTTCTTTTTCACAAAGGTGTAAACACGACAAAGATTGCGGCAGACCCCTCCCACCCCGGACACAAACTGTTCCAGACTCTTCCCTCTGGCAGGAGGCTGCGCTCCATCAGGACCAAAAAAACAGTTTCTTCCCGTCTGCAGCTCATCAACAAGGCCCCGGTCCCCCCTCTCCCCCGTCCACCACGGACTGTCCCCCCACCCAACTCTACGTTACATTAACGTAAAGACTCCAATCCTGACCTTATGGGTCACATTAACGCATATTCCAGGTCACTTCATGTACATTTTCTTCCTACAGACTAGGGGTGTAACGATACAGTAATCTCACGATACACGATATTGAGGTCACGATAACGATATAATAGCAGTATTTTTTTTAACAACCTTGAATGACATATGACTGGAAAAAATTGTCTTTTATTTGAAAGACAAAATACAAAACAACGCTGTGAGTTTGCCCTATTGTTACAGTTTGTAATGATTTATAACTGTTTAAGTTTTTTTTGTGATCAAATGTTTTAATTTATTTTTCATGATTTTCTTAAAGGTGGCATCCACAATGATTTTAAACAAGCATTAACACATTCTCAGCTCCTTCCAAACCCACCCCTTGGACCTAAAAAGAAAAGAAAAAAAAAAATGCAGAAAAACATACTACAAAGATAATAGAACATAAAACAAAGGCAAAAACATAATATCAAAAACTGGAGAAGGATAGCTGCAAACAAGGTAATCTATGTCAATTTTAAATACATCATTTGAGTTTGAACTTAATTTGATCTGCTGCCACAAAATGAAATATTTTGTTGTTTTGCATTATGGATTCGGGCTGTAGATAATTTCAAGGAAGGTCAAATAACAATGGGAGATGTTAAGTGTGTGTGGTGGATTCCATCTTACTGCTATTTTTTTTGCTGCCGTTAGGCCAGCAAGCAAAATTTGTTTCTGACATAGTGAAGTATTGATTGTTGATAAATATTTAAAATAAGTGTTGAGGGCTTATTGGAATATTCTGTGCTGTTATGGAGGATAATGCAGTTGCAACCTGTTGCCAGAAGTTTGCAACAGGTTGGCATTCCCAGACCATGTGCATGAAGGTTTCCGGTTTATTCTGAGAGCATAGTGTACATAAAGAGCTAACCATAACTGTTTAAGTTTTAAAGAGAAAGCCAGGCCAACCATTTTCCACAAACTGAACTAAAAGTAAATGTCAGGTTTGCATTATGATCTTCAGTTTCATACAAGTACAAATATTTTACCACAAACTGAATAGTTTCTCTCATGTATGACTTGACTTTTCCAGAAATTTAACAACTAAAATTAAATAAAAGTAAATAAATAATACAATTTTACATCATAAAAAAGATTGATCCATGCTCACCTTATAAGTGTAAGAGGAGATTTATTTTTGTTAAGGTTATTTTGGTAATTCAGGGTTGATTATTTTATAAATATATTCTTTATATTGTGATGTAAATCAGGGACTATAATGACACTAGTCAGTTTATCTGTAGTGATTAGTCTGTTTTAGATTGGGCAGAGTGATACGCCACAGTACGGCACTAGGTGCTGTGTTGATGTTCTAAAATCCTACACTGTTGAGGGACATTAAAGTACACTGGAACTCAGCAGAAGTTTCCCCGTGTTTATCCTACTCACGACCCCAAAAAGGTTTAATTTAATAAGGTAAGGCTTAACTCTAAGTCAACGGGGTGGTTCTGTATAGTTATGGTAATAAAATACCCCAAGTCCCCAAGGAAATACTTTTCAGTTCTTCGAGGGTGAGCAGTACTTAGTAACCCACATATACAACAAGTGCAGCAACAAACATTTATTGTGCAAAGACTGTTAACATAAAATCAGGGGTTGGGAAAATGGCCAATCCTTAAAAGGCAAGGGTTAAAAATGAACAGTCACAAAGTCAATCCGTTCAGGGGCTCACTGTCATGTTCCAAGACTGTCCTCTAGCGCCCCCTCTGGAATCCACAGCAGTCAGGCCCACGCCAACAGGGATCCCTCTGCTACACACCTCCAGTCGACACTCTTTGACCCTGGAACAAAGAAGAATAGCCAGCAATCTGCCCTACAACCACAGAATATTTCGTTTAGCTATCACGAAGTGGTTCGGCTTGCAACAGCCAGTGTATTGTTTGGAGAAACTCACAGCTTTTAGGCAGAAGTTCCTACTTCTGCCACTAGCGTCCAAAGGCCTCCAATACACTGCTGCGTCCGCTTTCCGGTCTGTCCGGGTCCGCCGGGGGCTCCCCAACAACCTAGGCCCCCATGGGCCTCTGTCCGTCAGTCCATCCTCCCATCTTGAATGTCTCTCTGTGAATATCTAGGGGGAAGGGAACCCTCCCCTGGTTCACCATTGGTCTAGGGGGCCAGCCTGCAGTAGTTCATTGGCCACTGCAGCTGTCAGTCAAGATCCAGTTCCTGCCTTAATAGTGTTCAGCTGTGTCTAATCAACTCAAAAGGTAATTGCATGTCAAACTCAAAACACAGAAAAAGTTACATTTCAAACAATAACAGTAACTAAACAAAGCAACAAAAACATGCATGCAAGTAAAATGTTTAACACAATTCCAAAACAATAAATAAATATACAATTAAACACAGCATGACACTCAGCATGACATCTACACCAGCCTTACATAAGTAAATGTTTAGAGCTCAAAACCCTGCCGTGATCGGGACCAAAACGGGACTAGTTTCTTCTGAGCGGAGGAAGATTTTGGTCCGCGGGTCGAGGCGCAGACGGCACGCGTGGTCGGATGCGTGTTACTAGTCAAAATAATGTATTAATATTAATAACCCAATATCACGATACAGTTTGTCACCTCCACGACACGTATTGTGATGTTTTTGTATCGCGAAATTTCATGGCACGATATATTGTTACACCCCTACTACAGACTCATTACTCCGGCACTTTAGAACCAACTTGTTGTACATTTTTTACTTTAATATTATTTGCTCTTTTGTATTGCACCAATCACCACAACAAATCCCTTGTGTGTGTTAAATTACTTGGCAATAAACTTCTTTCTGATTCTGTGTCGGTGCAGATTAGTGGGGACAGTCCGGTATGTTTTGTAGTACCACTTTGACAAACTTGTTTCTTCATTACGTCGTACACCTGGGGTTGACGCATGAACTTCCTAGAGATATGCTGCCCCTATGTGGTCAGAAGTGATAATTCTACTTAGGGTTGCTTTAAAGTACAATAGCTGGAAAAGGGAAAAAAGTGTCCCATACTAAGCATTAAATTCATGGCAAACTTCCTGCTCTGATTAGTGAGTCAAAATGTTTCCTGTTGATAGCACAAATCGAACCATGCCACCACAAACCGCCCATTTAGCAAAAGCAAAAATAAAAAGATGAAGAAAGAAAACTTGGAAACCTAAAACTGTAATGTTTTTTAGCTTGTACTTTCAAATAATTTATCTAAACCTCATGCCTAAACCATGTCAAGCAGTAGGGACTCTTCTCTACAGCGTTACATAAGCTGTCAAGCATCATTTACCCCTCAACCATGTTCTGTTGCATCGTGAACAATCAGAATTGGCAACAAAGTCTGTGCTGAAAAATGTGAATATTTGATATGAATCCTCATCCAGGTATAAACATTATTTGAACAAGTTTAAAGTGGTCCAGGTCAGTCTCCTGTGGCCAACAAATCAGAATCATGTGTGTATGCATCCAGACGCTTCAAGTCAGGCCTCTTACTCAGCATGTGCAGTCTGGGCCTGGCTGGATCCTGTTTGCATGACTTAAACTAACGACCTGTGTCAAGACGAGACATGGAACTTTTCCACCTCATTTGCCATTTTTACTACAAAGCATGAGTGCCTGAAGAACTGTGTAACCAGGTTTGTGGTGCACGCAGTCAACTGATTTCTTTTATTTCTGACTGATACAAGTGGGTCATTTTTTTTCTTTCTTTCTTAATCTTTTTTTTTTTAAATAAATTACAGTTGCATTGCTGTTTCAATAGGAGGTGGTATTGAGCTATTTTGCCCCACCCATGCACAGGACTCGTAGTAGATGTGAATGTACACATTCCTTTGGGGGTTGGGGCCGTTGAGGGAGAGGTTTACGTACGTATTTCCCTGAGTTTTCAAGCATGGAAAAGCCGTCACACAGAAGCTTTATTTTGCTAAGGAGAGGAACAATAAACGCACAATAAGGTCCTATGTGCCCGTCACTGTTCGGGCCCCAGCGGATGGAAAGATTACTTATTGCTCTATATGGACAGTAGTCACCTGTAGTTTTCTGATTAATTTCTGATTCATTGATGTACACACTAAAGGACACTGATGACATTTATGAATATAATATGATGACATTTATGAATATAATACAAAAATAAGGACTTCATCAAATTATATAGGTACTGTATGTATGCCTGTTTTATCTGTTGTGCCACCTGTTCATACTTTGTAATCAGAGGTGGTAGTAACAAGTTACATTTACTCCATTACATTTACGTGAGTAAGTTTTGGGAAATGTTGTACTTTTAGGAGTAGTTTTGAATCACTATACTTTTTACTTTTACTTGAGTAGATTTGTGAAGAAGAAACTGTTCCTCTTACTCCGCTACATTAGGCTACGTTGAGCTGTTACTTTTCTTTTATCCCTTTTATCCACGTACGCGTCAATCTCATGACATCACTGGGTGATTCTTTGGGAAAAATGTTTGTTTTTGCATGTTTTGTCACATTTACACAGACTCAAACACACACAGAGTTTCTATGAGTTCATGTTTGTTCTAGTTCTGCCTGGTTAAAAAAGAAAAGTACAAAGGCTTGACATTTTGTGCTACTTGTGCTTAATTTATTTTTTTATTCTGCTATTTTTTATTTATTTTATTATTTATTAAAGTACTTGAATTTACTTTAAGATTATTTTAATTTTAGCTATTTTTTTTATTTTTTATTAATTTTAATTTATTTTATTATTTTATTGATTTAACTTGCCTGAAGATCATTATTTTGTACTTTTGTCTGTTTGAATGGTTGTGTTAAAAAAATAAATCAGATGTTACTCAACTTCACCAAGTACTTTTTTACTTTTACTCAAGTAATTATTTGGATGACTACTTTTTACTTCTACTTGAGTCATATTATCCTGAAGTAACAGTACTTTTACTTGAGTACAATTTTTGGTTCCTCTACCCAGCTCTGTTTGTAATTATATATATATTTTACTTTTTTCCCCCCTCCCCTGCATGTGTAAGTTACTGCTGCCAACAAAGTGAGTTTCCCCACTGAAGGAGAAAATAAAGGATTATCTTATCTTATCTTATCTTATCTTATCTTATCTTATCTGACTCCTGCAGATGGACCGCCATCACTGCACATTTGAAAGGATGCTTCTCAGAAAACATGCTCATTCTAATGTGTCAAATGTATTTTGCTGTAAATATTAGAAATGCACTTATATGTAGCATGAATTTAACTGTATCAATTATGCACATCCCAGTAACACCACGGGAGTTCATTATTGATCCTTACATAATCAATACAGACACAATGAAGGAAGTAACAAAAAGGAGATGAGAGATGTAACAGACATGTGCATTGTTGTGTGTTTGAGTGTGTCACATCTTCAGCATTAACTTCAGCCACTAACTTCTTACGCTCTCTCCACAGAAACGGGCCTCTTCATGTTCACCCTTGCGTGCACGATACACAGCTTAACGGCAAACTCGATCATTGTGCTCTCATGGCCGGGGCACTAATGAGTCTCAGTAAGACAAGACGAGGTTGTTGTGGGTGTTGTGGTGCCAGGGAACGGACCGGAGGCTGATCCAGCTCTCTCATTGCATCACCAACTTTAGACCAGTGACACACGTTTCATTTTACACTTAAACCAAGGGCTGCAGATGCATGTAAAAGGTTCTGCATGATTGCTTTATAAGATATTTTCCACAGTAAAAATAATGATAGTAAACTGTTGCATTGTCAGTCTGAGGATCATCTTGGAGTGTAGTTGCAAAGCGTTGCAGAGCTTTGTCTGTCATGCCAGTTGTCGGTCTCATATTCTCCTTGTCCTGCCGTGGGAAGTCTTAAACTTTCAAAAAGGATTTATTATTTGTAAATCTGCCACCGGCACCACACTGTCCTGCCGTTCTAATTCTTTTCATCTGGATTTGACGTGGGTTTCCAGAAGGCAGTACCAACAGACAGAAGACGCTGAATGGGCATGCGACCAGTCAGAGAGACAAAGCCTGTGACAGCAGCTGTCCTGATTGTCATGAATAAAGGCTGGGAGACTCATCCGTCATAAGTCCATGGAGTCCACCCCCTACCCTGTTCAGACTGGTTCCATTGGTTCTGTTCAGGTGCAAACGGCTGTTAATGGGAGGGGCACCCGATTTGTGTCACGTGAGAGAATTTCCGCAAAGTGAATGGTTCTATGTCTGTCAGTAAATACTGTTTGGTCTGTTGGGTACGGTGGGCGACAAGGGCCAAACGCACTGCAACGGCCTAATGCGTCTCAGTTAAGGAAAACGGCTTCAAGTACAGAAACGATTCAAATTCACAAACTCAAAACGAGGTACAAAAAGAGGAACGTGGTGCAAATGCAAAAACGTGCTGCAAAAAACAAAGACAAATGCAGCATCATTAAACGCTGCTGCAAATAGAGAAACGATGCAAAGCACAAAACGATATAAAACAACAAACCATCTTCAAAAGAAAAACGCTTCATAACCGGTCACTACAACCGGAAGTGCTCCAAACCTGCAGGGGTCGCTCTCGGCCGAGACCGAACAGCTGACTGAATCAGTGTTTACGTCCATGGTTTAAACATACAGCGGGAACGGTAATGTGATTTTTATCTGACTATATTTATATACGATGTTTATATCACTGTACAACGCTGTACATTACGAGACGTTTCATTATTATATTTTAACGTTACACCAGACGATACAAGGCTGCACATAATACACATATTGATATAAAGCACCCGTTATAATAGTACATTAAAAAGCCCTCTTGTCACAGTCTTCCATAACATAAACCCTGTCCTTTTTTTCCTTTAATAAAGAAACGTCTCGTAATGTACAGCGTTGTACAGTGATATAAACATCGGATATAAATATAGTCAGATAAAAATCACATTACGGGCCCACTTCTGGTTGTAGTGACCGGTTATGAAGCGTTTTTCTTTTGAAGATGCTTTCTTGTTTTATATCGTTTTGTGCTTTGCATCGTTTCTCTATTTGCAGCGCGTTTGATGATGCTGCATTTGTCTTTGTTTTTTGCAGCACGTTTTTTCATTTGCACCACGTTCCTCTTTTGTGCGTTTGGCCCTTGTCGGCCACCGTAGTTGGGTAAATTGGTGATAACCTCCATTCATTATTTCATAATTTCCATTCTCCCTTAGGTCCAGTCCAGTCGTGGGGGTCTGCTGGAACCGAGCTGTCACTGGTCCTGGTAAACCTGGTAAACCCCGGTCAGGGGGTTCACCACTCCAACACTGTTAGTAACACATGGACTGGTATTACTGCATAATTAAAACCCATTGCTGCTGCCTTTTCAGTGTAACATGAAGAAGGAGCAGAAATGCTATAAATAGAATTTAATCAGCGTTGAATTATACGAAAATAGGAAACAAAATGAGTGTTTTTATTGCCTCGGAAGAAGTTTGACCTTTTAATAAGTTCACAGTGTTTCTAAAATAGCACAGAATGCACCAACGTACCCCTGGCTTATGTCCCTGAATGTGACACAATGGACCTTTTAAAAGTAGCATGCAATCATATAACTATACAATGTACTGTATGTGTAAAAGCAATATATGACCTCTTTGAGGTAAACAATATTAGCAGCAATTATCTCTTGTCTTTCCAGAAACTGAGGAAACGTTCTTACAGACGGAAGAGCCTTTAGCTCGCCTGGACCGCTTTGTTAGACTGCACTTAACATCGGATTATTTGACTGAATTCTTTATGAAACATGTTTGTATATCCATCAGATAATGTTATTATATGTTAACTTATTACCTGGACCTCGCTTGACAGTAGTTCGTCCTTTTAGGTCTCACACTACAAGCACTCATCCCTCCGTCCGTCGCGGTTAAAAGAAATTGTGTAACAGATCCTCCATAATAGCTGTGCCCAGCCTGGAGTAGGCATGGGAACATTCTCTCCGTCTGCATCCTAATGCTGCATTAAAACACCACAGGCCTAATTGATGCTAAATGACACATCTAATTACTCCTCCTAGATAAACAAGCCTCTCATTAGTGACAAAGATTAGCCAGGTAATGAAGCCCTCCGTTTTGGGATGTTTTCTCAATGACACACACGATGCAAAGCGAACGAACAGATCAAGAGAAATTGTTTAGTGAAAAGAGGACATTTGTCAATAAAGGGCATAGTGTCATGGCGCTGACTTTTATTTTGAAAAGTGGGGTTGTTTGCACTTGTGGTTTGCATATAGATGTCTTTGTCATCTGGGTTTTGATATAGTTTCTGATATAAGTTTTCTGGACTGTGAACTACAGTATCTAATGTAGAATGTGGACAGAAATGCAAACGTACACATTAATGAGATTGAAAGAGAGAGTTTAAGTGAGAAAACGGCCTACGTTGAAGGTGTTTTTGGCTCAAGCATAAATGGACTTCCACTCACAGAGAGCCTGTGGGAAAAGGGAAGAGAAAACATAATCCACTAATTTGCTAATAAAATCTCTTTCCTTGTCTTGATTGATGTGATACTGGAGACACGGTGCCTTTTCCCTTTTATTCTGATGCCAAGTCAATATCACTGATCACTGATAACACTGACACTCCCCCATCACCTGTAGTAAATTCTGAAAGAATAGCAGAAGTATTAAAAAAAAGTCTTGAGCCATGAAGCGTTTAGCTCATGAGAAAGAGAAGTTGTTTGTCAGCTGAAAAGTTGGAGGTCCAATTCCTGGTTTGATAGTCCCTCAAGTCGCCTTGGGTAACACATTGCCCCACTGTT
This sequence comes from Cololabis saira, assembly GCF_033807715.1. NCBI lineage: Eukaryota > Metazoa > Chordata > Actinopteri > Beloniformes > Belonidae > Cololabis > Cololabis saira. The sequence goes on along the minus strand of NC_084600.1, from coordinate 5,341,082 downwards.
CCTCAGATGTTTTTATCAGTGTGTGATTGTGTGTACAGAAGGAGAAGAAGCACTGCATAGACTGAACAGAGAGAAAAAACACCTTAATAGATCTCTGCACACTACAAGGCAAAATGAACGTGTGTCTGGCACTTTGAGTCCTTAACAAATAGAGACGCATTATTCAAATACGGTCCAGATATCATTCCTTGTTTTGGTCTCTGAGTAATCGTTAACTATATCTACAAAATATAACATAAAATGCATTAAGTAATACTCTTAGGGCCTGATTTACTAAGATCCTAAATAAAGAGTACTAAATTGCGTGTGCACTGAAAAAGTTTGCACGTGCTGTTGTTGTGTGTTTTGCGGGTGATCAACTAAGAATGCGTGCGCAATTGATAACAGGTGCAAACCGCAGTATTTAAATGAGGTGTTGCGTGTCTTACGGTTTGCTCCATGGAGAGTCTGGATGGAAAGCAGGATAGTCGCAAGCGCAAAATGAAATTTGACGAGTTGGAGTTAAAGATATTAGTGGACGAGGCAAATAAACACATTCATGAACTACAGCAAAGAAATTTAAACATTACCAAAAGAAATGCAATATGGGAGAAAATCTGCGATAGAATAAATGCAGTTGGTAAGACAAAAAGAACGGCAGATGAGGTTAAAAGAAGGTGGCAAGATATAAGGCGAAGAACTAAAGAAAAAGTGGCCTTTAATAAAACTTGTGCAACCATTTTTAAAATAGCATGCAGCAGAATAAAGACTCTCTCTCTCTGCGTATATTTGATTTTGGCGATGTCGCCTCCTTGCCACAATAACAGCAGCCATCGGTGCGTAATGCTGGGCAGATTAGCACCTTCCTTTCAAACGTATTAAATACAGACGCAATCACAATCCCCGCAATAACTTTCAGGCTTGGTAAATCTCATTGCGCGTGGTAAATGAACCTATTTGCATCTTCCCCTCCCAGTATTTAGCGCTTTCTGGCGGGTACGCCCCATATTGATTATTCATCAGGGCAAAAGTACTAAATGAACAGCATGTGCTATTTTGCTCATTTGAGAGGCACAGTCCTCTTTGCACGCTGTTAGTAGAGCAGCTTGCACATTGGTTTGAGGGTGATGTCAAGTTTGCACACGTTTTTACGCATGCAAACCTTTAGTAAATCAGGCCCTTAGTGTAATAAATATGTGTTCTCCAGTGCATTAAACACCGCCACTCCTGGTGAGTTTGATAATAAAACTGATAAACAAGTGATTAACTAATAGGATACAACTTGCAAACATAAACTAACACATTAATAATATCAGAGAAAGAGAAAACGAATGTTTCTGATCAGACTTTAATGTAGACACACTAGGATACAGTACATACTGTACTATTGTTACAGCTTGTTGTAGTGGAAAACACCATGTAGAATCTAGGTTGCGCGCAGAGATCAAACTAAGAGACCTATGCAAGAAGAACACAGTGTTTTAAAGTGTGTGACAAAGTCATACTAAAAAATCGTGTGGTTATCTCCTTTAATCCATTGCACCAGCCAAGAATGTGAAATTGGTGCAGCTGAGCGAGTTTAGAAGTTGTATGTCCCATGAGTTTCAGTTGCAGTGGAGTGACTCACCACATCACCGTATTTTCCCATACTGACGTGTGAGTGTGTCTGCCGATTCTGTGGCCGCCACCGACCTCTCCCTTCCGCACGAATCTTCTTTGATGACTGTTTTATGAGATACACATTTATAATGCCACATTAGAAAAGGAATAGGTACATAATTGTAAACATGTATTGTCATTTTTCTTAAAACCTGCAAATTTTGGCTGGATATTTCTTCATTTGAAATTTTGGCTGCACTTTATTGGTGTTTTTAAAACTTAATATAATGAAGAATCTTTGAAAAGTCGTTCAAAAATAGAATTTCTATCAGACAAAAACATTTCAAATCTTCAAGGTTTTCTGGTTTTTAAGCTGCTGACGGTAGAGGCATTAATGAACATTTCCTTTTAATTTATGAAGCAGTAGATTACAGTTGCACTGACATCATCCTCACTTTTTAATGCATTCTTCAATTCCATGAATTGTTTTTCTTCTTGTCATCTTCCTGGGATAATGACAAAGCCGTGATGAAATAATACATGAAACCTGTACACTTAAGACCACCACCCCTGCACGTTTGGTCTCCACCAACTTGTAGAAGTGGGTAAGTAATGATTTACTATGGATTTGTCTGTTCCACAATACACAAAGTAGTCTGGTCTATTAGTGATTAAAAAATATTGATTTCAGTTTTAAAGATGCACCATTTACAGTTACATAAACAGAAACATCCGAGAGCTCACACGCTCTCGCTAGTCAATTCTGCTTTGTTACATTTTAGAGCTGCTTTGTGTGCACTCGTCTGATACTCCCTGCCTTATATTATACAGAGAATCTGTATTAAAAGAGAATGGTGGTCAGTGGGCGAAGGATGTTTCCTTGTGCATGTTTGTGACCCAAATCACCAGATGCTGAGCAATCGATTCAAAACTGCTTCAGGCAAAAGAGTATTGACTTCTGTTTCTTTCAGTGTTTTCTACCAGCGAGTCAGCTTCCTTTCATGCAGAGACATCCCTCTGCATGGCTCCGTATTTCTGCTTTTGTTTTTGTTGTTGATGTTCCCTTCCTTTTGGTCCCAGTGAAATTCTCGGCTGCATCTGGCACACAGGTGAACATAAGATACAAAGACAAGAGACATGCACATCTGTCGAAAGGTGGTCTTGTTGGTCAGAAAATATTGTGCTATTGTGTGGCAAAATGTTTGTAACCTCAGCATAGGGCTAGTTTTTTCTCATGCAGCCCCTTCAACCTTGCTTAACATTCCGTTTTTATGTTGAGCTGATTCAACTTTAAGCATTTTACTGCACAATGATGGTGACACTGATCTGTAGCAACAGCTAAAAGAAGACTGAAGTCTGGCCTGTTTTTGTGGGTGTGTGTGTGTGAGGAAAGCGTGTACTCATGGGTGTGCTCCTGTTATGTGAACACAGCCGTGCGCTAAGCCGCATCTTCTGTCCTTAGTGTACACCAGCCGCTTAGCACATCATAGGTTGCCCTAAAAGGTCACACCACACTATGTAACCATGGTGACAGCTTTGCCTGTAGAAAAGTAGGCTGAGATGAGAGCTCTTAAATTATTTGCGAACAAAAGAAAAACCCTTTGTGGGCCAAGCAAATAAACACAGATATGAAAGCCAAAGAAACAATGTCTTAAAATAAGGAAGATAGAAGAGCATGAGCAAAGATTTTAAATGAAGACCATGCTGAGAGCTTTCATCCATCCATCCTTTTGTTGGTAAGGGTTTGGCTTATGAGCCCAAAAGCTTAAACAAAGACACGCAGACTTCCTTCCCCTTGACAATCACCTCCAACTTCTCTGGATAGTTGCAAAAAAAGTCAAGAACAAGAGATTTATGTGGAAGAGCATCGTATCTCTAAGGGAAAGCCCACCCAGCCTTACACTCTCTTGTATCCAGGATTTTGTTCATGTCAGAACTCACAGTTCATGGCCATACGTGAGGGTAATAATACACCGAATCAAGAGTCCACACCCCTGCAGACACCAGACACACCCAGCTGTTAATCTCTGGCTCCATTTTTTCCCCCTGCTTGGGAACAAGATCCCAAGACATTTGAACCGCTTCACTTGAGGCAGGACCTCGTTCCCAATCCTGATAGGGTACCCTTTTCTGACTGACAACTATTGCCTCGAATTTCACATTCAGCTGCAAACTGCTCCCCTTAGAGCTGGAGATCGCCACTCGATGACACCAACATCAGAGATATAATCTTTTGACGACACCTGTTTATGTAATTGAGTCAAGAGGTATCATTGAACCATCTTCCATGAGCGCCAACAAGAGTAAATGCCCATTGCCCTGACTAGGAAAGAGGCTATGTCCTTGTCTACCAGGGAAAATACCAATGTACAGGCTCCAAGCCAGGGGGCCGTGTGTAAGCCCGCTCCGGCCCAATGCCTCGCTTCCTGGACAACTCTTGAAAAGAACGTCCTACGGTTCAGTCTCTCTCAGTACATTGGTTCTGGAGGCCCCAGTCTGAATTGAGGTGAGCCTTTCTATATCTATTTGGTACCTCTTGACCACAAACTTGGGTTCCTTCTCCACCAGGGAGAAGACATTCTCTGTCCCAAGAGCCAGTTTTGGGAACCAAAGACTGCCCTCAGACTGCCCATCCATTCTTCCCTTCCTCTCTTCTCCATTTCCATTTTTATTTATTATAAGTATCTCATAGCTATCATTTTTGTCCATCGCTCCTGTAGTTTCTTGTGTTGGCCCCCCTTTATTCTCTTTTGTGCATGTTTGCAGGCCAGAGCTTCGGGAGCTGCGTGCTGGCCTGCGGTCCTGCCCCCCCCCCCCGCCTTCCACCTGCCTGCTGTGTGCTGCTGACGTCCCCGACTCCCCCAGTCTGGCCTTCGGCAGGAGGGTCCCCCCTTATGATCCAGGTCCTGGTCAAGGTTTCTTCCCTCCTAAAGGGGAGTTTTTCTTGCCACTGTTTGGCTTAAGGCTTTTCTCCCACTAGGGGAGTTTTTACCTGCCATTGTTTATGTAATAATTGCTCAGGGTTTATGTTCATGTTCTGGGTCTCTGGAAAGCGTCTAAAGACAACATCTGTTGTTTTAGACGCTATATAAATAAAATTGAATTGAATTGAATTGGCTACAATGACATCACATAGCATCTGACCGGTACAGCCCCTCCTGCAAGTGGTAGCAAGAGGGCAGTGACATTGCTCAGTCAGACTGAGGCATGCTGGGCTTGACTAGAGCTGGTCCACTTGCCCCTTCCCGAGGCTTGACTCCAGGGTGACCCTCATCATTGTGATTTTCCTTGCTCATATGTGCACTCTTGAATTGCTTCAGAACATCCCCCAGGACCATCTTGCCTTGAGAAACCCTACCAGGGGCAATTGACTCTAATAAGATTGGCCTCAAATCATGTGGACAAGCAAACCCCTCCTCCGTGATAAATTTGCGATCCAATGAGATACCTTTCGGTCATTCTTCATTTTTATGGTCAGTGAGCTCCGTACACCATGGTGGCCAAATGTGCATGCTCACTTCAGGCACACACAAGATATGTGTACTTGTATAATTAAAAAGACATGTCATCTGCTATCCAGACTGCTTGTACTCAGAAATGACTGTTCTGTTTTTCGGTTGTCAAACTGAACTGATGGTTATCAAAACAAAGGGATAGAGCACAGATTAATTTATAAATATTGCTTTAATAAGACCATTCATTAAGTCGTAATGGTTAAGGTTAATTTATTAAATCATATTATCATATTATCAATCATATTAAGTCATGATTGTTATTCTAAGGATGCACTGAACCAATTGACCTGCCCTTCAAAACGCAAACGAGCCAATAGTTGTTGAGTATCCGAGTAACAGAGACCAAAACTGAGAGCTCTGAATCTTTCAGCTCCTTAGCATAAGTTTACTAGCTCACACTCATTTTAGGTGAAGTTAATTATCATTAGCATCACAAGTTTACCTCAGATAACGGAGATACCAAACACAAGATCCAAAGTCATAACTTTAGGTCTTGTTTTGGGTATCTAGCAGTATGTTATCTTCATAACTTCAGATCTTGGGCCTGATAGCTGATAGTAGATGTTGTAGTTGCTGTTATTATTCAGCTGTAGGGGAAGATGTGGAGCAGCGGTTCAGGAAACAGATGCTCCCTCCTTGACTCTGTTCCCTGAACCGCTGCTCCAGCTGCTCCTGCTGGTCCACTCATTCCCTTCCAACCCTCGCTTTCTGCCTTCATTTAAGATGTGTTGATCATAGATTATAGATCATTGATTTTTAGATAAATCAAATTAAATTGAAAGGTTGAATGTCTTCAAATGAACTTGTTCTGAGTCGGTTTTTGATGCGGATTGTCACTACACGAATAAACTGAAATGAAATTTGGTTGAATTAAAATGACATATTTTCACTTCCTAATACTTTTCCAGTGAATTTTCCTCCTTGATGATAAAAAATGAGTTAAGAATTTGTGGTGCTAGTGACCTTTATTTAATAGGTGGACGGGAAGCGGGTAGAGAGAGACAGGTCAGGACTCAAGCCTGCGCTGCCTGCATGAAGGCAGTAACCTTTGTAAATGCTCAACCCACTGAGCTTTCCAAGGCCCCCGTTTACATCTCTCTGAGGATACTATCTCTGTTGATACTATGTTTAAAATAGCAATTTTATGAATTAATTTGACAATTGTTTGTATGTGTACAGCTCACACAGGAAGAACTGTGCATCCCTCTTAAAATCCTCCACCCACAAGTGTAAAATGCTGTGGACATCTGTAAACAGTGTTTCAAACACGTGCACATTTATGACCATGAGCAGGGGACACACAGAGTCACACAATATGATTTTATTCAACTGTATGTTTTCATCGAAACAGCTGAAATGGCTCATCTGAACAGTTGTCTGAAAATTGTTTCCTTTTTTTTTATTGGCTGTCTGTTTTAAAAGGGTAGAAGTGCTGTGGCTGTGAAACCTCTATAATCCATTTACATAAACCCGAGGATTTGTTACCTGATCCTGATTCACTCTCTTTCACCCTTCCATAAAAGACCCACCGAGCAGGATCCGTCTCTCTGATTACCAGGTGAGTGAGTCATGCTGTTAAATGGAACATCTGTTTGCCACATATCAGCTGTAAAAACAACAGCTGGCTTAAACCTGGGGAAAAAAGAAAAAGGATCATCACATTTAAAGAGCTGGCTGTCCTGTCCATATCCACATACATTATGTCTATATTATATTCTTATTAACTAATGCTGCTGGGATTTTTAAATAATTGGCTGATTTGAGACATTTGATCCACATCTGTGTAGTTGTTAATGATTCATTGTTCATATGTGGACTCAGTGTTGTGTTACTCTGCACCAGTTGTAAAATAGTAAACAGTAAACAGATGTGGTGGGGTTCGTTTTACTGACTGAATATTCTAAATCAATAATCGCTTTATTTTGTTTTGTGTCAGCTGTGATATCGTCAACGAAGTAGAAATATTTGGCAGAAGGTTCAAAAGCATATTTAAGAATTATTTTCGTCGGTTGTCGTAGCAACATGACACTTTTCTCAGTAGCGGAAGGTTATGGGGGTATTATTGTTCCAATATTATTTGTGTGTGCGTATCTCAATCTGTGTGTGCGTAAAAAGATTTGTGTGTCTGTATTCAGATTTGTGTGTGCGTAAAAAGATTTGTGTGTCTGTATTCAGATTTGTGTGTGCGTAAAAAGATTCGTGTGTCTGTATTCAGATTTGTGTGTGCGTAAAAAGATTTGTGTGTCCGTATTCACATTTGTGTGTGTGTAAAAAGATTTGTGTGTCTGTATTCATATTTATGTGTGCGCAAAAATCAGCCGGGAGCTCTCGATTGGCTGTCTTTGCACACGTGGATTTTGACACACTTCTGCCGCGGCAAATCTGTAAAAAGATCTGTGTGTAAAACGATTCGTCTGTCCGTAACTTTTCCTTTGCCCTGAGCTCGGACTCACAGGCTCTCGCCAGGCTACAGTAGCAATGCAGCCTTCATATCACCCCACTAGTCGGCACGTAGCTCTCAGTCAGTACTTTACCTGCAGCAGTTCCATCGGGGTTTTGAACATATTAGACATCGTTTGGACTTTTAAACTGCATGCAAACACCTGAACCCCATCTACTTCGGACCTATGTCGGACATTTAGTAATCGGGTTGCATATGGAGTAAGATAACTTCCAAAAAGATGTGTCCATGTTATAACTATTCGTATTCGTAATGATAAACATTTGTGTGTAAATAAAAAAGTTGTACCCAAAATTCTGCTGTCACGCACATGAGTCTGATAAATTATTAGGGTTAGGATTGTTTTTATATGAGTAAGAAATTAGGTAAGAAATTGACCTTTTACGTCTCATTTATTCATTCACATGCACTAATATATTTGGGAAACAGTTAGGCACCAAATATAATATATTTATTTTCTCAGATGGCAAAAATAAGAACTTTATTGATCCCACATAGGAGTAATTCATGTTATACCAGCTATAGAGAACAAGGTAGTGCCGAAAAACAATATATAGCCTATCCCCCCTCACAAAAATAAGAAAAATATATTTTCTCATCAACAAAGCATATTTTACATAAACATATTTAAAAATTTTCAAGTAACAAAACAACATATTTGAACAATTCTTCAGATTTTTTCAGTTCTTTTATTGTCTGAAAAATGGTTCAAATGTGTTATTTTGTTATTTGAAAACATTTAAATTTGTTTTTGTGGCAGAGTGGAGGAGCTGCAGCCACTCAGGCTGACGAGACACAGGTGTGGCCCGTCAACCTCTCCACTCTGCCAGCCTTATAAAGAGGACTGAGGAGTCTGCTGAGGTGGGTCAGACTGAAGCTGAAGAAGCTGGAAGCACGTGTGTCCTGGGGGTTTGGAATAAAACGGTTCTGCACTGAAACTCCGTGTCCTCTCTGTCCTGTCGGTCGGGCCCTGTAGCACTAGCCTTGCTACACTGGCGCCCAACGTGGGGCCCGACGGGATGGAGAAGGGAGGCACGGAGCGGGCCCTGGAGGCGCTCGCCAATGCCATGGCGGACCTGGCAGCCGTGCTTCAGAGCCAGGGGGAGCGGCAGCTTGCGGCACTAGAAGCGCTGGTGGCCGCGGACCGACCCACCCCTGCGCCACGCTCGAGGTTCGCCGCAGCAGCGCGGGAGGAGCTGGCGGCGCCGCAGCTGAGAGGCCGGGAGGCAGAAGCTGCGGGCCGCCAAGCGACGGCTCCCGAGGCGGCGGGATCCACGGAGCGGCCCACCCCTGCACCACGCCTGAGGTTCGCCGCGGCAGCGCTGGCGGCGCAGCAGCCCACAGGCCGGGAGGCAGAGGCTGCTGGTCGCCAGGCGACGGCTACTGAGACGGTGGTGGCTGCGGAGGAGGCGGCGGCGCTAGCGACGGCGGGACCCGCGGAGACGGAGGCGGACCCGCAGCCAGAGCAGGGCTGCGTGACGGAGGAGGCGGTCCTGGACACACCAGCTCCAGACCAGGGCTGCGCCGTGGAGGAGCCGGTCCTGGAGGCGGACCAGCGACCAGCGCGGGTCCTGGACGCACCGTCTGAGGTGAGGCCACCATGGGCCCGATACCGAGAGCGGCGTTCTCGGCGGTCGGCCCGTCGCCGAGGACGGCCGCCCGACCGTTCCTGCTGGTCGGCCCGACGCCGAGGGCGACCTCCCGACGGGGCTCAGAGGCCGTCTGAACCAGGAAGGCCCGGGGGCGTAGACGGCGGTTCCGGGCTTCCTCTCCCGCTCCGCGGGGGGGGGGGGGGGGGGGAGTAGGCTCGGCCGGACGGACCCCGGCGCGAGTTTGGCGTTGGGGGTGTGTGGCAGAGTGGAGGAGCTGCAGCCACTCAGGCTGACGAGACACAGGTGTGGCCCGTCAACCTCTCCACTCTGCCAGCCTTATAAAGAGGACTGAGGAGTCTGCTGAGGTGGGTCAGACTGAAGCTGAAGAAGCTGGAAGCACGTGTGTCCTGGGGGTTTGGAATAAAACGGTTCTGCACTGAAACTCCGTGTCCTCTCTGTCCTGTCGGTCGGGCCCTGTAGCACTAGCCTTGCTACAGTTTTGTTGTTGAGAAAATATGTTTCTCTATTCTTATTTTTGTGAGGGGGGATAGACTATTGTTTTTTTCAGCACTATCTTGTTCTCTATAGCTGATATAACATGAATTACTCCTATGTGGGATCAATAAAGTTCTTATTTTTGCCATCTGAGAAAATAAATAAATAAAATAAATAAAAAATAAAAAATAAATAAAAATATTATATTTGGTGCCTAACTGTTTCCCAAGTATATTAGTGTATGTGTGAATGAATAAATGAGACGTAAAAGGTCAATTTCTTACTCATATAAAAACAATCCTAACCCTAATAATTTATCAGACTCATGTGCGTGACAGCAGAATTTTGGGTACAACTTTTTTATTTACATACAAATGTTTATCATTACGAATACGAATAGTTATAACATGGACACATCTTTTTGGAAGTTATCTTACTCCATATACAACCCGATTACTAAATGTCCGACATAGGTCCGAAGTAGATGGGGTTCAGGTGTTTGCATGCAGTTTAAAAGTCCAAACAAGGTCTAATATGATCAGAAACCCGATTGAACTGCTGCAGGTAAACGTACTGACTGAGAGCTACGCGCCGACTAGTGGGGTGAAGGCTGTACTGTAGCCTGGCGTGAGCCTGTGAGTCCGAGCTCAGGGCAAAGGAAAAGTTACGGACGCACAAATCGTTTTACACACAGATCTTTTTACAGATTTGCCGCGGCAGAAGTGTGTCAAAATCCACGTGTACAAAGACAGCCAATTGAGAGCTCCCGGCTGATTTTTGCGCACACTTAAATGTGAATACAGACACACAAATCTTTTTACACACACACAAATGTGAATACGGACACACAAATCTTTTTTACGCACACACAAATGTGAATACAGACACACGAATCTTTTTACGCACACACAAATCTGAATACAGACACACGAATCTTTTTACGCACACACAAATCTGAATACAGACACACGAATCTTTTTACACACACACAAATCTGAATACAGACACACAAATCTTTTTACGCACACACAGATTGAGATACGCACACACAAATAATATTGGAACAATAATACCCCCATAGAAGGTACTGTAGGCTCAACAAGTTATACAACATAATACATAAGTTTCAGGAGCCCTGGTGCATTCTGGGGGTTTGTTCCACAGGTGAGGAGCATAAGAGATGAACGCTGCTTTCTCTACTCTGGGTACAGAAAGTAGGCGTGACCCCGGCGACCTGAGGGTTCTGGTTGGTTCATCATGGACATGTATTTTTGGCCCGAGACCATTCAGAGATTTGCAAGATTTTAAAATCTAACCTGTGACAGACAGGAAGCCAGTGTAGAGATCTAAGAACGGGAGTTATATGGTCCACTCTCTGGTCTTAGTGAGGTCTCTAACTAACTACAGCTGTGTGGTAGCTCAACAGTAGTCCAGTCTACTAAAGATAAACGCATGGACGAGTCCTGCTGAGACATCAGTCCTCTAATCCTCCAGATGTTCTTTAGGTGATAACAGGCTGACTTCACTACTGTCTTAATGTGGCTGTTAAAATTCAGATCTGAGTCCAGAACCACTCCCAGATTTCTGGCTTCGCTATTTGTTTTTAGCAACCTGATCTCACAAAAATCCGTGAAATGCCCACGACCTCTCACCACTATTTTCCGTGGTACCAACACGGAAACTGGTAAAATTACGTGTGGGCACCACGGATATTGTACCATGCAAAGTCAATGGGATCCGTGGTCGTGATATATACACAGATTATGACATTATTATTATTTATATATTATTCTTTGTTATAGTGGCTAAATTATGCGTTTTTGTCGCGCAAGGTACGGTTTTTTACTGTCAGTTTGTAAAAACATGTTTTTAATGCTGTTTTAGCAGTGTTTTAATGAGGTTTTAATCTGAGCACCACGGATATAGTACTATGCAAAGTCAATGGGGGCGTGGTCGTGATATATACACGAATTATGACATTATTATTATTTATATATTATTCTTTGTTATAGTGGCTAAATTATGCGTTTTTGGCGCGCAACGTACTGTTTTTTTAATGTCAGTTTGTAAAAGCCCGTTTTTAACGCTGTTTTAGCAGTGTTTTAATGAGGTTTTAATCTGAGCACCACGGATATAGTACTATGCAAAGTCAATGGGGGCGTGGTCGTGATATATACACGAATTATGACATTATTATTATTTATATATTATTCTTTGTTATAGTGGCTAAATTATGCGTTTTTGTCGCGCAACGTACTGTTTTTTAATGTCAGTTTGTAAAAGCCCGTTTTTAACGCTGTTTTAGCAGTGTTTTAATGAGGTTTTAATCTGAGCACCACGGATATAGTACTATGCAAAGTCAATGGGGGCGTGGTCGTGATATATACACGAATTAGGACATTATTATTATTTATATATTATTCTTTGTTATAGTGGCTAAATTATGCGTTTTTGTCGCGCAACGTACTGTTTTTTAATGTCAGTTTGTAAAAGCCCGTTTTTAACGCTGTTTTAGCCGTGTTTTAATGAGGTTTTAATCTGAGCACCACGGATATAGTACTATGCAAAGTCAATGGGGGCGTGGTCGTGATATATACACGAATTATGACATTATTATTATTTATATATTATTCTTTGTTATAGTGGCTAAATTATGCGTTTTTGTCGCGCAACGTACTGTTTTTTAATGTCAGTTTGTAAAAGCCCGTTTTTAACGCTGTTTTAGCAGTGTTTTAATGAGGTTTTAATCTGAGCACCACGGATATAGTACTATGCAAAGTCAATGGGGGCGTGGTCGTGATATATACACGAATTATGACATTATTATTATTTATATATTATTCTTTGTTATAGTGGCTAAATTATGCGTTTTTGTCGCGCAACGTACTGTTTTTTAATGTCAGTTTGTAAAAGTCCGTTTTTAACGCTGTTTTAGCAGTGTTTTTATGAGGTTTTAATCTGACCACCACGGATATAGTACTATGCAAAGTCAATGGGGGCGTGGTCGTGATATATACACGAATTATGACATTATTATTATTTATATATTATTCTTTGTTATAGTGGCTAAATTATGCGTTTTTGTCGCGCAACGTACTGTTTTTTAATGTCAGTTTGTAAAAGCCCGTTTTTAACGCTGTTTTAGCAGTGTTTTTATGAGGTTTTAATCTGACCACCACGGATATAGTACTATGCAAAGTCAATGGGGGCGTGGTCGTGATATATACACGAATTATGACATTATTATTATTTATATATTATTCTTTGTTATAGTGGCTAAATTATGCGTTTTTGTCGCGCAACGTACTGTTTTTTAATGTCAGTTTGTAAAAGCCCGTTTTTAACGCTGTTTTAGCAGTGTTTTTATGAGGTTTTAATCTGACCACCACGGATATAGTACTATGCAAAGTCAATGGGGGCGTGGTCGTGATATATACACGAATTATGACATTATTATTATTTATATATTATTCTTTGTTATAGTGGCTAAATTATGCGTTTTTGTCGCGCAACGTACTGTTTTTTAATGTCAGTTTGTAAAAGCCCGTTTTTAACGCTGTTTTAGCCGTGTTTTAATGAGGTTTTAATCTGAGCACCACGGATATAGTACTATGCAAAGTCAATGGGGGCGTGGTCGTGATATATACACGAATTAGGACATTATTATTATTTATATATTATTCTTTGTTATAGTGGCTAAATTATGCGTTTTTGTCGCGCAACGTACTGTTTTTTAATGTCAGTTTGTAAAAGCCCGTTTTTAACGCTGTTTTAGCAGTGTTTTAATGAGGTTTTAATCTGAGCACCACGGATATAGTACTATGCAAAGTCAATGGGGGCGTGGTCGTGATATATACACGAATTATGACATTATTATTATTTATATATTATTCTTTGTTATAGTGGCTAAATTATGCGTTTTTGTCGCGCAACGTACTGTT